>NC_140498.1:31360918-31950918 GCF_964271855.1 Acomys minous | reverse complement strand
TTCTTGCAGGGCGAACCTTGCTTGTCCCCTCAAGAACAACTCAGGTTCTCCTGTACTCCTCCACTCTGCAACCCTCTGGAGGCAACAAAGAATTTGTTTATACTTGAATACACCTTAGAAAACAACACCTGGTTAAGAATATCGCTCCATTGCCAGTTAAATGTTTAAATCACCAGAGCACACGTTGAGAAGCACAGCTGAAGAGAATAGAATCTGAAGGGCACAATAGTCTACAGGCACTGGAAAGTGCTCGGATGTGTGTAATGAGCTTCACACTCAAAGAAAGCTCTCCACAGTGGATCCTGGCTCACATATACCCGGAACACATGGCAATAACAAGGAAGGCAGGCTCACATTGCAACCCAAAGAGCAAACAGACCCTACCTGGGAATCCACACAGAAGACATAGGGCACAGCTGCTCTCCGTACTTTACATCATTAGCTGGAAATCCTCTGAAACAAAACCCATGTTCTAACCTCATGATACATATTTTTTTCAGGTCACAGCTTAATATAAAATAATAAGTAAGAAAACTGTCTGAGATATCTGGGACACAAAAGGCAGGAAACCCTGGGAAATCATAACTAAGATTTAGGGAGCACTGAGTCCTCAATAAATACCTGTTCAAATATTTAGTTTTACTAGGGTAACCCAGCCAAAGGAAACAGAGCAACAAAGTGCAGAGGGATTTAAAATAAACAGAAAATAAAGTTGAATAGATATAAAAGCACGATGAAATAAAAGAATGTAATTCCCACATACTATCATCTATCTATCTATCTATCAATCTATCTATTTATCTATCTATCTATCTATCTATCTATCTGTCTGTCTGTCTGTCTGTCCATGTATCTATCATCTATCTATCCATCTATCTATCATCTATCAATCTATTTGTTTGTCTATCATATATCTATTATCTATCTCTCTACTATCTATCTATCTAGTAAAGTTTTTCTTTCAAGAAGGTGAATGCCGTGGTTGTACTAACATTAGGTCATCTCAAATGAGGGAATGCTTCTTTCTTGCATGCTGGCTTGAAAAGATAGAGCTTGAGAGGAAAATAGCTCTGGAATAAGATACCCATGTTTGGAAGTCCAGCAGCTTGGGTCCTATCACATGCAAGACCTCTGACCTTAGGAAAGTCACTTGATTTTTCTGGCTCTATGTGTCATCATCTATAAAATGAAACAGTCATCTCCTGCGATTGATACAGTTATCTTTGAGACAGTCTTGGCAGACAATGAGAGCACAACAAATGGAGGAAGAAAGGTGGCAGGTGGAGTGGACGGCATGAGGTGCCTTGACACAGTGGGGCCATAACACTGACAGTACAGTGATGGAGGCATGGGATTTGATTTCAGTTTCTACACATCTTTTGTGACTTGCATAGAAAGTTCAGCTTGACTGTCTTAAGGAGGGGAAAACAGGCCAAGGACTTTCCTAGGGCTGGAATGATGGCTTAGTTAGTAACAGCACCTGGGGTCAGGTTTCACACTCACAGCAGCTACCAACCATTGGCAATTCCTGTTCCAAAATGCGAAGTGTCTTTTCCCCCTCTGGGGACAACAGACATGTTTTTAGTGCACATACATGCATGCCAATAAAAGCACCATACACATGAAATCTGTTCAAGCATGGATTCTTTAATACAAGCCGTATTTGGTGGTTGAGTGATAATGTTAGTTTACTTCCATTTTGTACTATTGCCTCTTATCTTCCTGTTTGTTTCCGGAAGAACTCATCTCAGCCACCTTCTGGACTTATTTGAAATCCACGCCATGGTACTTTCATGGGTCAAGTACGTAATGTGTCAAGCTTCCTGGTCCCAAATAATTCTGGCTGTATTCTACCTACTCTAGGCCCATCCTAGGACAGAGGTAATATTGGTCTTGGGGCTACATTTGATCTGATAATATATTTCCAATAGCTGTATAATTATGTGTGGGCACAGAAGTAGTTACTGTGAATCTTGGGAAAGACCAGAAGGTCTGATTTTAGATTCTCTAAGAACAAAAAGGGTCACAGCTGAGCAGTGTCCACAAGATCATGACCTACACCCTGTCCTTCCTCAGCTGTCCCTCAGAGAATTATGTCCACTCCTTGGATTGCTATACCATATCCTTTATGAATTCAGGGAAAGTGACTCCTACAGTTCTGAATTTATGTTCTTGCAATAAATATGTGCTTTCAAAGATATATGACCAGAATTAGGGTAAGGAGGGAGTAGGGGATACTTGAGGGTTTCTATATCTTCTGAGATGTTGCCTAAACTGTCCCTTTTTCCTGAGTAGGATTAGTCATGATTTCAAGGCTTGCGACTGCTATGTCTGCTTCAAGCTTGACAACAAAACCCTGTAGCAAGTAGAGAGAGCAAGGGAATTTCACAAAGACAGAGAGTTTTAGTGGAACAAAACACTTCAAGTCCACACACTGCCTCTGGACCATTCCATCAGCCCCTTCACTTCATCAGTCAACCTCTTAATCAGTTGTTGTTGACAGTCCTAGAGTTCACAGGAGACAAGGCCGTCCCTCCTCATCCCTCAGCTCTGTCTCTTCACACATGCGCACTGTCTGCGAGCCCTCTCAGCACTTGAGTTCCTGTCTCTTTTTATAGACGAGTGCTAAAACATCTCCTGACTGGAAAAATAGCAGCTTCTTTGTGCTTTTGAAGAGATGTGGTGTAATATAGCCACTGGTGACTTACACTCCATTTAAAAAGGGAGTGACAGGAGGAGCCTTTCCCAAGGAATGCCTCCTACTTCGCTGTTTATGGATGAGGGTTCAGCCCATGAATGGTACATAATAGGACTTCAGGATAAAGGTGCTGCAGGCTGATTACTTAGGTATAGATCCTGATCCCTCAGCTCCTCACTGTTAAACAAAACTTTAATATCACAAATCAGGTACCAAAAAATGATGTTATCTAAACTTGTTAGATAATTATCAATATCAATATCAATAAAATGATCTAACATGTGGATATAAGTTAGCAGAAAGCCTACCATACAAGGAATACTAAGATACCTGCCTTAAAGTACAGAAAACTGCATATTAAACCAAAACAATCATTTAAACAATTAATCTCAAAGTATCATAATGGTGATGTAGCACTTTAAGTCAGAGCTTAAATGATAGTACACAGGAAAAATACATACTTAATGAATGATATGTTTTTTTATCTATCATGATTTCTAAAGTTAACATTTTTAATTGGCATCATAGAAGTTAATATCTCATACAAATAAAATACTACAGTGATATATGCATCCATGTGCAGTGTTTTATAATTTTTATACTAAAGGAACAAATAATTATGATTATTTTATATTACGTATTAGAATATATATTTAAGAATTTTATTTGAGGAGAGATTCCATGGACAGATCCTGTATACATATTCCAAGAGGTTACATTTTAACTTAGCAGGAGGAAAACTGCATTTAGACTTTAAAGAGAAAATTATAACTCAAAGCAAATGAGCAGATAAAAATGCATATATTTGGGATTTTGATTCAAGTAATCAAAAACAATGATATTCTACCCAAAAGGCAAAAAAGTAAATTGGCAGTCACCTCTAATCCACTGAACTTTGTTGCTGGAATCATTCAGTGGCTTAGCTCAGGGATTTTTGCATACTTTTATTTAACAAAACCTTTTCAGTCATTAAATTAATATACACACTTTGAGCAGAATATAAATTAACCTTTTGACACTGCTTCATCTGTTCTGATGGTTTTAACTAGGAAGAGGTGTGATGTGAGGCAAACAGAAGGAGCAGGAGCAGTGTAAGTTCCTCTCTTTTGCCTGTAGCTGGCTAGATTCATGTTAACAGATTCAGTCTAGATTGAAGGCAGAGGCAGAGATCTGTCGACGATAATTTGAGCTGCCCTGCTGCCTGAAATAAGCAAGCCCCTTGCTTTCTCAACAACTAACTTTTCATATACAGAAGTGCTAATATATACACGTCTCTTCTATATTGCTATTTATATGGTGGAGAAACACATAGGAGTCAAAATGTGTTATTGTGATAATTCTTAAGTGTGCAGTTCAGTAACATTTACACTGATACACATCTCCCCTACCCAGTGACTGAATTCTCTAGATACCGAAACAGACACCCTACACCTATACGACAGTAATGGGTCCTTGTGTCCCCAGAGGCAGAAGCGCCATCCTTCAGTTTGTAGAATTTTGACTCTTCAGAGGACCTCACACATGTAGACCCAGACACTCCTTAGCCCAGTGTCCTCAATGCTCACTAATATAGCAACTGCCAGGACTTCCCTTGTAAAGAATGAGCAGCACCTCGATGTAAATACACAGCATCTTCTTTTTTCATTTGTCAGTAGACATGTGTTTTTTTTTCCTGGTTCCTTTATGGTGAGTAACACTGTGGGATATGGGTCTACAAACACCTCAAACTCTGCTTACAGTTCTTATTATCACATACAGAGAAGGAAAATGTAACTAGAACACACGGAGGGACTCATTTAAGGTCCTTAAGGAACTGATAGTGTTCCCATAGACCATACCACTAAGCTAACAGGGAGTAAGGTGGCACATTTCTCACATACTCCACAAAAGTTGTAATTTTTCTGTCTTTTTCAAAGAGTAGAAGTCTCTGTGGGTGTGGCATGGCACTTCATGGCGCTTGTCTCTTGCAGCTCTGTAAAGATGACTGACTCGTCATCTCTTTTCATGTGTTTCTTAGGCATTTGGGAACTTTCTTAGGAAGGTGGCTATTCGAGTCCCCTGATGATTTTTCAATTCAGTTGACTCTGTTGCTCTCCTAGTAGCTGGCATCAGATATCTTATAACTTTGTCACCATTGATTCCCTTCACTGATCAATGCTTTGTATATTTTTAATTCTGTAGACTGGTATTTGATGCTGATGGTATCTTTTGATGAATATTTTTAAAATATTTTAAGAATTCTAATTATTTATTATTTTCCCCCCTCTGACTGGTGTCATATATATATATATATTTTAAAAAAGAATGAAAATTAAACTATATGAAGATTTTACTCTGTATTATTTTAAGGTTTTTAATTTTAAGCTTTGTACTTTGGCTATAGAGCCATTTTTACTTAATTTTTGAGTATGCTGTTAGGCAGGATACAGTATTATTCTTTTGAATATTAATGTCTAGTTTTGCCAGCACCATTTGTAAAAAATGATCCTTTTGAATAAACACAGTATCCATGTCAATTTTTTAGACTTGTAAAAGATAAATATATCTTGCCAAAATAGATTTCCCCATTAATGTAACTTAAAAACCCTCAATATTCATATTAGAATAACTATATAATTGGTCAGTTGCAACCAGCATCTTGGCTGCAGATAATCGTTTGACCAATATGAAGGGATATTTTTCAAGAATTGCTACGCATAATTTTCAAAAAGATAAATTGCATATTTTATTATTATTTGTAAATTGTGTCATGATTGTCATATGTGTGTTTTAATTTAGATACAGAATGTCTTTAAACAGACTCATCTGTTGAAGGCTTTGTGCCCTGAGCGGCAGTGATCAAAAGTGACTAGACCATGCAGTCTCTAACTCCAACTTCTATAATAGATTAACATACTCAGGAGTTCTATCTGAGTGACTGCTGGAAAATGATAGAAATCATAGCATCTAGGGACAAGTTACAGGAAGTAGTAGGTATACTGCCTGTATGCTTCTTGTCTTCTTACCATTATGAGTTAAGCAGCTTTGCTTTACCTTATGTAAACTGTCCGTCAGCATTTTCTGCCTCAACGTGAGCCCACAGAAAGCAGACTGTGACTTTAAAGCTCCAAGGCAGAGAAGAAAACAATGCTTTCCTATTTAAGTTGTTTTTCTCCAGTATTTTGTCACAGTGATAGAAAGCTAACACATACGTACATACCTGTTTTACGGGAGGGCTGGGTTGTAAATCTTTGCCATAATA
Organism: Acomys minous; assembly: GCF_964271855.1. NCBI lineage: Eukaryota > Metazoa > Chordata > Mammalia > Rodentia > Muridae > Acomys > Acomys minous. The sequence continues at coordinate 31,944,979 of NC_140498.1, read as the reverse complement.
TTGCTGCTCCAGCACCTAAACCCTGTAAATACCCCAATAAATAGCACTACACCTATTGGAAATATAAGCTTTGATGGGGTGATGGATGGAAGTCAGAAATAAAAAAAAAAAAAAAAAGAGTAAAGGAGCAAAACATTTCACTGCTTCCTAAGGTTGGCTAGCACTGTATGCCTCAAAGGCATTCTACTAGAATTAAGGTGAAAGACTAAAAAAAAAAAAAGAAAAGAAAAGGTGTCAGAGATGGGAAGCACAAATAAACCTGCACCAGGTCAATGGTTAAGCTTTAGAGTTGGGTCGGATCACTGTGTGTTCTGTTTCAGTAGATGAATTCACAACAGGATCTATTCAATAGAAGTCACTTAAAGTTGCAAGGGCCACCTGAGTCATACCTGAATTTCTAATGTATTTTGCCCACGATGACATGTACATCTCTTTTTGTACCTGTCTTACTACTGTCAGTAGGATAAGCATCTGTGAAGATGAGTTCTATTCCTCTACTCCTCTTGGGGTATTGGTTTATTTGTATATTTAGTTTAAATTCCTATGTAACTTCTGTAAAATAAAAACATAAAGTTATAACTTTTAAAGGATTAAATAAAGGAAACCTAGGAGAAGGCACTCCCTGAATAGTAACTCTGTGGTAAACTCATGCAGTATTCCCATGAATATTACTACTACTATTTCTTGTAGGCCTCAATATTCTGAGAATTTAGGAAGTCAATGTTATTCTCCATAGGTAGAGTAAATGACACACATAAAAGAAAATATAAGTAATGCAACTGCTATTCATTTCCCCACCAAATCATTCTAATACACAGGCAATATGACTCGTCCTTGTCATATTATGGCATAAAATATCTCATGGCAGAGAGTGTTTTCATTTCAAGCAATTGCATCCATGCATGCAGACACCTCCCCTGGCTGATACTGGTAAAGAGAGATGTATATTGAATTCCATCTAATGGAGATCACTGCATGCAAGATCAAGCCCTCAGCAAAGAAGTGGTTATGGCATGATCATTTCTGTATTGTGTGACATGTTCCTGGAGTGCTGTCAACAAACATAAACTTTAATCTTTGCACAGAGAGTTTCTGTAAACTGTGTGTCACACTAATGCTTTTTATTTTGCATGGTGTTTTTCCCCAGAGAAATTTCTTTTACCTTTATTTCTTGCCACAGCTACAATTCATTTCTGACTGACATGCTGACAAATCTATTCAATTCCTTTATATTATTGTACAACCATTGATTATTTCAACATATTTCAGCTCTGCCGTTTTCCTTTTTAGAATAAATACTGTTCCCATTGTCTGCACAGATGGCTAGAATATGTATTCAGGTTCAAGGGAAAGTACATGTTTCATATATTAGGCTTGCCATGTCTAATTTAAATCTGGTAGCTTGACTTTGGACAGCTAACTGAAACCTTTTCCTTATCACCAAAAAATGTCCTCTATATTTTAAAATTTATCAGCACCAATATAGCATAGTTTTAAAAACCAATATGGTCCATCTGCTTATGCGTAACAACTGAGCAAAATACTGAGATGCCAATGGAGTCTTAAATTAAATATTATGTCAGAATAAACCAGTCCCCAGATGGGAAATTGGGTCTAATATTTTCACTAGATGACTGGATAGCATACTATCTACTCTAGACAGGCTTGCTCTCTCTGTCTCTGTCTCTCTGCCTCTCTGTCTCTGTCTCTGTCTCTGTCTCTGTCTCTGTCTCTGTCTCTGTCTCTCTCTCTCTCTCTCTCTCTCTCTCTCTCTCTCTCTCTCTGTCTCTCTGTCTCTCTGTCTCCCTCTCTCTCTCTCTCTGTCTGTCTCTGTCTCTGTCTCTCTCCCTCCCTCCCTCCCTCCTCTACCTCTCTCTCTCTCCCAAGACTTTTATTTTCATCCTAAAGTCCTTCCACATTATGTTCCCCACAGCCATGTTATAGTTCTCCATTCATCTTGACTTCCAGTTAATTTATGAGCATCTCTCTTTCTTCCACTTGACTCCCCGCAGGCATTCATATTCTAGCCCATCAGAGCTTAGCTTCCTTTCCTGCTTAAATGGGGATCATAGTAAGTGGGAGACAAGGATACATTCAGAGTTCCAGTCTATTTGGAACAATGACTATTTTTCCTTATTTACTTCTTTCAAAGCAAGGACCTTGCACACCTAAAATAGCGCAGCTGTATATACCTGTTGAATGATTAAAAATAATAATAAATTCTCATAAAGATATTGGTATATATACCTTTATTTTTTAAGTTCTGTCATAATATTTAAAAGAATGCCCCTGTGTTCTACTTCCCTAAGAACGCTGTTTCATTTTCATGTGGTTGTTTTTACTGAAAGTCATGACTTTCTTGTTATTGGGCTTCCATGCACTATGATGATAAGCTTCATGATCTCTCTCTCAGTATTTATTACTATTACTATTATTATTATTGCAACACTCTAGACAGAACTCTGGATCTAAGGGATGCTAGGCAAGGATTCCACCCCTGAGCCACACTCAAGATTTCTAACTGCTTTTAAAAATGGAAATCAGACCATTGGCTAGATCTGGGTAAGGGTTTAAAGTTTTACGGCCTGTATTGTCCTTGGCTGGTGCCTTAGTTTGAGCGGGACCCCTGGGCCCAAATCTGCCTATCATAATGTCCTACTTGTAGGTTTCTAGGACCCTCTGGATCCTTCTACTTTGCCATTCTCCCATGCTTCTGTCATCTAGAGTCCCAATAGAATGTCCTCCCCTCTGTCTCAGTTTCCTGGTAAGTGAAGGCTTTCGTGGGACATGCCCCTTGGGCTAATATGCAGATATAAGTGAGTATATACCATTTGAGTCTTTCTGCTTCTGGGTTAACTCACTCATTATGATCATTTCTAGCTCAATCCGTTCATCCACAAATTTCAGGAATTCCTTGTTTTTAATAGCTGAATAGTATTCCATAGTATATATTAACCATTGAAATGTAACAAGAATAAATTAACAAAAAAAGGAAAAAAATGGAAACCAGAAAGGAGAATTTAACTCAGGCCATCATTTTTACCAATACTTTAAAATGCATTCTGTCTATAAGGCATGGGAAAACAAACTACAAAAGTAAGAGGGAGGATGATAAAACGAGTGTCATACTGTTAATTGTATACCTATGACACACACATGCCAGTGAATATATATGTAGTTTAAATGAATAGCTGCCTACACAGGACCTGAACGGGGATGACACCAATACTAATGTAGAAGGAAAAGCTCAAGGTTTCTTAAATCTAGAAAAGGAACTACAGGCAATTAAGGAATCTGGGGAATCAGAGAGAAGGGGAAATAAATAGTCTTTCTCAGGGAAAATCACACTTATTTTCTATTTTATTTTTTAAAATTGGTTTTATTGGTCATTCAATGTCAAATGTTCATCCCTGAAAACATATACCTACAAGTAATATTACATGGACTGAACATGTGGTATTTATTTATTTGCGAATGTAACAGCAATTTAAAGAAAAAAGAAGCCACAAACTTGAAAGAATGAGGAAGAGGAACATGAGAAGGTTTAGAGAGAGAAAAGGCAAAAGTGGTGTTAAAGCATTGTAACCTTAATTTTTTTTTAAAATATAAAAAGCACATTCTAGTCTAAGCAACTAGAGTCAAGTAGAGACAGTAAGATCTCAGTAGTCCTGAGGCAGCCTGTCTAGTCAAAATGGTCCCAGGTTCAGTGATGGACCCTGCCAAGACCAATAAGGTGAAGACTGGTAGACAGAGAAGTCTTTCATGATCCTCTATCCTACACACACACACACACACACACACACACACACACACACACACACACACACAAACTACTTAGCACATTTTGATTTGATTTCAACAGTGCCACACTTTGATCCCAATAGTTCTGACACTGGTTTGCTGGCAGTCTCCTCTCAGCCTCTCACAGGGCTGGGAGGTACACTGCTGCTTCACAGTCAGTTGAAGTATTAGCTCAAAACTGTGTATGTCACAAAAGAAAGGATCAGGCTGCCACTGTGTTGATGACCACTCTGCAAATACACAGGATCTGAGTCTCAGTCCAATCTAGGATTCGTGTTTTCTATGCTTCACTGCCCTTGTATGTTTCCTCCCAAGAGAGGAGAAAAAGCCCCATGAACAACATACCTTTACTGATCAGTGTTCATGATTTTCCATCCTTAATTAAACTTAGTGAAGATTGATTGTTGAATTTACTCTATAACATGTGTCTAGGTCTTTTATTTATTTATTTATTTTGGTAATATTTCTGGGTAAGCTTTTATTTATTAATCTACTGTTTTGTTTTTGTGAACCTGACGGCCCTTAAACACCATGAAACTCTTAGGTAAGATGACAAAAATCCCATTGCCCAACTTTGCAGTTAATTCAATGATGTTGCACATTATTTACCAACAGCAGCCACTGATATTCCTGTTGTTCCAGTGCAGGGAAGCATCTTTTTTGCTAGTCTTTAATGCCCTGTAACTCTACCGTAACCGATGGAGATTTCACTTCTCGGAAGTTGAGTGGGGAAAGCATTCCTGTAGAGTGTGCCATTTCCAGACAATGTTCTCTTAATTTTTTAATGCAGCTATTATTGTGATTTATAATTGCATTGAAGGTTCTCTGTAATCTTTTTCAGAATACGTTCATTGTTATTAGTGAAATCCTTAACTCCATGGAAGGAACACTTCATCAACCTATTTAATAATATAACTTTTTTTCCTGAAAAAGAGTTCAACCTTCCATTTGTAATAGATCCTATTTATTCTATTTACTAGGCCCTATTTGTTAATTTTAAATAGATTCTATTTATTCTTGAAAACTTTAAGTCACCTCTTATATTAAAATAACTAATTAAGAAAGGTACTATGGAAGCCTTAGGAAGAGAGACAAGATGTTCATTACTTTACATCTGTCGTTGTGAACTATGTTTATATCAGAGAATAGACAATATCTTCAGTGTGCTTCAGAGATATTGTTAAGAAGTTGAGATTTGTCAATTCAGAGTAAGATTATATGCTAATTAATAAATCACAATTGGGTAGAGCATATCAAAAGGTGTTTTATATAACAATGGCAATAGCTGAAGTTAACAATAACTAATAGCTTTCTTTTTTTTAAAAAAAAAAAAAAGGAGAATTACTGAATTAACAGGAAAAAATATGTTCATGCTGCATAGGAGCTTGAACAGGGAAAAAATCATTTGAATAGGACACTCAGCAGAACCAGAGTCTCTATGGAGTAATGTCCATAGGGCCCACACTCCAAGACCCTGAAAGGAACTCACTATGAATATGCTTTGTTCTAGTGAGGAGAATCTTGTTCAGGGTGAATTAGCAAGCTCTGGCATATGAATTATATATGCCTCTTGATAGTGTATTAGCAAAATAATTGTAAGATAGAATTTCAATATCTTTCCCTCATATCCCTTAACTGTAAAATAGTATGCTTCCCTGTGGCTTTCAGTTTTGAGTTGGGTTATAGTGAAGCTACTCACATTATATTTATGGAACCAAAATTTGAAAAAAAAAATCTGGTACAAAGAAATACATTTAGCAAAGTTAAACATTAATTCAAAATTAAATATTTCTTTCATCTTAAAAGTCAGTATCAGATGTAGAATTTGAAAAACAGGTTTCCTATAAATTAGAAGTTTTTACTGTGGCTAATAATTATGCAGTGCATACACAGTGGATTTAAGAACATGAAATTCAACAGCAAGGCCATTTTACTCAATTGCTTCTAGAATAATGCTAATAAATATAAATGGATCAGACTACAGAGGCATAGAGATATTAAAAGTTGAGGTCAATGTGAAAATGTGTTTGATCTTTAACTGTGATTACATAATGTAAAAGGTAGGAAAATTAATTAATTAATAAGTTAGTTAGGACACAGCACCAATTACTGGAAATCCTCTTAGATGCTAGATTTGGAAACGCCACTGTCATAAGGCAGCATATTCAGAGTGAACTATGTTGCAGGTAGGAAGACTACCAGACAGTATAATATTTAAAACAACTTATAAGGTGTTATGAAGCCTGCAATAATTTATTCCAACTATGTAAAACAATAGAATGCTACTTGTGTCACCATTCTAAATAAAAGCTACTTTGACCAATTAATTAGGGAGACAAAAAGTTATATCATGGGAATAGAGACAGCTCCACTGTAGATTAGCTGGGTTTCTTCGTCTCACTTGTCTGAGGCCACCATGAACATGAATCATTAAATTTTGAAAAGACAAAAGGAAGTGTGAAAACAAACCTAATACAAACTAAAGAAAACAGCCTGAGTTGTAATGAATATCACCATATCCCAAGCCCTGACTATCAGTCATCAGTTTTCTATCTTTACAGACTTAGAGGATAAATATTCACATGATAATATGTGAGGGAAGCTAAAATTCTGTGGTTATGTAAAATTTTGAGAAGTCTTATTTTGGCATTTGTGTCAAAAGTTCTTAAAGTGGACTTTCTATGTAACTACAGTCTCAGTGCCTTTAAATAATTACACACACACACACACACACACACACACACACACACGGTTTATCATATTGGCTTCCAATATAAAAATGCTTATAAATTTTTAGCTCCTCCCTTAGTCCCATCAAGTTTCTGAATTAAGACAGTAGGCACTCTCAGCCTTTACTTCAGGTTAATTACTTGTGGTGGCCATGTTTCATTTTGGCAGTCCATGCTGCATAATTTATAATATACTACTTAATTTACAATCTGGCTAAATTGTTTTGTTGTATTGGGAGACGCAAATGGAACATATTTCATTATCTTAGGTCCTAGAAGAACACTATGGAGATTGAAATGGGTTTAAGCTGGCATGCCTCACGTCAAGCCGGGCTCCAAAAAGACAGACTCCAGGTGCTTTCAGCTAATTCAGACAAATGATCTTGCCAAAATTTGCCAATATGAAATTCCTTGGCTACACATGGGTTCGTCATATGTAGAGCCTGCCTCTGCAAAGGGCGAATACGGGACAGTTTTTAAGAGATAAGTTGAAAAATTCAATCACCACTACAGTGATAGATTGCAAAACACTTTTTCAAAATCTCCAGGCTGAGATATTTGGGCCCAGTGTTCTGGTCTGTATTCCCCAAGACTCTCATCTCTTGCATAACATTCTATGAGGATGTACATCTTCCTTGCAAATTCTGGAATTTTCCTTTTTACAAAAGCCACAGGCATAACAAAGTGTCTTGTGACTTTCTGAGTATGTTCATGGCCCTTGTAGTGCTCTCTTTGAACTTTGTAAAATCTGAAATTAGATCCTCTCTCTGCTCTTCCTCAATGGGTCATGCTATCAGAAAATCAAAGCTCTCCTTAAATTTCATAAGAACCAATAGCAGCTACTGATATATATATATACATATATGTATGTATGTATATATATCATATAGATAGATATATAGATTTCACAATGCAAGTAATAGCTCAGAAAAGGCAAGCTCTTGACATTATGTTTTATAACATATGGAGAAAACATAGCAGATTTATATACAAACATATTTAGAGAGGTAGATGTACATGTACAACCTTAAGGACTCATCCCACTAGACACTAGAGAACAGGCTCATAATCGTGAGCAAAAAAAAATACACAACCCTAATATAAACAATTCTTGTAAAAAGAGGCTCTGAGCATATACAGGGGGAGGTAATTCCCCTCAGGAACAGTCATAGGGGAGGGGAATAAGGGGAAAATGGGAGGGAGGGAAGAATGGGAGGATACAAGGGAGGGGATAACCATTGAGATGTAACAAGAATAAATTAATAGAAAATTAAAAAAAAAAAAAAGAGGCTCTGAGATACTTAGAGCAATGAGCAGAGGGAAGGGCAATTCCAAGTGGTCAAAGGACTCGGAAAGAGAAGTATGCATCCACCTTTGTTATTCATTTTCAAGAGAGAGGAGGTAGACAAGAACAAAATGGTAGGTGACAAAAATTAGAGAAAGAAAGAATCCATAGAAGGAGAGGTAACTTTTCTGGCAGAGGCAGTTAAAGATCTGCTCCTAACTGTTGTAATAAAGTCCCTAATACACAAAAACATTAAAAATTTAATGAAACACCTGCTATGTTCCATTGCCTCTTATCTCCAGCAGGGCTGTGAGGGGTGTTAGGTTTGCCCCGAGTGTGCTTGTGTTGAATGCCTGTCTGCAAATTCATTAAAAGGATGAGTTACAGATCTTTAAGCAAAAAAGAGACCCTGCATAAAATAACCTGAGAAAGCCTAGATTCCCATTATGGATTTCTAACACTATCACTGTAAACTGTAGGATCACAGACAGTGTGAGACTTCAGTTGCATTACAAGGTCTTACTGTTTACAGAATGCAGTGGGAATAGCTGGCATCTGAAAGAAGTCCAGCAGGAGCCTGTACTGTGGGCAGAATTTTACCCCTGTGGTTTCCTTAAGTGAACTGAGTAAGGAGTAAGTGAATTGAGACAAACAGGAAACAGTGAAGATCCTGAGCATGGTAGAATCCTAAAAGCATCTGCCTTTCCCAGATGTGTACAATGCTCCTTCATGGCGTGCCTCATTCTCTGAACTACCTGAGAATGTGTGTTCGGTGTTGACAGAACCACTAGCTTTTTAAGAAAATCTAAAAATGCAAATATTTACATACAAATTCTTTCCATAAAAATGTTTGTGGACCAAATTGATGAGGGGAATACCAATTTGAAAACTTTGAGTTACTTGTCTACTAGATAGAGTTTATAATGTGGCAAGATGGTCCTCTGGCCTTGCGTGTTGGGGGAGGGGGATATTGTTATATCAATTGATGTGGGAGGGGAATCTTATTTGTTGTCAGTATTGTTGTCTAGGCAGATGATCCCAGAGCGAACAAATGAATACACAGAACTGTGCAGTATCACCCATTCATCCTAGTCTGATTTATTCTGGTTGGATGTCACCAGCTGCTTCAAGCACCTGCTGCCTTCATTTTCATGGCATGGTAGTCTGTACTTTTGTACTATAAGGCAAAATAAACTCTTTCATTTTAAAATCACCTTTGTCAAGCTAATTTTTTTTTTTACAGCAATAGGAAAAAATAAGGATACTCTGACTTATGGATTAGTTAAAATCTCACTCAAGATCTAGGTTGGGGATTGAACCTATTATCTACGTTCAAGAATATACCAAACATGTGCACACACATACATGCACACACATACATGCACACACACATGCACACACATACATACACATATAACAGAGAGAGAGAGAGAGAGAGAGAGAGAGAGAGAGAGAGAGAGAGAGAACGAGGGAGGGAGGAAATAGGGGTAGGATAGGAGAAGAAGGAAGGAAGGAAGGAAAGAAAGAAAGAAAGAAAGAAAGAAAGAATGAATGAATGAAGAAATCAGGCAAAAGTATATGTTCTACCATTCAACTATACCCCTAAGCCCTCATTTTAGTCCTGAATAAAGACTGAGTAGGATGACACATGTTCACATTGGCCTGTTGTATGTTAAAATGCATCTCTCCTTTAATTATCCGAGATGCGTTCTAGGTATCATATTGAGATTTCAGGAAAGTGAATGGGAGGGTGGGGTCGGGGTGGAGAGAGTGGAAATGTCAGAGGCACTGTTACCATCTCTCGTTTTTTTTGAACATAACATGCTTGGGTTCCAGGAAATTGCCTCCTGATAATTTAGATGCATGTCTATGGATTGCCCTCAAGGACATGGCCACAAGTTGTAAATGTTCACTTGGGAGAAACCTTTTTCCTCATCATTCACCCACCTAAACTTCCTAGAACAATAGAAACTAAAATGGAGGTGATTACACACTGCAACCCTTTCATATGTTTGTCTCCACTAAAATTCCTCATCACAAAACAAAAGCAAAAAACAAACAAACAAAATAAAAAAAAAAAATTCAGCAGACAAAGAACCATTCATTTAACCTGGGCTCCGTGCATTGGTGACCTGAAGGGATAACTGAAACTCATTCCCATTTTGAAATGAAAAATGGGCCCACTAGGTATTATTTGAAAGTATTCATGGCTTTGTTGGAGTAGGCATTGTCTTATTGGAGGAAGTGTGTCACTGGGGGTGGGCTTTGTTGGAGTAGGCATTGTCTTATTGGAGGAAGTGTGTCACTGGGGGTGGGCTTTGTTGGAGTAGGCATTGTCTTATTGGAGGAAGTGTGTCACTGGGGGTGGGCTTTGTGGTTTCAGAGATCAAGCCAGGTCCAATGGCTCACTGTCTCTTCCTGCTGCCTGCCATTTAGATGTAGAAGTTTGCCTCTTCTCCAGCACTGTGTCTGCCCGAGCACCACCATGCGTCCTGCCAGGACAACGATGAACCAAATCTCTGAAACCATAAGCTACCTTTAAATAAATATTTTACTTACTAAGACTTGCCGTGGTCATTGTGTTTCTTCCCAGCAATAGTAACATGAACTAAGAACCATGTTATGAATACACAAAGATTCTCTAAGAAAGATGTCTGAAATATTTTTTTTAATTAAGAAGGATTTTGGGTTCAAGGGAGGGGTCAGTTCAATTCTCTGTTGAGCGAGTGTGAGGCCCTGCATTTGGATCACCAGAACCCATCCTAAAAATCTGAGTGTGGTGAAACTCACTTGTTTGTAACCCAGGGGCTGGTATTTGGCATGGAGAAGGGTAGATCCCAGAGCCTTTGGGGCTGTCTTCCAGAAGTGATAAACTCAGAAAAAGTGACAGATCCTATTTGACAAAGTTACAGAGGAAGAGAGGAAACTCCTTAAAGTTGTTCTCTATCCTCACATGTACACAGCATACACAGTCACATATATATATATGTGTGTGTATGTGTGTGTGTGTGTGTGTGTGAGAGAGGGGGGGGGAAGAAGAAGAAGAAGAAGAAAGAAGAAGAAGAAGAAAGAAGAAGAAGAAGATTGTAAAACCACAGAAAACAGAGTAATTGGGATTACAGATATCTGTGTACACACCAGTATATTTTAAGTAATATTAACTGATTGCTATATTTGTTCATTCTTATTAAATATTTCAGACAGAGTTCAAAGTACAAAAGTCAATAGCAAGCTACACAGGGTACAAATAAAGGCTTGGAATTAGGCTTTGCACAAATCCAATCCTCCCAATGCCCCATGTTCCATTCAACGGCAAGATGGTAGAACACAATAAGGTAATTTGCAATTAAGGAAAACCAAAAACTATTCTTAAATTCACTGCAGATTATGTGCTTGTGTTTTTCTGAGATTCCTTTGGGAAGACTTAATCGTTGGTGTGATGGTATGGGTGCCAGACTTTCAAGGGGCAATTGGAAGAGGGACACTCAGAATGCCCTCACAACAGGGCTCCCAGCTCCTGCAGGGGCAGCTCTCTGTGAAGCCCTCTATGAAGAAAGCCCTTACTGGAAACCGAATCCATGGCACTTGGATTTGGGCATGCTAATTCTAGAACGGAGACAATGCATTTCTGTTGTTTCTCAGTCATGCAGCATCTGGTATTTTGTTAGTACTGTGTGAACAGACTTAGATACACGCACATTTAAATTCAGTACAAGTGAGTCTACAGTATAACCACAATTCTCCCTCCTTTTTCCTTCTCTTCTTTACTTTTTGTTCTTTTCCTTTAAGGGAGTTCTTTGTTGTTTATTTATGCTATAGATTTATATACCCTGGGTTTTTTTTTTTTTTTTGATGTTCATTTATTTGTAGAGTAACTTTTAAAAATTCCAGAAAGCTTTCTTTGTCCTAACTGTCTCTGAGGCAAGTCTGGATGTCTGTTTACTATCTGCACTTAGAACTGAAGTGTAGTCTACAAGTTCAAAGCCATCAGTTCTCTAGTTTACCATTGCTTGCAATGTAGCAAATGTTTTGTCCTTTCTAAAACTAATACATTTAAATTTCAGAAATGTTCTCAAATAAACACTGTTAAAATTTCAAGCTACTATTAAATTATAACCAACTCTAGTCTATCATTGTTGGCACCCCAACTTAAATATGGGTCACAATCAGATGCTCAGCGTGCAGTTACCCTGCAATTATAAGTAATATCTTTTCAACAATAGATTTAAAAAAAATAACAATACAGAAAGACGCATAATTATCAAATGGGAATTCACCCAGAGAATGTCTTGTCACTTCAGCCCTGAGCCACTTAAACAATAGCAAAGCATATGGTGGTTGGCTCATAGAAAACAAGGGTCTCAAAAAGTCAGGGCTAAAGTGATGTATTCCTGTGCAGTGCAGCTAAAGCCAGCATTTCACTTCCTCCTGAAAGGCTTGATTTGTCTAATTTATTGGAGACAAAGGCCCATGAGAGTTTCTGAAAACAAGATTCGCACAATGTATTCCGCGCACTTCAAACATGAGAAACGAATATGCTGTGACTCACCCTGACCTCCTCCGTCTCAGCAATTTGTGCCTTCATTCACTCATTTCTAAGGAAGAAATAAAACAAGAGCACTTACTGTTAGTCTACCTGTGTGTTCTATAGTTTAATCCAGAATGTAATTCAAATTAGCTACTGACTGGCAGCTACGCTTTAAAAAAAAAAAATCTTTGACGAGTTGTTCAAATTGTTCTAATGTTTGCTATCATTAACCACCTACTTTACCAGTTGTCAACCAAAGTAGATTGAGACACATCTGTTCAGGAAACCTAGACTGCTCCCTTTTCCTTCAGAATCCATCTGTCTTCAGATTTTGAGTTAAATGCAGTGTTTGGATGTATATTTCATTTTAGAGTTAAAAAAAATTCTTTAACTATACTTGGAAAGGGAATATACATAAATGAGTTTTGTCTATTCCTGTTATTTATCCAGATCTATCCTCCCACTATATTTATTTTCTCGCGTCTTTAATTCTTTCACTTCTAAATTTGTCTACCTCCACTTAGAGAAGTAGCCAGATCTGGGTCTAATAGAGCAGATGCTAGGATTTACCCTTGAATATGTGTTCTCGTGGTGCAAAATGATGGCGAGGGAGGATGGATGTGAAGGACAAACAACTGGGTTCAGTCTCAAACCAGAGTGAGTTTTAAGGAGGTCAGTATGTAGCCTAAGAGATGACTCATCAGTTAAGGCCCTCTTGAGAGGACCTGATCAATTCTCAGCATCTGCATGATGGCCCACAACTGTCTCTAAGCCCAGTTTCAAGGAGTTTGACTCCCTCTTCCCAATACTGCAAGCATCACACACACACACACACACACACACGCACACACACACACACACACACACGCACTACACAGACCTACCGTCAAGTAAAAGCAATACACATTCAAGTTTATATTAAGGAAAAAGAAACTCAGTGTGCATTTCTGAGATAAATTTTGTATGTTATAAATACTTTTAAACAGTTATAAATCAACACAAAACTGTTGCCTAGTACAACTTCATAGAAATTTGAGAAACAAGTTACTTTGCGAACCAGTGGAGAATCAGCACTTTTCTCGATTGATTTTAAGTCTAAGTTGAGCAAGTTCCCAGGGTACCACTACTATTACAAGAGTAAGCTAATGCTGATAAAGACACAGGAGTTAAATAAACAGGTTGCCAAATACAAATAGCCAAAACTCTCTGAATGTAACATCAGTATAATTCCTGATTGTTTCATGGTTCTTCTTGCTGTAGGTAGTTTATTTTATATATGTGTAATAATATAAATGTATATGTAGAAAAACAAAAAATTGAAAAACATCTTACACAATCACTTCCTTCCCTTGTATAATGGCAAGGAAAAGTAATGAAAGCTACAACTGACCTACTGATGATTCTGCATTTCTATAGGATATTTTATTCGGAGACAAGTAGAGTTTTTCCATTTATAACAGCTTTTTACTACCGTGGTACCAACAATCGTTTGTAATTAAAGGAGTCATTTCCTCCCCATATAGTGGGTAGGGTAAGTGAGAATTCATCTCCCATTTCTTGGGAGTTGCAGTTTTCTGACTATTCTGAAATGGATGATGTGTCCCTCCCTACCTTGTGTGACACGGTAGTCTGTTTGGAAAATAGCTTCCCAGGAATGAGCAGCCCCTGTCCTCTGGTGAGGTGCTTTGTTCTGTCTGTCCCTTATTGTCTTCTTAGTGTTACTTTAAGATGACCTCTCTATCAGCTTTAATAAAGATGTGTGTGTGTTGTGGGGGGGGGGGGAGTTGTTTGTTTGTTAGTTTTTCTTTAATATCATCTCTATACATCAAGGACAGAAACATGAAGATACAAGTTCAGATGAAACTTTTTCATGCTTTGCCATGTTTCAATAACAGTGCTTTAAAAACACAGACATAATTTATTTCGAAAGAAACATTTATAGCTTTCTATTAATAGGATGCTAAGGGCAAAATGGGTAAACAATAATTTTTATGAAAAACAAAAACAAAACAAACAAAAGAGAATACAGGAAGCTGTACAAGTTTTTAAAATTTAAAACAGAACCAATAAATAGCCCATTTATGATAAATTGTTCACAGTTAGTAAATGAAACAATACATCTGAGAGCCCTCAAGGTTAACGATGGACAAATAATAGTGTTCTGAGTACCTTTGACAGGCATTCTTATTTTGCCTAGAATACCAGATGCAATAGTAGAGTGTGATTATGTTTTTCCTTATTATATCCCTGGCCCCCATTTGTCTATCTAGTTGTTGTTTTCCAGCTAAGAACTGAACACAAGGAAGACCGCTATACTGTGGCAGAACTGCAGGCAGTGTTCTCATCAGGTACCAACACTTTCTTTTAGTTCCTCATGATCATTTCTTTATTTCTTTTCACCAGCCATATAACGGAAAGAATGCTCAATATCTTAAGCTGTCCTTGTGGAGCAATGGAGCTGCATTCTACAAAAGAACCACCGCAGATGCTCTGAAGCTCCACCTGCCTAACTACAGAGCCAGGAGATGGTCTTTAGGAACCACTCCTTTCTTTTTTTAAAAAAATATATTTTATTAATTTATTCATATTACATCTCAATGGTTATCCCATCCTTTGTATCCTTCCATTCCTCCCTCCCTCCCATTTCCCCCTTACTCCCCTCCCCTATGACTGTGACTGAGGGGGACCTCCTCCCCCTGTATATGCTCATAGGGTATCAAGTCTCTTCCTGGTAACCTGCTATCCTTCCTCTGAGTGCTGCCAGGCCTCTCCATCCAGGAGACGTGGTCAAATATGGGACACCAGAGTTCGAGTAACCACTCCTTTCAATCTGCTTAGAGATCCTCAAACTTCCTATAGTTATATCACCTTCCCTAGAAAATACTGAAAGGAGAGATACAATCACAGAATGTTAGAGAGGATGTGATGGAGCAAGAGCTCCAGGCAAGCTTTTTGTTCCCTCCTGTGAAAAGTATCACCATTTATTATCACTCATTAAATTTTAATTTTATAAGGCATCTTTAAAAGGTCATTTTTTAAATTGGAATTTTGTAGGCAACATTACTGACTGGTTAACTACTGGGAAAAAACAAATCTTCAGAGATTTATTGTTTTAAGCTATTATTAAGTATGCACCTTTAAAGAGAACAGAACAAATTATTTCCCACATAGAGCAAGATTGTTCTCCTTTCTGTGTAATTTAATTTGCACAATATTTTCAGTTGATTTTTGCATGAGAAGCACCTTGCAAACCTAATTAGAAGTGGAAAATCATTAGCATACAAAAGGTTTAAACCTATAGTTGAGCTATGACAAGTTTAAAAGAAGACAAAGGCTGTAAAATATAAACAGCAGAACTGAGAGTGAGGAAGTTTAACAGACATCTTTTCTTTGTATTCCTCTCAACCACCGTCAAATGTTCTTTTAGTGGCTCTTGTGTTATTACAGACTACAATTACCCTGAATTCTGATTCAAACTGGCTTTGTGTAGCTGTACAGTTATAATAGATATTTATCCTCACAAAATCTATATAAATTACATCTTTTTTTTTTTCACCAAACATAATGAGGGTGAAAAATAGCAGCAAGATTTCCAGATGTTTTGTGTGTACTTTGTTATGTAACCCTATGACACTTGGGGAGAGGTGTTGAGTCAGTTACAAAGTGAGGGGAAACTGGTTTAGGGAAGGCAAGTTAAATGATAAAATCCAGATACAGATGGTAGTCTGAGAGAAAATTTAGCGCGTTAACCCAGATTGCTGTGACTTCAAAGAATATTCATAAACCCGGACTCTTCTCCAAAAGAAGGTGAATTTAGCTGCACTCAAACCGAGGATCAACAAATATTTATACAAAGGGAAAGGTAGTGAATAGTTAGTGCTTGTTCAGGGCATGCAGCCTCTGTAGCAGCTACCCCATTTTACCTCTGCACCTCAAAACACCTGGGGATGAATGTAAAGTGACAAGTTAACAATTTTCTATTAAAACTTTATTAGAAGATCTGGGTAGAAAGCAAAACTTGGTCAAAAAGCAACAGTTTGATTTGCAGTGCTGAATATAAGCTATATAAGATATAAAATTTATGTGCACAACATTCTATGACACAATGCTTGAAAACATAATTCATGATTAATGATAGATAATTGATGTTGCAAATGATGCCCTTATTATGTGCTGAAAACATTTGTATAGAATAAGTCATGTATTTTCACACTGTCCTTGTAAGCTAGTAGCTATTTATTTATTTCAGGATTTAACGTAATTGAGAATGAATTATTAATTTGTCAAGACAGGCATCAAATGAGGGTGGGGAATTTAGGTTTTAAGACACATAGGTATATAACGTAGACAGTGGTTTCAGATAATTAGATAAATGAATGGGTAAATTAGGAGTGAAATGATTCAACAGAAACTCAGTCCTGGGCCTCTTTTTCAAACAGAATTATATCTCTTCGTTATTCAGAAAATATCACTCCTCTGGATTGTTATATAGATCAAAGTAAAATTTAAAGATAAGTAAGTAAATGGAAAGTATGAGTCAGTCACTGAGCACATATTGTTGCTATTGAGCATTCATTGAGATAGTTGTTATATTTTAATAGGGTTGTGTAGAGACTTAGGTAAGAACATTTTTCTTTAAGAAAGGCAGAAAGATGAAGAAAGGGAAGGGAGGACAAAAGATAAGAGCAGCAGAAAATGGAGCCAAGGTAAGGAGAAGGTGATAAAATGGGAACTGTAAGAGAGATCTTTTATCCAATGGGTATTTACCAAGGACTTAACATCTTGGAGCCACTTAGCTCTATCTCAGAGATACATTGATTAGGAAAAGAAACAATAATTAGAGCTGCGTCAATCATAAGGCTTATAGTATATTAAGAAGACAACATAAAATAAACATCATGTAAATGTGGGATTACCGATCATGGCAGGTGACACCAGGAAATAAATAGATGCTGTGAGAGTAGACTTCCAGGATTTAATTTAGATCAGGGTGTTGGAAAGGTCTCCTTAAGGAAAGAATATTCAAAATGAGAGCTGCAGGGGAGTAAGCCTCCTCTGGAGAAAGAGAGAAGAGAGAGTTCAGCATATAAATAACCACAGGAGTGGGAAATACCTGGCCTGGGAAAGAACTGAGGAAAAAAAAAAAACTAGATAAGGAATGCTATAGAATTACAGTGGTAATATGGTCACAGACCAAATAGGTTTCATAATCATATTACAGATGTTAGAGGGTTTTTATTTCTCAGATTTTCTTGCAGGTTTAATGGAAAGCTATTAAAACGGATGAAAAGAAATATATTGATTACCTCATAAACATAAAAGAAAGCTGGCCATGTTTGAGATAGAAGTTGCTAGGTATGTAAGATGGAGGGAGTCTGAGATCAGCTAAAAGGACTTTATAATCATTCAAGTAAGGAATCAATAGTCAGGCTGCAGATTAAGGGGTGATCTCAAAATACGGGGCATGAATTTGGAGTCAGAGATTGCAAATAAAACAGAGACGATGCCGAGTAATAGAGCGATAAGATGGGAACTCAATAGTCAGGTTTGGGAGGTTGAAAATCAGGGCAAGTGAAAAATAGCCAAATCTAGGATCTAGGAAACACAGCTTTCGAAAGAGTGGACTGGACATGAGATCCGAGGTGGTTTTGGCTGGCTGTAAGTCG
The DNA here is from genome assembly GCF_964271855.1 of Acomys minous. Taxonomy (NCBI): domain Eukaryota; kingdom Metazoa; phylum Chordata; class Mammalia; order Rodentia; family Muridae; genus Acomys; species Acomys minous. The sequence continues at coordinate 31,926,970 of NC_140498.1, read as the reverse complement.
TTGCAGTGGAAGACCATTTAGGAAAAGACTGTGGAGCCAAAGAGAACTTTACTATTGAGGTGTGGCAGAGGTAGCAACTTTTGAAGCAGTGACTAAAGAGGAACAAAGAGAAAGGAAACTGTGATTAAAGGTAGGAGAGAAATATCTTTAAGGAGGTATGGCATGTGTCCATGATGAAGTGAGACTGTAGGCCACATGAAGAAGTGGGCAGGTTCTCTGGATTCCCATTATATAACCCCTGATGTTCTCAACAAAAGCTCATGTGGGGCTAGGGGTGTGAGTATAGGCCTAACTACATGATAACAGGATAGCAAGGAAAAACTATTTGTCATGCCATATACTTCTGAAAGCTTCGGAGCGAATTAGAGGGTATAATTGGGTAATAAAAAGGAAGACAAGGCAGAAAGTGAGATTGTTAACATCTAAGGGCTGATTGAGGAATACAGTAAAGGCAGTGAGGAACAGAGGGTAAGAGGCCTTGCACACCCAGCCAGTGTTCACATGGGTGCTGTTAGGGGCACAAAAGAAATAACTTCTAACTTTCTTTACCAACCAACCAAACAAACAAAAACAGATTTACTTTTATTTTTTCCTGAACAGTTGTTTGCCAGTATAAATGTCTGAGAACCATGTGTGTGCAGAGGCCAGGAGAAGGCATAGGGACCCCTAGAACTGCAGTTACAGATTGCTAGTAGCTGCCAAGTTGGTGCCAAGAACCAAATCTGGGTCCTTTGGAAGAGCAGCCAATGCTCTTAACCGCCGAGCCTTCTCTACGGCCCCAAATCCTAATGTTCTATAGCACCAGAAAATTACCATGGTTGAGAACAATTCTTTGAAAATTCCCAAATAACTAATAGAGAGGACCTGACTGTTCCATATACAGACCGTGATTAATTCATGAGATAATACATTTCAATTACCCTGTTACAGTAATTATATAAAATACATATTAAATAAAATATACTTTAAGATATAAGAAAGAAAAGAGCAAAAACACCGTGTAAAACTGCAAAGAAAAATAAAATGAAAAGGAAGTGTGTTATGAAGGCAACAACACAGAAGCGAAGAAAACAGGAGAAACAAATGCTTTGGAATGCTGGCCCATTTATTCTAGCTATACGTCTAGTGGTGGCAACGGTGAGATACTGTGCTGAGCTGCGCAGTAAATTTTGTGAAGCACTCACATAACTTTCTACGACGGCTTTGTAAATTACACTTCCACTGACAGTGTGCAAGTCCCTCATTCACTCCACATTATTGTTAACCCTTGTGATTGAAACTTTTTCATAAATATCACTACTGTGCAATGCTCAGTGACATATTTTTTTTCTGTTTTAAATGGACATTTCTCCATGGATTAGTGCTGATGAGAATTTTGTCATTCACCTGTTTGTTCTTGACCACTTATATAACTTCTTTTAGAAATGTCTATTTACAACTTTTGTCCATTTTTTAATAGCATTTGAGATTTTAACAGCTATTGAGACCTTTTTAGAACCTCATATATTTTCAGCGTCAGCATAATTTCAGATGTATACATTGTAAACATTGCATCTCATTCTATAGAGTCTCTCTGCACCGTTTCCTTTGCAATTGAAAACCTCTTTAGGTTTCTAGAGTTTTCTTTATTTCTTGTGCTTCTGATTGCTTGAAGAAACATTGCCCATTCCAATGTACTGCAGCACTCTCTATATTTGTCCTTATAGTTTAATAACTTGAAATGGTAAATGTAAGCCTTTAAAGAAGGTATGTTACCCTGCACTCCATTTCTCACCCCAAAATTTTGCCTCCTTTCCTGGAGGCCTGTGTACAGCAAAGATCCCAGGTAAGCCCCTCCCTCTCCCAAGCCCCTGCCTGCCAACTCCCTTGAAAGCACCCCCAACAGCAGTAAACGGTACCCCATACTCTGTGCTGCATTTCCTTCTCCATAACTCTGCTTGTTTCTGTGGAGGCCCACCATCAACATGGATGCCAGACCATGCTTGTATTAGGGACCCTAGGGGCAAAGTTATCATGCAAAGCCCCAGAGACCATACAACACACACACAGACACACACACACACACACACACACACACACACACACACTTCTTGGGGAGACATCCTATTTGACTTAAAGACTTGCTAGTCACCAGAACCTCAGGCTATTCAATCTAAAAGACAGAGAGGAAACAGAAATCAAGGGGAAATTTAAAAATAAAACAAAACAAAACCCATCCAACAAAGAAAACCTAAAAAAAAACAGCATCTAAACTTGTAATAACCACAAAACCCATATGGCTAAAGGCCAACATCGGAAAACAATCAACAATGAACTCTGGTGCCCCATATTTGACCACCTCCCTTTGGTGGGGAGGCCAGATGGCACTCAACAAAAGAATAAGCAGGCTACCAAGATGAGACTTGATAGACTAGGACCATATAGTGGGGGAGGAGGTCCCCCTCAGTCTTAGACCTAGGGAAGGGGAGAAGGGTAAAAGTGGGAGGGAGTGAGGACAGGAGGATACAAGTGATGGGATAACAATTGAGTTGTAACCTGAATAAATTAATAAAATTAAAATTAAAAAAAAGAAAACAATCAACAAAATCCAGGACAATATGGCAACACCAGAGCCCAGCTATCCTACTACAACAAACTATGGCTATCCTAACATAGCTGAAGCACAAGAAAATTAACTTAAATCCAAGATGGTAGATGGTAGATGCCTTTAAAGAGGAAAGTAATACATCCTTTAAAGAAATACAGGAAAATATAATCAAAGAGGTGAAGAAAATTAATAAAACTGATCAATATGGAAATAGAAGCAATAAAGAAAACACAAACTGAGGGAATCATGGATAGGAAAAACCTAGGCAAGAGACAGGCATTACAGAGCAATCATCACCAACAAAATACAAGAGACAGAAGAGAGAATCTTAGGTGTAGAAGATACAATCGAAGACACCAATACATCAGTCAAAGAAAACGATAAATCTAAAAAGTTCCTGACATAAAACACCCAGGAAATCTGGGACAATATGAAAAGTCCATTTCTATGCATAATAGGAATAGAAAAAGGAGAAGAGTCCCAGGTCAAAAGTTCCGAAAATATTTTCAACAAAATCATAGAAGAAAATTTCCCTAACCTAGAGAAAGAGATGAATATAAACATACAAAAAGATTAGAGAACATGAAATAGGTTGGACCAGAAAAGAAATTCATCCCAACATATAATAACCAAACCACTAAATATACAAAACAAAGAAATATTATAAAACGCTGCAAAGGAAAAAGGCCAAGTAACATATAAGGCAGACCTATAAGAATTACATCCTCTTTTTTTTTTTTTTTTTTACAGAGAGTTCAAAAGCCAGAAGGGCCTGGGCAGATGTCTGACAGTAGCATCTGTCAGAGACCGGAGATGCTAGCCTATACTACTACACCCAGCAAAATTTCAATAACAATAGAGGGAGAAAACAATATGTTCCATGAAAAAACCAAATGTAATGAATAGCTATCCACAAATCCAGCCTTACAAAAGATATTAGAAGGAAAATTCTTATACAAGGAAGTTACCTATACCTAAAAAAAAAACAGAAAATAAATCCATACCAGCAAAACCAAAAGTAGGGACACACACACACACACACACACACACACACACACACACACACACACCAAAGAACAACATTAAAATAACAAGAAATAGCAATCAGTGGTCTTTAATGTCTCTCTAGGGTATCCATTCTAATATCTAATAAAATAGACTTTCAATTCCACCAAGATGATGTCATTATTCTGAATATCTATGGCTCCAAACGCAAGGGTACACACATTCATCCATGAAACATTACTAAAGTTTAAATCACACATGGAAACAGAAACAGCAGAAAGCTTACAAACTCACGGAAACTGAGTAAAACTCCCTAGTCAAAGACAACTAAGTCAAAGAAAAACTTTTTTAAAAAATTTAAAATTTTCTAAAATTCAATGAAAATGAAGCATGGTATATCCAAACTTTTGGATCACAATGAAAATCATGCTAAAAGGAAAGTTCATTGCAGGAAGTGCCTTCACAAAAAACTTGGAGTGAGCCATGATAGCACCTTACCAACACATCTGAAAGCTCTAGAACAAAAAGAAAAAAGAAAACATACCCAAGAGGAGTAGATGGCAGGAAATAATCAAACTCAGAACTTGCAATCAATAAATTAGAAACAAGTAGAAAAATACAAAGAATCAAGAAAACTAAGAGTTAGTTCTTTGAGAAAATCAACAAGATAGACAAATCGTGAGCCAAACTAAAGCACACAGAGAGAATATCAAAATTAACAAAATCAGAAATGAAAAAGAAATCATAACAATGGACATCAAGGAAATCCAAAGAATCATTAGGTCTTACTTCAAAATGGGTACTCCACAAAATTGGATACTCTAAATGAAATGGACTATTTTCTTGAAAGATAACACTTACCAAAGTTAAAGGTAAACAATTAAAATACACTTATACATCATAAGGAAATAGAATCATTAATTAACACTCTCTCAACCACAAAACAAAAACAAAAACAAAAACAAAAAACCCCAGGGCCAGATGGTTTTAGCACAGAATTCTAACAGACTTTGAAAGAAGAACTAAAAACAATATTCCTAAAAGTAGAAACAAAGTAGAAACAGAATAAACATCGCCAATTTCATTTTATGAGGCCACAGTCACCCTGATACCTAAACCACACAAAGACTGAACAAAGAATTTTAAACTAATTTTCCTTATGAATATTGATATAAAAATACTCAATAAAATACTCAAAACTTAATCCAAGAATACATAAAAAAATATCTTCTACCATGGTCATATAGGCTTCATCCTAGGGGTGTGGGGATGATTCAACATACTAAAATCCATCAATGTAATCTACTATATAAACAATCGGGAAAAAGCCACATGATCATCTCATTAGATTCTGAAAAAGGTTTTTTTTTTTTAAATACTCCAGCACTCCTTCATGATAAAAGTCTTGGAGAGATCAGGGATACAATGTAAGGCACAGAGCTGAACACAATGAAGGTAATATACAAGCAAGCTAACAGCCAACATCAAATTAAATGGAGAGAAACTGTTAAATACCTTCAGAAAAGTGGCTCGATACAAGGTTAACCCAAAAAAGTTGATAATGACAAGATATGATAGATATTGATTTACATTCAGAATTTTAGATACACCAAAATAAGAAAGATGTTTTTTTCAAGCCTGTCAAATGCAAATAGTCAAAACACTATGAATGTAACATCCATATAATTCCTGACTGTTTTATGGTTGTTCTTGTTGTAGGTAGTTTATTTTATATATGCATAAAAATATGAATGTATATGTAAAAAAATTAGTAGCCTTCCTTTACACAAATGATTAATGGGCTGAGAAAGAAATTAGGGAAACAACACCATTTACCATAGCCACAAATAACCATAAAATATCTTGGTATAACTCTAACCAAGGAAGGGAAAGACCAGAATGACAAGAATTTCAAGTCTTTGAAGAAAATATCAGAAGGTAGAAAGATCTACCATGCTCCTGGCTCAGGAGGAGTAAGATAGTAAAATGGTCATTTTACCAAAAGCAATCTACAGATTTTCAATGCAATTCCCATCAAAATTCAAATGCAATTCTTTACAGACCTTGAAAAAGCAATTCTCAACATCATATGGAGAAACAAAACAAAACATCAGGATAGCTAAAGCAATCCTGTAGAATAAAAGAACTTCTGGAGGTATCACCATCCCTGATCTCAAGCTGATTTAGACTGAAATAGTAATTTAAAAAACCCACATGGTATTGGTATGAAAACAGGTTGATCACTGGAATAAAAAAAAATCCAGAAGTAAAACTGCACACCCACCAAAACTTGGTTTGTGGCAAAGCCAAAACTATGCAATGGAAAAAGGAAGGCATCTTTACCAAATGGTACTGGCCTAGCTGAATTCTGCACAAATTCAAGTCCTAGTGGATCAATGACCTCAACATAAAACCAGATACACTAAATCTGATAGAAGAGAAAGAGGGAATAGCCTTGCATGTATTGGCACAGTCGTCCATTTCCTGAACAGGACACTGTGAAAAGGATCAAACAGCAGCCTACAGAACGGAAAAAGATCTTCACCATCTCTCCATCTGTCAGAGGGCTGATTTGCAAAAATATATAAGGAACTCAAGAAATTAAACACCAACAAATCAAATAACCCAATTAAAAATAGGTACAGGGTAAACAGAATTCTCTACAGAGGAATCTCTAATAACCGAAATCGTTTTTAAAATGTTTGTCATCCTTAGCCATCAGAGAAACAGAAATCAAAAGGAATCTGAGACTCCATCTTACACCTCTCAGAATGGCTAAGATCTGAACCTCAAGTGACGGCAAGGATGTGGAACATGTGGGAACATTCCTCTGTTGTTGGTGTGAATGAAAATTTGTACAGCCACTTTGGAAATAAATTTGGTAGTTTACCTCAAGACCCAGCTATACCACTTCTGGGCATATACCCAAAAGATGCTCCACCATACCACAAGGATACTTGCGCAACTATGTTCACAGCAGCTTTATTCATAATAGCCAGAAACTGAAAACAACCTATATATTCACCAACTGAATAAAGAAGGGGACATTTCTGGGATGAACTAGAAACCTAGGACAATGACAACTTCCCAGAATCAATAAGGGTGACCCTAGATAAGACTCCTAGCAGTAAGGGATATAGAAGCTCAAATGGGCTTCTACAGTAATAATAAAACACTTCCAATGGAGGGACTGGGACACTAACCTAGCCACAAAGCCTTCGAACCACATTTTCTTCTGCCTACGGATAGCCCAATGATAAAGAGAGAGCAGAAATTGAGGGAAAGCTAACTACTGACTGGCCCAGCTTGAGACTCATGTCATGAGAGAGAGCCCACCCCTGACACTAGAAAGATATTCTGCTCTACTTGCATATAGGAGCCTAGCATAACTGTCATCTGAGAGGTTTCACCCAGTAACTGATGGAACCAGATGCAGATACTTAGAGCCAAACAATAGATGGAGCTTGGAGGATCCTGTGGAAGAAGGGAAAGAGGGATTGAAGGAGCCAGAAAAGTCAAGAGCCACCACAAGAAAACCTATAGAACCAACTAACCTGGGCCCATAGGGGCCCATGCATACTGAGCCACCAAATAGATAGCATACATGGGGCAGACCTAGGTCCTCTACACATATGTAACAGTTGTGTAGCTTGGTCTTCATGTGTGAATTCTAACTACAGGATCAGGGCCTGTCTCTGACTCTGTTGCCTGACTCTGGATCTCTTTTCCCTAACTGAGATGCCTTCTCTAGCCGCAACAGAGGAAGATATGCCTAGTTCTATTCAACTTGATATGTCAAGGCAGGTCAATATCCATAGAAGGCTTCCCATTTTCTGAGGAGAAAAGGAAGACAGGAGGATTGTGGGGGAAGAGGAGTTTAGACTGAGGGACTGGGAGGAGAGGAGGAATGGGAAACTAAAATCAGGATGTAAAGTAAATGAATTAATTAATTAAAATTAAAAAACAATTTTTAAGTTAATATACTTAAAGTCAGTATCTAAACTGACATAATTGAAGTGGGATGACCCATGCTAAATAGGTACAGCTATACTCCATGAACTGTGTTCCTGGATTGAATAAAAGGAGAAAATAAGCAATAGCATTATCATTCACCTTTGTTTTCTGATAGCAGAATCAATGGAACCAGCAGTTTTAAGCACATGCTGCCCTGACTTCTCCATCAGGATGGACTGTACCCTCAAACTGGGAGGCAAAATAAATCCTTTAGTTATTAAGTATTTTGTGAGGTGTTTTATTACCACAACAGGTACCTTTCACAGCTTCTCCATTATTGAACATGAACAAACAGTGCTGTTTACAAATATTGTGGGTCTGAAGAAAATAGAAAGATCTCTTAAGAGCAGCAGGCTTGTGGGATGTTTTTGATTGCAAAACATTCAGACTGTAGCCTTTTGCTATGGTTTTGTGAAATGCAGAAGGAAAACAATGCATCCTATGTAAACCTAACCGTTGTGATAGGTTGTGAACAGAAGGGCTTGATTAGGTAGCAGTGGGGGTAGTTGAAGATTTCTGATTGACTTCTGCCATGATGACCTTAGTCAAGGTCATACAGGTGGTATTTAGTGGACTAGCACAAACTGCTGCCAATTAAGAAATCCAATTAACTTTCCTGAAAAATGGAATAAATTTTAATTTGCAAAGCTATTCTATATTCCTGCTGGGCTCCAAGGGTCAAAGAAACACAGCTGACCAGGTAAGGCAAGCAATGAGCGTCTGGTTCAAATGAGAACTCTTGCAGGTCTGGACAGGCAAAACACTGCACATCAGATTCAGAAAGAAAGACCATTGATATGGGTAAAGATGATATATTTGTAGTGCAGGAAGGTACATAGAAAGGAGAAATAGGTACCTCTTCTGAGCATAGGTAAAAGGATAGCACTGGTTGATCCAGAAGGCAATTGAAACTGGTAAAAATAACTACACTGACATCTCCCATACCTATGTAAAATAAACTGAATTAACTTTTCCTTGTTCTAGGGTAGGGTACTAGTCCAGGATCCTAGAAAGTCAGTGCAAATACAAATACACAGATGACTATGATTTCTCATCAGGGCATCAATCAAGATATATATGGTGTGTGTGTCTGTGTGTGTGTGTGTGTGTGTGTGTGTGTGCGTCTGTCTGTCTGTCTGTGTGTATGTGTGTCTGTGTCTCTATGTGTGTGTATGTAGTTTTATCACAAATATACAAGAACTTTGCAAAAGAATTTACAAAGAATTCCTCACAGTAACGAAAAAGTCTTGCTGCCCTTGAGGAGTTCTACGGAAATAACCTTGACTTATAACCTCAAAAAAAATACAAGTATCTAAGAAAGACATCTGATCTCCCAATATAAAATAATTATATGGAGACAGGAAGGTTCACTAGCCTGATTTGATCACTAGTCACTGGATTTATATAGTGATATAATATTCTGTACCATCTTTATAATAAAAAGTAATGGAAATATCCTATTTAGTAGCAAAAGGGAAGTGAATCTTTTCCCATGCTCTCCTGAAGTTATACACTACAATGAGATCCAGCCCAAAGCAAAACTGTTCAATTTGAAAATGTCATCCGGTTACCAATTCTTCAGACTGTCATTTCTCATATTAGATTATAGTAATTTTCCATCTTTACAAACTAACCTGGACCGAAACAAAAGTGAGTGTATTAAGAGAACTCCCTTTACTAACTTGAGAAACAATTACAGCAACTCTAGTTTCGCTTCTGTTCTAGACTATATTATTTATTCCTTTATTTGCTTACATCATTTAGGGTAAAGGGAAGGCCATTTCCAATAACTCCCTGGAGCTGTGTTTTAAGTGGAGTCAGGGCTGCAGGTCATGCATTAATTGGCAAGAGGCTTGAGGCTCACGGTTCGTTTCCAAGACTTTAAGCCTTGCACAACTTCCTGTTTACCTGTACAGACAATCCCAGGATCACATTAGTTTGACTTACACATTTTGGCATTTTGGCTTTTTTCAAGGGGATATAGATTCAGTAGAAACTGTACTTCCAAATTTAAGGCTGTCTTTATTCTCCAAGGTAGAGATATAACCAATATGTAACATTCTCAAGACACTGGGCTGGGGCAATGAATCAAAGCATATAAATACCACAGTAAACGTAAATATTTTACAAGACGTGTGGTTAAGCTAAAAAAAAAATAGGCAGTAGTTCAACATACTTGGTACATTACTAACATAGTTTCAATTAAGATTGATCTTCTTGGGGCACCATCACACTATAACTCAAGGACTATATGCATTTAGTAGAATTCTCTCTACCCATCGAACTCAAAAGCTGCTCTCTGGGTACCTTTTAGTTTGGATTGCCTTCTATGTTCTAGGAAGAACTAACCATTCTTGATTTCCATAGATTCTGCTCCCCATCTTGGCTTTAATATTTTTATCACCATGTTACAGCTTTTCTCAGGTCTCCCTTCTGCTATCTGAGTTTGTCCATCTCATCCTCTCAGCTCCAGCATTTATCAGAATTTCTGGACTACCAAGTGTTCCCTATGTAAGAACAGATTTGCATGAGCAATGAATATAAAGTTTGGTGGGGCAGAACAGTTACATACCACTAATCCATGCCCAAAGTGTCTGCCTTGTTACTATGTGAAATGGCTCAGTCAGGACTTCATAACTTGCAAGTGAGTCTAGTAAACTATTGGTCAGGCTGTAAAACTGACTTAAGAAACCCATACATTATAAGTTCGATAGTTTACATACTCAAGGAGAAAGTGAGATAAAGTATAAATTCGGACTACATGATGATGTTTGTTAAAGTGAACTCAGAGAATGTGTGCTTACCTTCCCAAGCCACCTCTCCATGGTTTTGTACAGTCACAAGATCTTTCCAGGAAAGCATCATAGTTTATTCTTTCTCTAGGATTCAATGCCTCGTAGTAGTTACAATTGCACCTGGTTTTCTACTATAGAAGCATTAGAACACTACCCTCAACCTAAGAAATAAGATCTCCAATTGTGATGCTAGACATATTAATTGTTTTTTCTGACTTTGTCTGTAGATAAGTGAAAAGCTCAGGCATGTATTCTCTAGTTTGGCTAGTGAAAAGGTATACCTATTAAGCATATAATTTTAAAATAATAACTTTTGGTTCTTCCATAATAGATACAATACAAATCTTCTGTTCAGACAATATCTGTATTTTCCCTCACTTGTGCACATGTGTGTGTGAATGTGAGCATGCACACACACACACACACACACACACACACACACACACACACACACACACACATTCTTGGTCCTCTAGGAAAATGGCACACAATTTGAACAAAGGGGTAAGTAGCTGCAAATCTGTGTCATTTCACATGAAGCAAAATAAAGAAAATTGCCTGAAAACCAGAAATGTTACAGGGAAATGGTCAGCAATTGATGGAGGCTTACTCCTTCATGAGGTATTTTCCTTACTGATTTCACCATGCAGTAGAATACTACGCAGTGCTCTGTTTAGGTGTGAGCTGACATCACAGCTTGGCTGTTTGGTCCACATTTAAGGTTAGTAACCCACACTGCCATCAGGCAATGCTGGATGGACGGTGTGGAGCAGGACTGTGCCTCAGCAACTGTGTAACTTCACAGGGGTGCTGAGGCTGGTGAGGGACAACGGCCTATTATGCTTCTCCAGCACTAAAATGCTAGAGTGGTTATCCAGCTTGTGCTCCACATCACTCATGCCACACGCATATGGAAGCTTAAAAAAATTCTAAGCACGGATAGCTTCCCTACTGTGGAAAAAAAAAAAACGGGAAGTCTTTATTTTGTCTGTTTTAATTTCCCAGATTTAGCACCTTCTCATTTTGTCATGTGTGTTGCTCAGTGTTTACTGGTCAGACTCAGTCACATTTACCTCATGTATCATTTTCTGATCTTCAGATTCCCTCTGGTGCTTCCTCTAATGACAAGTCCAGTCTTCTGTTGGGACACAATTACACTCATGTTGCTAATTTCTTAATTTCCTTGCCCCTACCCTCTTTCTTTATTGCAAAGTATCACTTGAGACGAAATGAGATTTTTTGTTGTTGTTGTTTTTAAGCCTTCAACTGTCCTGCTGCTCAATTTCCAGCTGAAGTTATAATCTTCTGTTTGGGATACCACAGCTGATTACTACAGAAATCACTGTAATGCTCATTAGCCACCATTTGTTGGAAGAGTGGAAGAAGGCTGTCATTAAGGAAAAATTGGTTTGAATTTTGCTTCCAACTTCTACTCCATTGCTTTAAGGATTTAATCAAAATTTTGCTGCTAGTGGTCTTAAAGTTTTCATCTCTCTTACTTGCTTGGTCAGTACAAATATAGGAGGTTGGATTAACTCCTTGGCCAGAATCTGCAACTTTCCCACAAATGTTCAGGTCTTTGTACTGCAGAGCCAGTGCCCACATCCTCCTTGACACCGGGGAGAATTGTGTGACTTGCTCTAAACAATGCACTCACATGGTGTTTGACCATTGAGTGCTCTGGCTATGTCTTTACTGCCTTCTCACAAAAAAGAAGAGCTTATCCTGGGGCTGGAGAGGTGGCTCATGTGTTAAGAGCCTAGGGACAGGGTGTGGCTTGCAGCTACCACATAGTGGCTTCCTACCATACATAAAACCAATTCCAGAGGATCTTGTGGCCTCTTCTGGATTCAGGAAATGCCAAAACACTCATAAACATAAAATAAGGATGCTCTTCTTTAATAGCCTTTCCTAAGATACTGGCAAGAGGAAGAGATACAGAAGAGCAGGTGGGCTTTGACACTCACACCATATACCCTGTAGCCTGTTTCTTGCCCTCCAACATTCAAGTAAAGAGACTACATAGTTGTTTTAAATGCCAAACTCTGTTGATTCAGCATCAAAATTAACAAATACGAGTTCCTATTTCTGACTCCATGGAAAAACATTAACTTCAGTTATGTCATCAATTGCCAAGTTAAAGCATTGATACATGTTTCCTATGTCTAGAAAAAAAAATGTAGTCTCAAAATCATGCAAAGAAAATATTTGGTCATTAAATGGAAAATTTTGATAGACAGGCACAAGAGTGACATAATTAGTTATTTTAATCACATTAACTGAGAGCTTATTCTGGGAGTTATATACTGTGCTACAGCGAAGAACAAGCATAAATCTCAAGCAGGCCTAGCCTCAACAAACAAAAGGCTAAGGAAAAGCAGGCAGACCACAGATTAAGGCATACTGTGAAAACCATATGCACAAAGCTATATGTGTTGCCTGAAGTTGAATTGTATGTCCACAAGGTATTTGAATCTAAGTCTACTGTTAGGGTGTCTGGTCTGAATACAGACAGGGGGGACAAGATGATTCAATGGGTTGAGACACTTGTCAGAAAGGTGGATGAATCTAGTTTGATTCTGGAACCCCTTTGAGGGAAGGGAAGTACGGCCTTCAGAAAGTTGTCATCTTATGTTCACACCCAGGCCATTAGAGGCACTGCATGCCCAAACACATTAGCACACAACAAGTAAGAAAATAAAGATAATAAGTGGAATAATAACTTTAAAATGGATCTAGGCTGAATGGCTTCCATGTTATTCTCTTCCATTCTCTCATTTCCAACCGTGTATGGTATATATATATATATATATATATATATATATATATATATATATATATATATAAAGTCAAGGCTAGCTCTCAGTACTGATGGTACTGAAGATTGGTAGATTTTGATTTTGGTGTGTGTGTGTTTGTGTGTGTGTGTGTGTGCTTAGCAATCTTTATTTCTATTTTTAAATAAGAATCACAGTATTGTAATGAACTTACAAATACAAATACTACAATCACTCAGCTAGATTAAGAAAAGATTGAAATGCTTGCTCAGTCCCAAACTCTGTTTCTCAATGAATGTATATAGTTAGAATGGCCATTCTGAAGCTATGAGGTTTGCATGAGTTTCACTATTCGTTACCTTTCTTTTCACTTACTTGTTACACACACACACACACACACACACACACACACACACACACACACACACGTGACAGAGTAAATAGAAAAGAATTAGCTTTATATTCTCTTCCACAACTCATTATGTGTCTGCTTTCTGTCCTGCGTTAAATTCTAAGAGGAATTAGGAACAGAACAAACCCGGGCTCCACGCCTACCAACCTTAGCAGAAGTGTTATTTGGGAAAAGCTGCTAATTATCATGGTTGACAAGGATATTAATGAAAAGAAAGCATTATTGTGTACCTGGCAGATTAAAACCAGTTGAAAGAAATTATTCCATATATACCTAATCACTCAACTTAAAATGTTTCACTTAAAATGTCACATGTAAATGTTTCAACTGTTATGGTCATAATCATAAATGTGGTGATTATAAATAAAAAAAACTTTGTATTTCTTCCTTGATGAATAGGCATGTTTCATATGTGAATAAGAAATTGAAGTAGGGCCGGGCGTGGTGGCGCACGCCTTTAATCCCAGCACTCGGGAGGCAGAGGCAGGCGGATCACTGTGAGTTCGAGGCCAGCCTGGTCTACAAGGTGAGTCCAGGACAGTTAAGGCTAGACAGAGAAACCCTGTCTCAAAACAAACAAACAAACAAACAAAAAAACCAAAAACAAAAAAACAAAAAAAAACAAAAAAAAAAAAAACAACAACAACAACAAAAAAATTGAAGTAATTCTATTGAAATTACATGTACTTCTCTATAACCATAGTTCTGCCATTTATAGTTAGATTCCAATATTTATCACATTTTAAGTCATCACTGAGTATCCATAAAATAACTAGTGAATACAATCAGTGCTGTCTGGTTAGCTACAGTATCCAGTGTATCTAGTGTCCATCTAAATACACATGTAGATGACCTAGAAGCAGTTTCTTGTTAAAGTGTAACCCAAGCGATAAGAATAAGACCCAGATGCCAGGCAGCAGTGGCCTATGACTTTAACCCTAACATTCAGGAGGCAGAGGCAGGTGAATACCCATGATTTTGATGCCTGCTTGTCTACAGAGCAATTTCCAGAACAGATAGGGACATACAGAGAAATGTTGTCTTGAAAAGGAAAAAAAAAATCAAGTCCCAGAAAATAACAAGGGTTCTAGATTGAACTTCTTCTTGGAACTGGGGGAGGGCCTTTCCATCCAGTTCATAGATGTCTTATTTAGGGCTTCTGTTGCTGTGATGAAACACCATGAGCAAAACAAGTTGGAGAAGGAAATGTATTTCAATGTATAACTCTCAGGTCACACTCCATGACTGAGGGAAGACAGGGCAGGAGCTAAGGCAGAGGCCATGGTGGAGTTGTGTCCTGTCCCTGTTTTCTTATACAATTCAAGGTCACCTTCCTAGTGATGACACAGCCCCCAGTGGGATCAAGAATCAAATAAGAAAATGCCCTATAGACTTACCTACAGGCCAAATCAGTAGAAAGTTTGTCAATTGATGTGGCCTCTTCTGAGATGACTCTAGTTTGTGCCAACTTGTGTTTGTCTAGCACAATAGGTACAGCCCGCATGGTTTGGACAAATTGGAAGATATTGGAAAGGGGCTGGCTATTTATACATAAACATAAGATAGTTTCACTTTCAAAATGGGCATTTGGCTGATTACAATACTTATATGTACATCTACCTATACACACATGAAAATCAGTAAAATGGCCACTTCTGTAAAAACGAATATGTGGATACCAAGAAGGGACTGGAAGAAAATTCAATATAAATTGCTGTCCTTTGAAAATGCTTAGCTTTACTAACCTAACTAAAGAGATAAAATAAAATTAGGCTAGTATTTTAAAAAGTTTCTCTCTTCTGATTAATCAAAGTCTTATGGGCAAGAACAAAAAACAGAGCTTCTAATTTTCTATATATTACAGATTTAAAGGATTTTCAAGCAGCCTTGGCATCACCTATCAATAATTTACATATACATAATGCCCAGCCTGAGTCTTGTAGTTATATTTTTTCTATAGAAGAGAGATATTTTACACATGTGCAGAGACATGTACAAGGTTGTACTTTCCCTTCCTGCCTTTAATATGAAAAAAACTAAACCAGCCCCATCACAACAATATGAGAATAATTCATAATAATATTTTCCTGTGAGTTGTAGTATACGTCCATAATTCCAACATACATTAAGTGTAAGATATGAGTATTTAGACTTCAAGTTTAATACCGGTACACAGCAAGACATTTTTTAAAAGACAAAGAAAAGAAACAAGTTATTCTGCTTCATAACTACTATGCTACAAGTGAGGCCCTCAGAAAAACAAAACGATTGAGGTTCATACAGCAGTATTAGAGTAGGGGGAACCCAGGAAAAGCTGGAAGCCTTTCCTGAAGTAAGGAGACTGTCCATGTCCTAAGAGAGTAAAATCTATGAACAGGATCTATAGGGACATTTTATCAGAGGAGAAAGAGCTATGCATAGAACTCCAGTGGCCTGCTGAGAGGTCTAGTAAATGCTAGTAGTTACTGATGCAGGAACGTATGTGAGTCAACTATCGGTTCTGAAGAAAGAACCACCTGCAAGGGGGGTATGAAGAACACTGCCTCCAAGATACACAGACAAGGGCTAAATGCAACAGCAGGGGCTCACTAGTATAGCCCTAGTAATTAGTGCCAGATAAAGTACTGTTTCTGTATCTTTGTGAGTATTAATACTGAAACAGTTAAGGATTAACATACCATGAAATGTACATGTTTCCTGCACCAGGTCTAGTAATAGACATCACAACAAAAAAAAACACCCAAACTTAGCAAGTTTGAGGGGATCATGTCTTTTACCCAAACAAAATGCATTCTGGAAAGTTAAAACAACCGTCACAAAACAACAACAAAATGATGTTAATATGCCCCTCAAATAGGAATTGAATTATTTTAACTGATCTTCACTGACTCAGATGTTAGGGTTTCTTTAGAAAGACGTTAGATCTGTTATTACCACTGTGGTCCACATTATGTCCCAAAGTTAAGTGGAGACATGGAAGACTCTAAAAAATTAATAACTTAAAACCTTGAAAGTAAGACTATAATGTGTAAGAGCAACAATATAATGGGATTTAATGACAGAAGGCATTAAAAGGAAATTCAGAGGTTAAAAGCAGAGCAATAAAATCAGATGAAAACAAGAATGAGGAAGACTTCTTTTAGAAATTGTGAGGATGAACTGTCAATCAAGTACAAGTGGTCTAATGTGTGATGAAGGAAATGAGAGAGAAAATACATTTGAAACAAAATAACTCCAAAGATTCCAAATTTATTTAAAGCTATTCTTGTTCAGACTTAAGAAGCAAGATGAGTCCTTGGGCTATAAGAGAGATATATCATAATCAAATTGCTTAAAACCCCCAGCAACAACAACAAAAAACCCAAAAGATACTCATATGTACAAAGGAACAAAGAAAATAATTATATTGAGTTTCTTGTTAAAACAAGATGCATCCAAAATCAGAAGGGTAGGATGTGATGTTCTAAGGTACCGCCAAAAATTAGGTAGGTAAACAAACCAAGAAACAAACAATCCCGTAGCATTTAGTCATTAAAAATATATTTCAGAAGTGAAGGGAAACCAAAGATGCCTTCAGGACCAGCATAATGTGAGATGTGCATATCTAATGTGACTATATATTATAAGGCAACACTAAGATAAGACAGATTTAGCTAATAGAGAAACAAAGATGGTGCATTTGAGTTTTGATGAGTTTTAGTGAAAGGGATGGGAAACATTCAAAGGTACACAATGCGTAAAAGAAAAAAAGTGCATAGGTTGATAACATATTTATGTCCTAGAATTTCAATGAGCACCCTAACAACAGGTATCTATTATGTCTCATTAGTGAGGGCAATAAGATAGGGTAGATGTAAACACAACGAGTAGACTAACCATGTGCTGCAGTCAGCAAAGTCGTTTAAGAATGAAGTTTCCGTTACAAAAGGCATAAACAGAGAAACAAATGACAGTAAAACTGTACAGCGATAAGAATAAGTTAACACATGCAACCTGAAACGGCGGTTAAGTAGCAAATTCCACTTCTGAGCGATGGTGATGATGATGATGATGATGATAATGATTATGATGATGAATTTTTAATAAAAGGGAAGTGTCAATCTGTTCAGACACTATTACAAAGTTTTATATATTTAAAACTTGAGCTTGAAAACATGTGAAATGAAAATAACAGAAAAATCAAGGACAAATTCACAATATAAAAATCTTGTAAAGTACACTATATATCATGGCCATACAAGACTTACATAAGGAATATACACTTATTTTAATAAGACATGCTAATATTACTCTGATTATTAACAGTCTTAAAACATCTTAAAAGATGCCAAGCGATATGAGGGGGACTCTAGCTGAGACTCCTAGAAGGAGGGGCCATGGAGACTGAAGAGGACACCCTCTAACTAGACAGGACTCCTAGTGGAGGAAGGAGACCACCGAGTCACCCACAAAAACTTTGATCCAAAACTTAACCTGTCTCCAAGATGTGCAGGGATAAAGATAGAGCAGATAGAGCAAAGACTGAAGGAATGTCCACGCCATGGGAGAGAGCCAACCCTTGACACTACTAATGACCCTCTGCTATGTTTGCAGACAGGAACACATCACAACTGTCCTCTAAGAGGCTCCACCCAGCAGCAGTTTGAAACAGATGCTGAGACTCACAGACAAACTTTGGGCAAAACATTGGGAGTCTAGTGGGAAAGAGAGGAGAAGGATAAAAGGACCTAAAGGTGACATGGTCCCCACTAGAAGACAAACAGAGACAAGTAATCAGGGTCCAGAAGGGCCTGTGGAGTCTGAAGCACCAACCAAGACTATGCATGGACTGGATGTAAGTCCTCTATATACATGTAGCCAATTGCAGCTCAGGTCTCATGCGGGTCCACTGGTTAAGGGGAGCAGGAACTGTCTCTGACATGGACTCTGTTGCCTGCTTTTTGATCACTTCCCCCTAATGGGATTACCTTGCCAGACCATAAGGAAAAAGGGAGAACTCAATCCTGATGGTATTTGAGGAGCTGGGGGAGTTAGGTAGGGTGGCTCCCCTTTTCTGAGGAATAGAGGAAGTGGGGGGGGGGGCGCAGAAGGGAGAGTGAGACTGGGAGGAAATGAAGAAGGTGACTATGATCCGGGATGTGAAGTGAATAAATAAATTAATTAGTAAAAATAGAAAATAACATTTGGCAAAAATACAATAACAATTCCTCATAACAACGCAAAGCAAATGAGAAATTAGATATCTTCTCACCTTAAAAAATACATCTAAGAAAATTCTCAGTTAATATGATGATAATAGTGAAATGGTGAGAGCTTTTGTCTAAGATGAAGGAGCAGAAAGGATGCCAGTCACCAACACTTCTATTCAATACTTCTTTCAATTTGCGTTTATAGAATCAAGCCATGTCATGTAACATTAGGCTATCCTTACAAAAAACACACAATTAAATTCTATATTTTTTATAGAAAGAAAGATTGCCCATTATAACCAAAATAATGTATAAAATGCGGAGAAATGAAGAGTCACCAATCCCCAATTTTAAGATTTTTCATTCAAGATTGTAAAACTTATTCCAGAGCCACAGAACTAAGACAAGATGCAGTAAGCATAAAATAGTTTCCAAAAATAGATCCATATGCATGGGGAATCACTACTTAGGAAAAGACCAAGATAATTTAGCGATGAAAGAATAGTATTCAATAAGTCACACTCAGTTTATAGGACCTACAGGCAAATATCAGCTTCCAACTGAAGCTTGCAATCTATAAATAAAAACTTACTGCAAGAGTATCATAGGCATAAATGTAATATTTAAAATAAAACATTATACAAAAACACATACATGAAAATACCATGTCCCTGGGCACATAATATTTGAATATGACATTAAAAGCATGATTCATAAGCTATATATATATATATATAAATTATAATTCAAAACCAAAGAAAAATCTCTTCAAAGACACTGTTAGAGGAATGAAAAGACAAATTTAATCCTGAGAAAAAAAGTGTTTGTAAACAGTATGTTTAATAAATAAATTATGCCCCCAAGAACTTTCAAAACTCAGTAAGAAAAACAAAAACAAAAACAAATAGCCTAACATGTAATTTAATAAGTATCCTATTCAGGAAGATACATGAAAAATGGATGTATGACTGTATACCATAAAACTACTATGGAAAACCAAAATTAAACCTTTTTGTGACATTAGTAGACAGCTTTGAGGATGGCTACATGAACAAGGATTGTGCAGCTCACGAAGTGGTGAGGAGAGGTAGGCGGGACCGCCATAGACCATATTCACTAATGCAGCAAGTAAAAAAATAAATATAAAAATAAAGAAAATAGAGGGATTCAAGATACGAAACTGCTCTAAACGAATGACTCCAGTTCAAGGCACCCTTCTCTTTTGTAAATAGTCATTATGTACAGATTAGCTCTAAATCCCATTTCATTCATCTACTATCAATAATGACTGCTTATGCTGTATCCATGTCTTTGTCATAATAAACATGCCACAAGACATCTTTACAGATGTGGCCTTGAGATGCCTGCTTGTTGGTTGGTTTTAAAGCACCAGTTGGCCTCACCTATTCTTCCACGGCGGCTAGCTGTGGTCAAAGAGCCCAAGGTGCATGCAGGGCATGATCACAGCATTTGTGCATACAAAACCCTCAGCTTTCTTGAAAGCGTGAAAAGATTCTAAGCTCTCCTGGGCTCCAATAGCAACGCAGGTATTCCTCCTTTTCAAACCTCTACTGTGGTCAAGCTCATGTATGCTTTACAATGGCTTGCCCAGAGAATATGGCTCAGGATGCTATTGCATTAGGAGGGAATTTTAGACTGTAAACAACATCAGAAAACAATGCCAGTACAAACCTCGGCATGTACAGCAGGGCTGTGGGTTTTGTTGCTTATCCTGGACTTACTCTCTCTCTTTTTTTTTTTTTAAAGATTTGTTTACCATTATTTTATGTGCATTGGTGTTTTGCCTTCATGTCTGTGTGAGAATGTCAGATCTTAGAGTTGCAGACAGGTATGAGCTGCCATGTGGGTTCTGGGATTTAAACCCAGGTCCTCAGGAAGAGCAGTGGATGTCCTTAACTGCTGAGCCATCTCTCCAGCACTCCTGGACTTGCACTCTTAATAACACGTTGTTTAGTATGCTCTGTTATTTTGTTTCTCACCAAGGCATCTAAGAAGGTCTATTTCTGTCTCTTTTTCAAGGCAATTGGATCTAGGTGAGAGGTGTTTAGATAATTCCCTTGGTTATGTAGTTGGTAGGAAATGGAAGTTAGGATTCAAACACCTCTTTTTCCTGACAGAAGGCCATGCTTTAAGATACTTTTTATTGCTTCATTTAACCTAAGTTGTCCTCTGAAGTTTTTTCATATCCAAAAATAAGGAGTAGATTATGCAAAGAATTGAATATTTACACAATGAAACATTTACCACAGAGTTGAAACACAGACTTATAACTCATTAATTCAAATAAAACTTAAATGTAATACATAATGATCCAAATACTTCTTACCACTGAGAATATAGGACGGGCTGTGAGAAACATATATGTTTACTTTTTGCTTCAAAATATTGCTTCATTTTTTAAAATTTCTGGGCACTTGTAAGACTCAGCATCATTTATAAGCCCTTTTTCATGTCTCTTTTACCACACGTAACTTGAAGCTCATGTGTTCAAAAGTTTTACGTTGAGGTCTGGTGGAGTTTCCAGTGAGATAGAACTTTGAGTGACTATGAGAAACAATTCCATCAACCTGCCTTAAGCATTTGTATGAGTTGGAAGCAAATCTCTGTTCTGTTAAGTCCCTGAAATGTGAGAATTTATTACTGTAGCATAATCCCCACTTATCCAGTCTAATGCTTTCTCTGTCTGTATGCAAATTCATAAAGATATGTAGGTACACACACACACACACACACAAACACACACATTCTGGGAGTCAATCACAGGAAATTCTGATACATAAAAATAGCAAAAAAAATATTCTTTTAAAATATTGATATAGTATCTTTCTTGGATTAACATTTTTCAAACTAAAATATCTCTATCTTTTGTAGCTAAAAATTTAAAGTTTTTCATATGCCTTTGGCGTCTTATTGATCAAGATGGCCTCAATATTTCAGAGAGTTACAAGCTATTGTTAACTGTAGAGAGCTTGCTGCCTGAATTATATTGACAGCCTCTCCTTGGAATGCTGGCTTTTAATCAAGGACAAAGCAAGCCCAGCTAATGATGTACAGAGTCTCACTGCAAAAAACCTCTCCCCTTTCTTTAAGGAGTGAAAAGGGGAGCAGTGTGGAGAGCAGACACGTGGCTCCAGTGGCTGTCAGTGACTAGTTCCTAACTATAGCCAATATAATGTTCTCTCTCTCTCTCTTGTTCTCTCTCTCTCTTTCCCCTCCCCTTCACCCCTCCCTTCCTCTCTCTTTCCCTTTCTCTCCTCTTCCTTCCTTCCCTTCTTTCCTTTCCTCTTTCCTTCCCTCCATTTCTCTCAAAAGTTTTACTAAAGCCATCATGTGTTTCCTTTGGTGTCCCAGCAACTTACTCCCCTACTACTGGCATAGGCTGTAAACATTAGTAGGTGTGTGTGTGTGTGTGTGTGTGTGTGTGTGTGTGTGTGTGTGTGTGACAAATACATTTTTTTCATTAACCTCTATGCTATTCTTTAGTTTCCTTGAAGCATTCTGGCATTTATTTGATGTGTTCTAAGATTTCAAAAAGTGACTCTTTTGTTTTGCCAGATCCAACCCCAGACAGAGATTGTTTTTCTAGTAAAAATAACCTGTGTTTAGTATTTTCACAAAAGCCTAAATACAGTTTGGACTTCTAATGTACTCACATCTTATGTCTACAAATATGGAGACCACACTTGTAATTTTCAAATTGTATTTTATGAGAAAAGAATCAAAGCAATATATATTGGGACCCCAAGCATACCAAGTGAGAGGAATTGATGGTAAGGACAGTCTTGAGTCAGTAACGCAACAAACAGTGGTTTCCAAAAGCCTCTAAGACTCATCTATCAATTACTGCTATCTCCTAGTTAGTAAACCTATCAGTTGCATTTCATAAAAGTAACAATAAATGATTTTTCATTAATCCAGTATAAAATGAAGCTTCCATTGCTTTTGCATTTGTGAGTGGGCATATGAATATTTTATTTTTGACCTTGTATCTATATATCTAGCAAGTGAGAAAATTAGGGCCACTGAGATGCTTTAGTGGGCAAAGGTACTTGACAGTATGAGTTTAATTCAAGAGAACCAATATGGTGGAAAAGGAAAATAGTGTCAAGGAAGTTGTCTTCTGACATCCTCAAGTGTGGCATGAAGCATGCATGTCCATGCACACATATGTTAAGTCTGTTTACACACTGTATTCTCTTCCTTGTGAGCAGTACCACCAAATAAAACATCAACTTCTGTTTGTAAATTAATTGTATAGGTACAATAGCTCATACCAGAGTAGAAACATACATACATATATATCAAAAATAACACCAAATTTGAATCAATATATAAAATTCTAAACACATGTATCAAAAATAACCTTATTTCTGTATCACTACGCAGAAGTCTATACCAATGAGTTAAACATATGTGGGGAATGACAATAGTTTTATAGTTAAAGAACAGATTCAATAATCTATCCTTTCCTTCTATTATTTCTATATATTTTCTATATTCCTATGTTATCCAAATTGTTTTTTATTATATTTATGTTTTCATTTTTTTTTTTCACTTTTCATCCTGATTCCAGCCCCTCCTTTCTCTCCTCGTCCCCTTTCGATATCTCCCCTTCTCCTCAGAAAAGTCACCACCAACCCATCCCAGCACATCAAGTCACAAAGGAATCCAGGGGAAAGGGATCCAGGAAGAATTCATCTCTGAGGCAGACCACACTCCACTTGCTAGGGAACCCACAAGAACAGCAAGCTGTGCATCAGTTACAGATGTGTTGGGGGCCTAGATCCACGTATGGTCTTTTGTTGGCACTTCATCCTCTGATGGGGTTGAAGATCAGATAGCTCTAGTTTCACACCTAGGCTTAAGTGGTTTAGGATTTAAGAAAATGTTTTAAGGTCCAGAATGATTTTTTTTAAGTTGATAAATACAAGATATGACAGAGAATAACAGGTTAACATAGATAAGACAGACTGTATGTTCTTCAGGGTTGCCAAATGAAAATGAGTTGAACATTTTGAATGTAACCTTTACATATGTCTTTTCTGATTGTTTCATAACTGTTCTTATTGCATGTAGTTTATTAAAAAATAAATAAATTCCATATGCATTTGGAAAAAATAACCTACGGAAAAATGAGTTTTCCTTTCTATTGTACCATGAGAGTCAAGATTACCTTTTGTAACAATTAAATCATGCCTTCTTATTTTAATAATAATAAAAAAAGCTCAATAGATATCCCAGATGAGAAAACACTGATTTCTAACTATTAAGTTGCTTATAAAGGAGCGGGGAATTAAAATATCTTATCAAAAACTTGAGCTGTTTCAGAAATCACAGGCTCTTGGTTTACCCACATGGCTGTGACCACCAGAACACACACACACACACACACACACACACACACACACACACACACATACACACACACACACACACACACACACAGACACACACAAAGAGCTGTTCAGGAAAATACAATAGAGGACAAAGCAACAAGAACAACACCAAAACCCTCAAAAACCCTGCAAATTTTCTTACTGCTTTGTAACTAGACAATTCTTTAAGGAAACAGGTAGTGTTCCTGAGGTCGTGGGTCAAGGGAAAGAGCTCTCAGTTGAGAGGTTTTTATTAAATCTTCACTATGAGGTTTCTATGCTGAGCAAATATGACTTGTATCAAAGCAGGCATGTGCCTTCCCCTTCTTACTTCCATCTCACAAAATTGAAAGTCAACATGGAATGTGTAGCATTCTCATCTCCTCTGCTCCCAGGATCCCACAGACATTTCAGTAGCAATTTCACCCCTATTTCTTTGTAAAACTCTTGATTAGCTCTAGTCCCCACGCCTTCCATGCTTAATCTCTGTCCCTCCACAGGTGTCCACGCACATCCACCGAGCCTGTGAAATGGAATGCTGGAAACGACAAGCCAGAAACAAAATGTCCTGCAAGACACAGTTTGCAAACTCTTCCTTGTTTGCCGTGGCTGTCTGTTTCTAAATAATGCACAAATCAGCTTCACTACCATAGAAATAATCAACACAGGATCACAACCTGGAGTTCCCTAGTTGTGCACAAATCAAAAGCGGTAGGAATCCAGCAGCTGGAGCCGGTCTCATTATTTCCCTATCCTTTGATGTGCCTTTCAGCCAAATATCTTAGAGAATTACTTGCAGATATGTCTATGTACAAATTCTACATTGCTTACATATTATAGTTTCCAACCGAGATAAATACTGTAACTGAGTTCTCATTTTCAAAATAGAACCCCCCTTTCTCTCTCTCTCTTTTTTTTATCTCCTATTATGCACACAATGTTGTAAATGACAGAGGAAAAATCAGCTGCATCTTATAAGAGAATCAAGTTTGTTATTGACTCTGAGATGTTAGTTTCCATTAGATCATCCATCACAGCTTTATTATGTGATCAACTGCCTAATTAATTTTGTACTGGGGTATTTAGACAGAACACTGAATGTTTCCAAGGGGTTTTGCTATAATCCTGCACCTGCGGCCTCAGAGATTTAGATACCCTCCTATCACAAGTTTGTGCTGTGCCTATAATCACTTCTGCTTCACTAGGATTCCAGCAATTCAGGCCAGCAGAATTCAGCAATATTAATTTCAGAAACACCAGAACATTTGCATCTGTGGTTATGTTTCTTTGGACTTTAATCAGATCAAAGTCACTGCAAGATATTAAGAGCGCTAGATACAATATTTTGTTCAGACAGTTTTAGTGGGTAAATCAGACACTGTTTTGATTTTCTGTGCTTATCTGTTAATATGGACAGATGCAATCATGCTACTGTATAATGACTCTTGATTGCCAGCAGTATTTGATTTTGCAACCATTCGGTAGTGATAATTAAAGATAACGGGATATCCTATGCAGTAATAATTAAAGATAGCTTTGCGAGCTTTATCACATGAATAAATGCCATGGAAGAAGAATTGGTTCTCTAAAGTTCATTATGCAATGTGTATTTTTGGAAGGCCATGTTTGAAAGTATGAAAAAGAGACACTTAGGTGCGACAGGATTAGCTAAATCTGCGCTCATTTCAAAATTCTCATTGGTACTGGTTGCCAAATGCTGACACTTTTGTTCTTTACTCGGAAAATTATCAGCAGGAATGTGGTCTTCAGAAGATAGAGAGGAGGCAAGCAATACGCAATCTTATATTTCACAACTAAGTAGGCATTCAAAATGTACATACATAGAAAATTTAAATCTATGTTGAACTGGAGAGAGCAATAAAAGTCTATGATACTTTGTCTCTACTCTCTGGAAGGTTTGGCATTTGAAGAAGCAAAAAATCTTCTGCTTAAAACTTCATTCCCCCAGGACTGATAGAGCAGCAAAACAACTTATTAATTATTTTTTGTCAGCTAGATTGAAAACATGACAATGGCTTGTCACTAAATGTTATAATGAAAGGAAAACCCTCTCAAGACAATCACAGCTGCCCCGAGAAGAACCTTCTTGTGAATGCTGAGATGGCACTGAAGTAGAGTTCACTTATTCAAATTTGATTTTTAGATACAAAATCCCTCTTATCTGAAATTCAGATATAATTATTGGGTGCCTTGTATTGATATTTGTTTAATCTGCAATACTTGTTTCTCACAGAAACACCTATAGTTTCCATGTTCAAGCTCCTACATACTTTTTACCTCCTTTTTCCAGTTTAAGAAATATTTAGATAGTGTAGATCTGTAACTTTATGATTGCCTGTTTCTTTATGTGATACTTCATGAGGAAGAGCAAATGTGTCAGTTAGCAAATTCTTGTGAAAGGTAAAAGCCAAGGCCTGGGTTTGGGAGGGAGCCTGTGGACAGACAGGTTGTTGCTTGGACAGTGAAGCCTTTCCTTACTTCCCCTCTGCAACTGGGGCCCTTCTTGCTGGTGCTCAGTTCTGAAATAGACAGTACAAGAGGGAGGAAAGTGGTTGGACTATTAGTCTCTGGGGCAGGACTCTAGATTTCATCCAAAAGGAAAGCCGATGGTTTCCATCCACTTCTTACCTGGATTTGACAAACAAAAATCTGCTTTCAGACTACAACGTCATCATTGGGTAACAGCCACGGAGACAGCTTTCCAAGACACACCGTAGCTACTAAAACCCGGCAAATGCACGAGGTCCTCATGTAAGGTGATGTGCTCCTGGCAGGTCTGTAACCCACACACATCCACCTGCGGAGCACACAGGCCCGAAGTAACTAGGCAGTAGATGACATCAGTGCTTAGAACATGCACAACACATGTTATAGCAAACAATCCCTACTTAGTCAATACTAACTATTACCAAGTAGGACTCAGTGGTTCTCAGCCTACGAAGCTTTTCAAATTTATCTTTAGATAATTATTCTGCAAACAATTTACTACTCTTCTCATACAAACAAGGCAGCTTTACATAGACTTGAATAGAATTAAACCTGAAGTGCCACATTCCACAAAACTTTGCATAGTGAAGTCTGTGCAGCCCAAGGAAAGGGAGTTCAGGAGAAAATATCCAGTGAATGTTAGCACTCTGATGTGACAGGTTTCTGACATAAGGAATATATGCTTCCTAACAAAAGTCTTCATAGGCTCTGGTTGAGTCAGCTTTGCTACAATGCTTTTTTTTTTCTGCAGATACACATTTGGTCCAATGAAACTGGTGGGGAATGGGTTGGTTAAATGGCACAGGATTTCTTCTGGGCGACAGGCTGGGTGGATACAGAAACTTCACTCAGTCAGTTGATCCATGCTTTGAAGAAATGTACAAAGCACACCTGCTGGCAAACACTTGTGAGTGACACAGCTTCTCTTTCGCCTGGCAGCACCCTTCTGACTGGGTTTCTTATGCAGAGTGACCAAACAGCTCTTCAAAGTCTCAGTCCCACTAGCAAACAGAATTTCTTTTAAGCAGTTTTAATAGTTTTAATCATGTGGTGTGCATGCCTGTGTTTGTGTTAGTGCAGTGTTTTGCCCACAGACCAGAAAAGGATGTCAGATCCCCCGGGGCTGGAGTTAAGAGGCAGCTGTGAGCAACTGGGCCTGGGCGCCGGGGAGTGAATCTCAGATATCCTACATGAGCAGTGAGTCTCTCCTCTACTGAAGCATAACACACACACACACACACACACACACACATACACACACACACACACACCACACACACTTGTGAAGTGCCATACCATATAAGACAAATGCATTTCTTAACTATTTAACATGTGTGAAACAATTAGATTATATATATTTTTAATGTTAGTAATAAATGCCAATAATAAGAATAAAATCAACAACATTCTTCACACTGTTTTCTTTCCTTGTTTCTCACATAAGCCCCTGCATTTTGTTGTGTGATCTAGCAAACTGAATTCAGGAGATAATTTCTAGCGTTTCAGCAGAGTTCTCTAAAGAGTGAAGACACACATTTCTCAGTTGTGAAGTAACATTTTACAAATTATTTACACTCTTAAGTTTGACATTTATCTGTGCTAGAAACATTTAAATCACTGGTCAGTCTACAATTTGAACATTTATTCAAGATTGGAGGATATAATATGTTAATGTTAATTAAGTTTCGACTTAACAGTCGTATCTCATTCTTAATAATTAGGTATATTTTGCAAAGCATTAGTAGCTTAGTATCTGATAGTTTAAAAGATAGTTAATAAGCTTAGTTATCTTTGTAAAGTATTCATAATGAATAAACATACAATTCACAAGCACACAGTCCTCAAAACAGTTAACGCTTTCATAATTGTATCTGATAATATAACTTAATAATTGTAAAACTACTTTAGCTTTAAAACTACTTCTCCCCTCCACCGCACTTAGTGACACATAGATAGAAACTCCATTTGCAGGATAAGAGCTCTCCTCTCTCTTCGCTCTCACACGTTGACTTTGAGCAGGCACATGCTATTAAGCAGATGCTGGTATTTTCCACGTGGCATTCAAATGCTCGTCACTAAATTCCAGACAGCATGGTTATTTTTGATCCTCTTTCAGGATCCAGCCTACCCTACATTCCAGTGAGCCCACGAACAGATCGTCTAATAATAAGGGGGGAATGTCAAAACATTTATGAGGGAGACCTTTATCCTATTTTTAAAAAGTGATGCATGCCATATATCCAAAAACACCAATTAAAGCATTTCTTGTCTTTCTTGGGCTGACTGTATAACTATAAATCTGGGGAAATCACACATGCTTTTCTGTCACACTAACGTACATCGTGAGAATGACCTGCCTGAATGGATCCTTCAATAAAACAGTCCGTGGATAATGGCGCTTCAGAAGTCCTGTTCTGTACTTTGCTTCTGTGTCTTAGGAAAATGATGTACTTTCTTTATGAGGAAGAACTCTGTTTGCATTTTGCTGATGCTATGTTGATACTTTATTCCAATTTGCACATTGTAGAGTGAAACTGTTTCGTGGCTCTATGGATGCCCTGTTGGGGCAACAGTGTAAACCTTGATGAGCTCATCAGAGATTAAACTCTTTAACAAGGTATAGACAGTTGCAGCTTTCCAACTAGAATTAGGTCAATATTATCAATTTTATCCTTTTATGTTAAAGGGCACAGGCATAAAAGGGGGGGAGAGCATCTTGTTGGGGGAAAAAATGAGTTGACAGCCACTATACACAAAGCAGTTCATTCTGAAGAACTTCCCTCATTTAAAAATAAGGAAAAACACACTGAGTATTATACCTTGATTAGAACCACAAAACCCCCAGGCTTCCTTATACAAATCAATGGTTGTGCTTCTAGCCATGACTGTGAGCAGTTTTTCACTATACTTGATGCAGAAAATACAAATGGACATAACAGTTAGGCTAAGACCAGTATAAATATGGCTGTTACCAGGGTTTTTGAAAGTTTCATCCATAGTAATAGTATCTAACCCGAAAATCACTCTATCATGTTCCCAAAGATTTTTAAGATTGCTAAAATGTGGGCTGTGGATTTCTGTGGCATCATCTATTCCATATGTAGTCAGCCTCCCTCCCTCCCTCCCCCCCCCTCTCTCTCTCTCTGTGTGTGTGTGTGTGTGTTTGTGTGTGTGTGTACTTTGTCTACTGTCACTGTTGGAAAAAATAATTCAAAAAAACTTTCAATAAAATGAGCATGCAAAAATCATACCTAACTTTATTTTTTTCTAGAAATTTATTTAGGTGGATTTTGAAGGAAGGAGAATGATAACCCAATCCAATCCAGTCCCTTTCCTGACTAAATAATGCTAGCAAAGCCAAACTAAATAAAGACCCCTTTCCTTTAGAAATACAATCTAGCCGGGTGGTGGTGTTGCATTCCTTTAATCTCAGCATTTAGGGGTCAGAGGCAAACAGTTCTCTGAGTTCAAGGTCAGCTGGTCTACAAAGAGTTTTTAAGGACAGCCCGAGATCCATTAATTTATCTATCCATCTCTCTATCCATCCATCTATCTATCTATCTATCTATCTATCTATCTATCTATCTATCTATAAGGACCAGAAAACCATTTGCATTTCTGGTCTTCTTTCGCATTTCATTTGTGATGAACTGCTAAATCAGTAAAACATGCCCAGATTAAAATACTTAACATGCACATATGCTAATTATTAGATTTTTTAAGAAATTGGAATAATACACTGAGCCAGAAATGAGACCCATGGAGAGTCTTATTTCTTAATTAAAACACATGAATCCTAACTATGCTTTCTTGGCCAATCATGTCATCTCTAAGGATATGCCATAAAAATCAGAGTGCACCCATATATTCCAATTAATGTTTCTATCTTGGCTGACTCACTGGGTAGGTTCAGGAAGCCAGAATATTCTAACCACCTCACATGCACAGCATGAGAGCTGGGTCCATAATCTACCATGCTCACATTCCTACACAAAATATCAGGAGCAGTTCCAAAGTAACATTGCAAACACACACACACACACACACACACACACACACACACACACACATGCTCACAGGCACACATGTGCATACACACAGTGCTACTTAACATTGATGTGTTTATTGAGACAGGAAATCCGGGTAGGTTTTGCATGTCAGCTACTGCTTACAAATACATGTGTGGTTTTTGTTATGACTCAGTGAATACATGAACGCCATGAACTTGAGGAACAATTTGTTTAAAAGTGTCAACACTGCCTAGTGCAGATGAATTAAAAGGCACTTCTATACAACAAATTGAGTCATTTATTTATTTGGTCGGACACTATTTCTGAAATAACAAATTCATATGAGTTGAACAAAATCTCTCTTCCATCCAAATACTCCACAACCAATTGAATTTCACCATATGCCCGCACACTGGTGCCCAATTATACTCTGAGAAACAATGCAATTAAAGCAAAGCAGGCAAGTATTCGGAGGTGGTGTACTAGAAATAATCACTTGGACAGAAGTATATTTTACCTGGACACCTTTCCGAGTACTACATGCCCTTAATTTGTCTCTCCCTTTGACTGGCTATTTTTCTTAGACATTATTTAAATTTTTTTCTAAATCAAATGACAAATTATATTCCATGGCCATTGCTGACTGGCATTTACATCTTTTGTTTGTTTTCAGATATTGAATTTTCTATATTTCTTATATACTTTTCAGATATGTATTTTCCTTAACCATCTATCCATGCTCTGTGTGGAGGTAGTGGGATGTGGTGTGTATTGTATGTGTGTGTGTGAGATGTTCACGGGCCATGTGTGTGCAGTGTATAGTGTATGTGTATAGTGTGGTATATAGTGTGTGTCCACATGGTATGTGTGCTGTGATATATATATATATATATATATATATATATATATATATATATATATATATATATATATATATAGTGTGTGTGTGTGTGTGTGTGTGTGTGTGTGTGTGTGTGTGTGTATCTGTGTGCTTTCCAGTATGTTTGGCATACAGGTGTGATGTTTGTGTATCTGTGTTGTAAGTGTTGTATATACATGGTACGTAGTGTTCGTATGTGGTATATGTGTGGTGGTGGATGGTGATGTGTGTGTATGGTGCCCATCTTTCCAGTGTGCCACATCTGGTTTTTAGGCCTCATTTTAATAACTTCATGGAAATTGAAGTATTTTTAATGGTGGCAAAAAAAAATATCCCTTGAAGAGAATGACAAAGGAGATTTTTGCAAAAACTTCCTTCTGAGACTCAGCACTCCCTGAGCAAATCTGATATCTAGGGTCATAAATACACAATATTAACCATTTTCTCAGTTGGTTCTTATGTCCACTAATGTTTGGAGACGAGTGCTTTCAATAATTTCACAGCTCAATAAAACCTCCACTGTAGGTTAATGAGCAAATCCTAAATGGGGAGAATAAAGTGTCATTCTATTTGTTAGTCACACTTTGGTGGAAGCCAGAGAAAAATACTGGCTAAATGAGCTTTTGGAATTGTGCCTGGCCTTTATTAATTCCTGTCATTTTTCCCCTACAATTGTGAAATGTAAAACTGTGATGATATGAACCTTGAGTCCATTCTATACTGAATTTCTGAACACTTGTGTGGAAACCATCTCAAAACTAGTGAAATCGAGACATGCTCTATGCATCCGTGCATCCATTCATGCCCCTGTTCCTATATTAATTGCCGCACGTCCTGTGCAGGTGATCATTCTTTTAAAATATGAGACTAACAGGATAAATAACATTAAAACGTCTCCATGTAGAACAAAACAAAAATTGTGACTCACTACTTTGGAAAACAAATATAATCCGAGCCCACTGAAACTGAAGTTGGACAGAACCATGCAGAGAACAACAGAGTGTTACATTGGCTCCGCGGTGAAGGGAACTATGGGAAAAGGTCGTTAAGGCCCCGTGCTGAGAGTTGATCTTCCATAGGCCCAAAGATCAGCCTAAGCTGCAGTGCCACCTTCTGCAGGAGGGATGGCCTCAAGAAACAGGTGAGCAAGGCTCCCTCTCATAGAGCATGGGGACTA
This sequence comes from Acomys minous, assembly GCF_964271855.1. Taxonomy (NCBI): domain Eukaryota; kingdom Metazoa; phylum Chordata; class Mammalia; order Rodentia; family Muridae; genus Acomys; species Acomys minous. The sequence goes on along the minus strand of NC_140498.1, from coordinate 31,894,220 downwards.
GAAACAGCGGGGATGATCTGTTTGATGGCGTTATGCTAATGCTTAGGTGTGAGATGGGTTAAGTACATTGAAGCTGTTTAGTAAGGTAAGCAGGATTTTCTCTTAAATGATGAAGTAATACTGTGACATTAAAGCAAAAGCCAAATGGACAAGAATATCATCTGACTGTACCCCCGACCCTATAAAAGTACCATTCTGTGGCCTTGGCATATCTAATAAGTGTGGTTAGGAGTGACATTATATAATTTTTTTAAAAAAAAATTAGATAAAGGTAAGAGTATAAACAGTTGTAAATTCTTAGCTAAGAAGTTTAGATGTTATTTAAAAAGGAGTGGAGTAAAATGAAGGCAGTAATGAATTAAGTGAAATTAGTGAATAGGGAAATGGCACGACCACAGGTCCCTTTCAAAATGGTATTTGTATTAGTCGTCATTTTGTGTCTTGTATTAGTCCCTAAGTGGATGTGTGTCTTATTGTTATTATTGCTATTATTACTATTATTGTTATTATAGACACGTAATTGTGATCTATTGATTATGGAATACCATATTTACCAAAATTATTTAAACCATAACTTCCCAAAATAACACACGAATCACATAGGCAAACTAAGGTAGGTAAGTTCACTAAGGTTCACAAATTGTGTTTCCATATGTATAAATCAAGTGACTAGGGAAACTAAATCACAAGAGATAGTAAAGCAATAAAAATAAAGCCAAATATGTTTACAATAGATGTCAGCATGAAGGCTCATTTGGAAATAAAATACGAATAGCAAAGTGGGAAGAAGAGACGCAGCAGGCATAAGACACACGTCATGACACACCTCTTGATATGAGTGGGATTTATATGGGTAATGGACTTATGATAATTGATTTGGTTTGAGACTTTTATGTTTATTTTTCTATGCTACACTTAATACACTCAAGTGTTTTTTCAGAAGGTTCAAAAGCTGGGAGAGAAGTTAGATGACAAAATGATACATATATGTGTGTGCATCCTCTGTTCTCCTTTCAGCATGTCTATGGCAGGCAGTGAGTTAAGTTCCCTTCTCTTTTTAGAGAGTGTCCAATTTAAGTCACAAGTATTTTCCAGTACAACCAGTCAAGTTTTATTAATAATCTTAATCCATGTCTATGAGAATTCTTTCCCCTGGATTCCTTTTTGTTGTTGTTGTTGTTTTGTTTTGTTTTTTTTCTTTTTAAATATATTTTATTAATTTATTTATATTAAATCTCAACTGTTTTCCCATCCCTTGTATCCTCCCAGTCCTCCCTCCCTCCCTCCCATTTTTCCCTTACTCCTCTCCTCTATGGCTATGACTGAGGGGGATCTCCTCCGCCTGTATATGCTCATAGGGTATCAAGTCTCTTCATTGTAGCCTGCTATCCTTCCTCTGAGTGCCACCAGGCCTCCCCATCCAGGGGACATGGTCAAATATGGGGTACCAGAGTTTGGGTGAAAGTCAGACCCCACTCTCCACTCAACTGTGGATAATGTCATGTCCATTCGCTAGACCTAGGTAGGGGTTTGATGTTTACTGCATGTATTGTCCTTGCCTGGTGCCATAGTTTGAGCAGGATTCCTGGGCCCAGCTCCACCCATCATAATGTTCTTCTTGTAGGTTTCTAGGACCTTCTGGATCCTTCTATTTCCCCATTCTCCTATGCTTCTCTCACCTAGAGTCCCAATAAGATATCCTCCCCTCTGTGCCACTTTCTTGGTAAGTGAAGGTTTTCACAGGACATGCCCCTTGGGCTAGTGTCTAGATATAAGTGAGTATATACCATTTGATTCTTTCTGCTTCTGGGTTAACTCACTAGTACATGCATCAGAATGGCTAAGATCAAAAATTCAAGCGATATAACGTGATGGCGAGGATGTGGAGAGAGAGGAACAATCCTTTATTGCTGGTGGGAATGCAAACGAGAGTACAGCCACTTTGGAAATCTATCTGGCGCTATCTCAGAAAACTGGGAATGAGGCTTCCTCAGGACCCAGCTATTCCACTCCTAGGAATATACCCAGAACATGCTCCAGCACACAACAAGAACATTTGCTCAACCATGTTCATAGCAGCCTTATTCACAATAGCCAGTACATGGAAACAGCCTAAATGTCCCTCAGTAGAAGAATGGATAAAGAAACTGTGGTACATTTACACTATGCAATACTACTCAGCTATTTTAAACAAGGAATTCCCAAAATTTGTGGACAAATGGATTGAACTAGAAATGATCATAATGAGAGAGTTAACCCAGAAGCAGAAAGAGTCAAATGGTATATACTTACTTTTTTTTTTTTAATCCAAAGTAAACTTTGCAGGTGAGATTGCTAGGCATGCATTTTCTCCAGTAACTTATATTGTCTTCCTCTAAAAAAACCCTACACACTTTGTTCCCTCTAAGGCCGTGTATATGTTAAACCTCTCTTGAAAGTAAAGAAGGTGAATACTTGGGATCAATTTTAATTAATAAAGTATCTATTTTTCTAATTTATCCTCAAAGATAACTCAACTATTATTCTGTCATTCTTATACTGAATAGTGTTTAACCTTCTTACCACGGTCTTGGGAATAAAAGTATTTGGGATAATCCAACTAAATAAGACCTTTAATGGAATCTGGCAGCCTATGCCTATAATCCCAGCACTCAGGAAGACACGACATGAGAATAGTGAACGTAAAGACAAGCTTGGCTACAAAAGGAGAGATTGATTCAAAACAGAAATAGGAATGGAAGTGACTGGCAGGACTACCCCTTTGTTATCTTACACATAATACAAAGAGATACTAAGATAAGGCCCGGATGTTGGAGGGGCATACCAGTGCTCTGTTCCACATCAAATGACAAATTCTTGAGGGCCAATCCAAAAGACTTCCTAATTTAATCTCCCCTACCAAATTTTTCACTGGCTCCAGTCTCCAATACATTTCAATGTTATGATTGCCTCTGGCTTCACAATCTGAATGAAGGGGTGATAATGCTTTGTTTGGTTTGGAAGCAGGGTCCTTACTACGCTGCCATGGTGGTCTGGAACTCCTAGGCTCAAGTAATCCTTCCATTCCTGCCTTCCAACTAGCTGGAACTATGTGCACACCAGCAGGCTTGGCCAGGAGGTCTTGATATCACAGTATCAACCGATATTTACAGAATAAAGCCCAAGTAACTGGTTAATCTAAAATGGGATATCTTGGAAGAGCATAGAACAGGTCCCTTGAGAGATGGGCTTATCACAATTAGAAGTTGTCACAGCAGGACTCAAGCAGCTTAAAGTAAAAGATGAGATAAGGGACGGTCTTTAATTTTCTACAGAGAGGATTCAGGACTGACTTCATCTGTCTGCTTAAAATTTAAATATGTCAGCCCCTCACACAGAGGTAGCTGAGAGGCAGCTCAGTCCTCATATGGGTCCCCTAGTAAGTGGAATGTGGGCTGACTCTGACATGGACTCTGTTGCCTGCTTTTCTATCACTTTTTTCTGGCAGGGCTACCTCATCAGGCCACAGAGGAAGAGGATGTGCTCAGTCCGGATGTGACTTGATGAGCAGGGACCGGGAGGGTGGGTGAGGCTCCTCTTCTCTGATGACTAGGGGAGGGAGGCACAGGAAAGAAAGGGAAGGAGGGTGGGACCAGGAGGAGAGAAGGGAGAGAGCTATGCTGAGATGTAGAGTGAATAATTAAAAAAAAAAAAAAAAGAAAAAGAAAATTAAATATGGAATATTTAACTGGTAAAAACTTGGTCACATATACAACCAGCCTGGGCTCAGGAGAGTGGGTTATTGCCTGTGACAGCCTCAGCAGACTTCAGAAATGTGGACCTCAAGGAAGAAGATCCCTAAAGGCCAGTAAAATTAATGATTTCCTTCTAGAACAGTGATAGAATCCCGGGAGGTAAAAGCAACAAATACCCGTAAAATCATCTCATGTAACCCAATGAACGATTTCTTTTTAAATCATAGATCTCCTCCTTTGAAATGCCTAATTCATATCCCACAGTCTCTGCAAAGAGCCAGAGATATGTTTGAAACTCAGTGGCTACTGAAATAGGCCCATGTGCCTACAATGTAGTTAACAGAAACCACTCATAAAAACAAAGGCTAATTTAAAATAACAGATGCCAAAGTGGCAATACAATTTTGCAATAAAACTCTACAGTTTTGTTTAAAAATTAGAGGACAAGAAATGTTCATATTGTCAACATAACAGTGTAAGGCAGACTTATTTTAGGTAATGCCCTCCTGTTGCTTGTCCTCACTGCAATGCTTGCTCAACACATTCATGCCTCACTCTCTTGGGTGATAATCCCACGTACCTCACAGCTGCCTGGCCCAGCCCTTCCTCCTTTCAATCATGGGCTTTGGGTTTTGTCCTGGACAGTGCACAGCAGTCCAGATGGGTCTGGGAAGGATGCCATGAGCCTCGCTTACTATCCCAACATGATTTTATGGCCTTATGTTGGAGCACTGTACAACACTAGCAAGCCTAGGTGACACTGTTAGCCAAAATAATGACATATGGCACTGTCTTCACAGCCCATCCATTTGGGAGGGAAAAAAAATTTCTGCTTATTTTCTTAAAACATGGGGGCTGAGTGGCTGCTACACTTCCGCAATGGACACTCAACGCTAATGAGCGGTCGCCTATGGTGACCTATTCTGAATAGGAGACTCACAGTGTGACATTCTGTTTAAGTGGGCTAAATGATTGGACATCACTCACAGGAGTTTAAAGGTCTGAACAGAAGGCAAAATATTATTAATTCAATATCTCTTTAATGCTAAAAAGTATGGCCATAGGGACCCTTTGACAATTTCTTGGGCTATCAGAATACCTAATTGGAGATTAATCTCTAATAACCTCTTAATACCATCCAGAAGTTTAAATGAAGCCCAAACAAGAAAGAAATTGTCAGTTCGGTCATGTCATTTACAGCTAATGCTATGGAAAACTGTTTAATTCATTATAGCAGCAAAGAGGGGGCATTTCTATTTTACCTCATCTCTGGCCAATTAAATACAGCACCAGCTAGATACTAAAATTAGAAAGCGGGAGTGCTGGTCTCTATGTTTAACTTCTTAGCTACTGTCTGGGCTGATGTTTCAGGTTTTACCTTAAGCCTTAATCCCAAGGGATGCTCTCCTCCTATCTTGTGATAGGTCAGGGCTTCTTCCACAGATAACAGGAGAATTGAAGTGACATCTGTTAATTATCAATCACCCTTCACACACACACACACACACGCACACACACACACACACACACACACACACACACACACACACACAGGACAGGTACAGATTATTTATCTTGCTCAGTAATACATAAAAAGCACCTGACTCAGTAAGCAAATACTTCCTTTCAAAACAATGAATGAATGAATGAATGAATGAATGAGAAAATAAAAATATATGGAATCCTGGCGTTGAGATCTGAAGTGAACATTATATATTTATTCTTGCTTTACTACGATTATCTCATTGTAACATAGTTTCAAGAGAAGGAAATATATACTTGGCACCTCTATCGTCTTCAGGCCTTAGAAAAGTTGTGCATTTGTTCATGTGGTTCTTGCCTGCCAGTGACTGTCTATGTGTAACCATGAAGATTATATAGCACACAAATACAAAAGAAGGCTCCAGATACTGACTTTCTTCAAATTTCTTCTCCATAATTTTTTCTCAGCACAGTATGTCAATGACCTTTGCCTTATATTTATCAAGTCTAAGGGATACTGTCCTTGCAATGGGGGAGAAAGGAGTCTCTAGATGAGGATAAGTTACTCTACCTTCACAGAGGAATGTCTTGGAGATAACCTCATTTATTGGTTTTGTCGCCTTAATTGTCTCTTCATTTTACATTATATGACTACCTTCCTTTACCAGTGTGAAAACTTCAAAGCCAGCACACCTCAGCCCTAGCTGGACCATTTTCCCTAAGCCCCACTCCCAGACTTAAGGGAAAGATTTGGTGAACACCTTGTTTTCTTCATCACACCAGACCTAACATGCCTTCGTTCTTCAGGCACACCTCGTGTGAGAAACAGATCTTTTCTGCAGTCGTCAAGTCTAACTAGTCCTACCAGCTGGTTGTAATTGACGTATATTTGTGGCCATATTGTTTCCAGCCTGACAGAAACTGATTTCAGTATTACCTTGGCTTTTTTTTTTGTCTCAAAAATAATTCAAACACTATTGTGATGAATTTATCTCAAGAAAAATCTTCATTAAGATCCCCACTGGAGGGGGAGTGGGGAATGGTTCAGTGGGTAAGGCCCTCTCCATGCAGGTTACAACTGAGCTTGACTCCATAGGACTCCCATAAAACCATGCCCAGGAGCACAGCTCTATAATTCCACAGGTCCTACAGTAAGATGAGGGGAACAAAGAGGAGGATCTCGGAAGCCTGTGGGCCAGCTCGCACGACTAAACATAGAAGAAAGATGACATTGCGGGTCTGTCTCAAACAAGAGTAAAGGTGAGGAGCAATGCTTGAGCTTGTTTTATGTCCTCCGCATGAGCGTAGAGAGACACAAATCCTCATCACACACCCGTACACCACACACAAATATCATTTTTAAAAAGTGCACATTTGAATTCTTACCGCCTATTCACTGGCTTCACGGGAGGAGGAAATTCTATAGGAAATGGTTATATATTTAAAACCTCATTCCCAACTTTTACGAGGTATGGTGGCTGAAATTTAATGTGGAAGATGTGACTTACAATGTACCTAATGTAACTCAATTAGCAGAGCCGTCTGTGGCTATGTGTCAATAATTACACATTCTTTTTGTGTATACATGTGTGTTGAAAACATTTATAGTCTGTCTACATGCTCAGAAAAAAAAAATGGAAAAAAATAGTTCAGTTTTGTTCATTGTAGTCCATGTTGTCTGTTGCAACCCCAAGTTCATTTATCCATCAGCTCCAAGTCTCTGTCCTTTGACCAGCACTCCCCAGCTCCTCTGCCCCCAGGAGTCACTATACGGCTTTGAGCTCCTATCAGCTTCTGTATTTCACTTACTATACTTAATACTCTCCATTTCCACCCATGTTATTGTGCATGTCAGGAATTCCTTCATGTTCACACTATACCATATGGTATGAACGACTTTCAGTTCTATTTGTGTGTACACTTTCTATATCTATTCACCTGAGAGGGGAGGAAAGAATATTAAATCACAACATGTTAACACAACACATATGGTTAAAAGCTCTTAGAAGTGCCCCAGGATAAAATGGAGGTATTAAAGAAACACGAAACTGGAAACACAAAAAGCAGAAGAACTACAAAATCATCTTTCTCAAATGGAAAGTTTTGTCTTAGCGAACCTGAAGTGTAACACTGTTTGGTACCTGTGCTAAAGGATTGGCGGGGGCAGGCACAATAGTTCAGCTGATAAAATGTTTGCCTCCCAAGATGAGGAGCACTGATGTGATCCTCAAATCCACCTATAGTTCAGGCATTAATGATAGCTGCCTTGAATCACACATATAGGAGACAGAGACCAGGGATCCCAGGGCAAGGTGGCCTAGACAGCCGGTAGTGATTAGGCAGAATTGGTGAGCTCATCATTCAGCAAGAGAACCTGACTCAATAAAGTGGAAAGCAATCCAGGAAAATATCAGACATCAACTTTGTGCCTACACACACACATACACATGCCTGTCGATGCACCTCTCCTGCACATGCTCCTACGGAAATGGTTTGAAAAGGCATAGAGTCTTGCTAAAATTCAATGTGTGTAATTTCCTACTTTAATAACAACAACAAATTATTATATGACAATATTAAGTATTATATAACTGATAATTATAATAATAAAGCAATGGTTATTATCAATTACTATTATTATTATTTTGTATATGATATGTGGGTGAAGAAGAGAAGATCCTTATGGAGTCAGCATTTCTATTGCCTGGATTGTAGGGATTGGATTTAGGCTATCATGCCTGCAAGGCAAGCCCCTTACATGTGGAGCCGTCTCACCCACTCCATGATTTTCAGTGTAACTTTCAAGGAATGTTCAAATTTTAGGATAAAAAAATGCATGATAACACACAGTGTCAAGTCCTTACTATGGGGCTACTTGTTTTTGTTTTTTTGGGTTTTTTGTTTTGTTTTGTTTTGTTTTTTGTTTGTTTGTTTTGTTTTTGACACCTAAAAGCTTTTGATTTGTTGCTTAAACCCCAGGAGGCCAGTTCTACCCCCCAAAGATAAGTTGTCATAGTAGGACAAGGAAACAAAAAGGTGTTAAATCCATAGTGTACAGATATAGCAACAATAAAAAATTTATAGACCCAAGGAAAAAAACCTGTCAAGAATATTTGCTATGATATCTGTTTTATCTAAGATACCTTTAAGAAGGTAAGATAGTTGAAAGGATACAGGATGCTCTGTCTGGTCCAAAGCAATACACACAGTTTTACAAATGAGATCTTTGGGGACACCATGGTATACTTCAACAAGTTAGCAGCACCTCATGAAACCTGGTCCAGGAAGCCACTCTTTTTGGTGTCTTTGCAGAATAAAAGATGGTGACGTTCTGACACTAAGAGCTCTCAGACAGAGAGGAGTATCCGACATGAAGCAAACATGCTAGAGAAAAAATGCCTGTCATTCTGGATAAAGAAAGGGTCTGAAGAACAAGTTGGAATAGAGGTTGGGGAATCACTCTTGGTAAAGTGCTGGCTATGAAAGCATGCCAACCTGAATTGGCATATCCAGCCTTTATGTTAAAAGAATGCGGACATATGTAGCTAGAGTAATGGGATTGTGGAGACAGGAGGATTGCCAGAGTTAACTGACGAGCCACTCTCGCTTTATGGGTGAGCTCCATTTTCAGTGATGGGGCCTATTCTTTAGAAAAAAAAAGTTGAGGAAAGATGGCTGTAACATTCATGAATTCAGATGAACACAAAGGTATGGTGGTACACAACAAATGTCCCTTCATCCTAATATAAGGACAAATGCATGAGGCTGCCTAGGACTTAGCATCTAGATCAAAGGAAGTAAGAACAACTCAAAATGGAAACAACTTATTGAAAATAAAATGTTATATTTGAATTGCCACCTGAAAGTTATCATCTGCAAAATCTGAAATCAAGATTTCTGTCTTAGAATATAGCCTGTTAACTTTGTACAAGAGAACTCTCTGAACTAAATATTTTCTAAAATATCACTGAATATTTCACTAAATAATATTCTGAAAGCACAATTAACAAATCACCAAGGACAATCCATGTCCTCTGGTAGAGTCTGCATAAATGATCTCAGTTAGCTTCCTTTCATCAAGATTTTCACCAATTAATTCATAAATATTAGCATTTCATTAACTGCACCAATATTAACATTTCATGTCAGTGGGGATTTTAAAGCAAATTTCTAATTACATTCAAAAAGTAAAACAAGGAAAAGGTTTTCTAATAATGCTGGTATTATCAGGCACTAGAATTAGTTTTTTCTTGAGTACACACACATTCTAGTATAAAATTCTGCTGCTCTGAGTTTAAATGACCAAATTCAGGGGCACATTATGAATAACCCATACTGAGTGTCATTAATTGGCTAGTGAATTTCAATGCTTAGTATAGATTGATGCAGCAATCCATGGACATTATGTATGTGGGATTTTTTAATCATAAGAAAATTAATTCCAGATAAGCAAAATATTTGACAATTTATGTAATCAACAATTCAAATGAACACTCAACAGTGTTTCAGGATATTTAAATTTTGATCATTTTTCTAAAAGAAAGAGAAAACAAAACATGTTTCCATGCTATAATAATAATTCAAGAGCAGGCAAAAGAGTTAAGAGACACATCCACTTCTGTTCTTGGGACTCTTTATCTCCTAGATCACCTATTGGGTTGCCTTGTCCAGACTTGATATGATGGATTTTGCCTGGTCCTATTACATCCTGTTTTGTCATGTTTGATTGTTGTCTCTTGGATACCTGCTCTTTTCTGAAGAGAAAGAAAGGGCTTGGTAAATCTTGAGGAGAGAGATTGAGGGTTTGACATGGGAAGGAGTGGAGGGAAGGAAACTGTGGTTGGGGTACATCGTATAAGTGAAGAAACTACTTTCAAGGAAAATAAACAAACGAATGAATGAATGAATAAATAAATAAATAAATCAAAGTAGAAAAGTTCTTTGAGAAAAAAAAATCCTATTCTTGATTTTTAGTAATAGGACCAATATACTGCTAATATAAGTTGGTTCATTTTTCATGGCAATTACTATATATAACTTAACTTTCTTTAGATGTAAAATATTATATAAGCAACATGCTATAATAATAAAATAATGTTTCATTTTTAATAATTACATTTACAGAAAGTTTTAAGTAGTAAATTTGACATAAGTAGTTTAATTTCTCTTTTATCAATCCCATCTTAATTTTCAGGAGAATCCCTAAATAACTTACATTTCTTCTGAAAAATAATAGAATATACAGGACACCACTGAATCATACCTGCATTATACCTAAATCTTGAATAATTCCTAGACTATCAATAATCCTCTATTGGGAGAATTACTTTTCTCAGTTTCAAATGTACTCATGCTGAAGTACTTAGCATAGTTTTTTTGTCCTCAAAACTTTTACAGAGCCTGGATTACTTCACTCAGGATAATCTTTTCTAGTTCTGACTGCAAATTACATGATATCTTTGTTTTTAATAGCTGGGTATTACTCCATTATGTAAATGTACTACATTTTCTTTATTCATTTTTATAGTTGAGGGTCATTTAGGTTGTTTCCAGTTAATTTTTTGTCATCCTGATATAGAATATATTTATCCAGTCCCAGATCATATATATGTATGTATGAACATCTCTCTCTCTTTCTCTCTCTCCCTCTCTCCCTTCTTCCCTCCCTCCATCCTCACATACACATATACTTACCCACTTCCAATTAAAATACTTTTTTTCATTAAAAGAAAATATCAAAAATAATTCCCACTGAAAACTTTTTAAACAGTGTTTAAAGAAAGAAATATATAAATACCTCATATTTCTACTCAAACCTGTTATGTATTACACAGAATGAGATCACTTTTGCTCTCTCAAAATTTAAATATTGACTCTCTGAGAAGATGCAATTCCGCAGCCTATACATCTGGTGACATTTTTTGAAACTTTAAGAATTTCCACGGCAGTTTATCAGATTGCAGCTAGAAAGAAGTCAGGAAACGTACAAGTATTAATTGAAATGTATAGCCTGGTCAAACAGAGCAAGTCTCACACTTCACCATTTTTTCCTATTAATTATTCTAGACTTTTCATGAGTATAAAGAGGTAGAGATGAAAATGCAGAAAGCCCATACAGTGACGGCCTCCTCTGGATCAGCATCTCAGGAAAAGCCACTAACTGCCATCCTGATTGACTGAGAGCAAGTGAAAAATCCCTGAGGCCTTCTGGTTCAGTTGGGATTGTAATGATAGACTAGCAAGATAAAAGCCTGCCAGAACACTAGCTTCCACCGTATGACAATGCCCTCCCTGAGAAGATACGGTGCTGTGTGGATGAATATAGATTGGAACTGTGGATCCTGTCAGCGGCAATGATTTCACTCAGTAAGCCTATACACTGGGAGGATGCTGTGTCTGCTTGGGGTGAGGACTCCAGCAATGTGTGAAAAATTCCTTTTCACAGCTGGAAGCACTCATGTGTCTGGTTGTAGACGTGGGAAGTTGGGGGGCCCATCATCACGTTGAGGCTTAGGGAAACGGCAATGTAAAAGCCCATCCTTATTAGAGGAGTAGGAGGTTTGTCTTGGCTTAATCTTGGGGCATGAGGGAGGATTCACACAATGCTCAGAAATCAAACCTCTACCTAGGATTCTTGAAGCCCTCTCCAAATGCACCCTGATGCCACGGTAATCAATTTTCCTCTCCTCCACAGAGCTCACACAGTTGTCATCATTTTCATTATTTCTCTGACTGAATCTCTCCTTTTGACATTCCCGAGAAGAAAATGTACTCTCTCAAAGTGCAGAGAGGATGAGGTCCTTCTTTTTTAAACTCTTCTCCAAATCAGAGACTTGAAAGTAAAACAGAAATTTCAGTGCTATGTGGTGAGGGTGATGAAAAAGTCTGACTTTGGAATTGGAGAATAGTACGTAGTATTAGCCTAACTAGGGGGTCTTAAGTCTTTACAGCCCCAGATATCACATAGATTTAATGAAATAAATAGTGTAAGATGAGACACATGAAAGCGCTCTATAAATATTAGCCAATGGTACTGTTATTATCATCACCACAATGAGAGCATCATAACCACATTCCAGTCTTATGCACAGCTGTTTTAGTCTATGGATTTAGTACAGTATCGTGCTGAAGTATTTTTTTTATTTTAAAGGGGACGAGCCAGGAATATCAGAAATGTTCACCTAAAATTTCTCAGCTAAATGGGAAGGCATACATTTGGAACTTCACCTTAGAGAAATGGCGAGGGAAAGTCCTTTCCGTGACACGACTATAAAGATGTTCTGACATTTGGAATGAGAATGAAATATTTTTCACTAAAAATTAAACTGTCATTGGACTCTGTACCGGCGGGACACGTGCAATTCAGTCCTGGCAACTCAACGGTAATTGTTAGTCTTTCTATAATATAAATGAAATCTTTTGCATTTTATCTTGCCAGCGGAATGAATGCCCTCCTCTTCTTACTGGGAGTAACTTAATGCTAATGTTGCAGGTGCTTTCAGTCTTGGTTGATGGACATTTGTTGACAGGGTCTGAGTATGATAGCATTCTGACATTACCTAAATTATATCTACATCAACCTCGGATTCTGTAATACTTTTCTATTCACTTCCTAATTTTATAAAAGAGAAGGTGACTGAATTTTGAGCTTTCATAGAGTTTGGGTTCCATAGGTTCTCAGACTATGGGTCACAACCCCTTTGGCAAATCTCTTTCTTACTTACTTTGTTTCTCTCTTAATTAGGTGTAGAGCTCTCAAAAGAAGGACAGCATGTTTGTTTTGAACATACAGAGTGATTTGTTCATTGGTTTCTTTATAGACAGAATCTCACCATGTATCACTGAATAGCCCAGGATTCCTACATAGAATAGGCTTCCCTTGTACTTACAATGGTCTTTCACTTTCATTTTTTTTCCTGAGTGATACTATTGAAGGTATGCATCAGTACACACAGCCTAAATGTACTGTTTTATATACTTATATTTCTCATTCGTAGAGCCTCCACACACTAAAACATAACTTAAGGCAACAAAGAATGGTATGCAGTACTAAATATGCAAAAAGCATCGTGGGCAGGGTGAGGTGAGTACAGATCTAAATTACAATAATGCTTCTTAAACTGCAACGTGTCCATAAAGGAATCTCCAGGGATAGTTATAGAAGTGCAGATTTGATGGGGGATGGATGTCCTACAACTGTCAAGATATTACAGATGTTGACGGTGCTGGATGGCTAATGACACATAAGAGACAAGAACTTAGACCACCCAGGGCAAGAGTGTAAGTTGAAAAAATACATGATCTAGAAGTTGACCATGAATGCACCAAAAAATAACTCTGAGGAAAACGGTGACATCAGAGTCTTCCTACAGTTCTGGTTGGCACAGGTGAGATAAGCCCCCTTCCCCATTTGCAGCCTGCCAGGTGCTTTTGGAAGCTAAAGGAGGCAGATGCCAAGGGCTTTCAGGGTCAGCTTGGGCTAAAGTGAAGCAAAGACTCCCGAGACCCTCAGCTTTTCCAGAAAGGAACTTATCACAATGACACCAGTGGATGTCGGAAGACTCTGATTTCAGTTCTTGCCTTGACGTATGTAAGAACTTTCAGGAAGCTGGAGAGATGGCATGGTGGTTAGGAGTACTTGCTGCTTTAGCAGGGAGCCCAGGTTCAGTTCCCAGCACTCACATAATAGAATACAACCATATGTAACATCAGTTCCGGGGCCACTGGGAATGAAAAACGTACAGGGAAAACATCTGGCTATACACATAAGTAAATTTATAGTGTATTAAAAAGTCATTAAAAATCATTCTGATCCAGAGAGATAGAGAGCAGTGAAAAAGACAAAAGTAGATGAGTTATATATAATAACAATAACCCAGATAAGGAAAATAGACAGTTTTGGAGGGAATGAAATTTTCAATAGAATGTTGGCTGGTCAGACAAGGCAAAATGGTGTGAAAAATGAAAGCATGGTAAAAGGAAGTGAAGCTCCTGTTTAGTGACTGACTAAGAGATCATAATAATTGATTCAGTCTCCTACTAGTCTTGGTTGAGGCAATAAAATACTTTAGTTGACAACCTCTGCATTGCCCACAGCACTGCCCATATAGTGCTGTCTAGGTAACATGCACTAACCAACTGCACCACTGGAGAACACTAATGAGGATGAAAGAGAATGATCTTGAATTATGTACTTGTAGTATGCCTACATATTTAAATGTTTCATAGAGTGTTCACCTTTTCTGAACTCCGTAAACTATACATTTCTTTAGTGTACACAACTTCCTTCTCAATTTGGCAAATGTTAAGACAGAAAAGAAATCATTAATTACATCCAAAGCAGTATTTCATTGGGGCTGTGGGTCAGATGCTTATATGAGGGAGTGAATAGAAAAGAAACACTCTTTTGAAATAAAATAAAAAACATGGTAGTTTTGTTGGTGTGGTTGAATTTATAAGGGATTCAACCAGATATTCAATACAATAAGAAGAATTAATGAAAGAAGGTGAAATAGCATGAGCTAGATCAAGAATGACCTAAAAATGAATAGCAATGTTCTTGAATAAGACAAATTTGTAGTCTCCCTCTGCATCCTTGAATCTATATATATTGAATCAGAAATCACTTTAGGACCCTAATTTCTGTTTGTAGATTTTTTTTTCTGAAGAATTTGGTTTTTGGCTTTGACCTATAACAATTCTAATCCATAGTATTACTGTTAAAAATCAAGTGCACATCTGGTTAAAACCGTTCTAAGGGGTTTAAATGTCATCAGTGAAATTTATTATAGTCTTCTTTTTTGTTTGTCTGTTTTGATTGGTTGGCTTTTGAGGCAGGATTTCTCTGTGTAGCCATGGCTGTCCTGGACCTCACTCTGTAAACCAAACTGGCCTTAAACTCACAGAGGTTGGCCTACCTCCGCCTCCTGAGTGCTGGGATTTATAGCACACACCCCCACTGCCCATCCAGCCTTCTTCTTCTTTATTTATCCAACATGTTAGGTGTTGAGAGGATTTGAGAAAAATATTATTTATGCTCACAGAACAAGATGTCTTAAAGTTAACAAGGGAAGGAGCCACTTAGATGCCCTTGGCATTGCCCTCTTATGGTCTTGAGCCAGCAGCAATTTCAGCTCCTTTAGTGCTGCCATCATCACTCCTGTACCAGAGGCTTCCCACAGCAGTTGCTCTTCAAATTCTCCTATCTGGTACTTTCTCTAGAGATCCCACATTGGAAATGAAATGTTACTGAAAATATGCCGCCATGAAGAATTTTTGTGAATGCTCCTGAGATTGTGACAAGTCACGGGTGCAACAAAATCAGACCCCAAAACTGTGATGCAAGATTAGCAGGGGTCAGAGTGACCTCGAATAGCAAGAAATTTTAACTGCTGCCTGCATCTGAGATAAACAGTAAGAATGTAGACTCCATATTTAGCTACTCATTTTGTGACACTTTTGAAATCTGGGTCACAACGAGGCCTTGTGGAATGAAGCAATCGCAGAAAAGCCATTTCCTAATATTGTTAGGGAGCACATATTTTAACCTATGACACATGTCATTTGCTATTCATACAGTATTCTTTGGAGAATTGAGAGAGTATATAAGGAAAGATGTCTCTTTTCATTACTCTTCAGAATTTTGAGAAGTCGAATTGTGTTGTGCTGGTGCAAATATTATAGGCTTCTTCAGTGTAATTCACCGAACCATATTGTGGATCTGTGAGTGATGTGCCCCATACAGGAAGATTAATACATAGGATGACATAGCAGAAAATAGATGTTCTTATGCTTATGGACGTATGGGAAGATTCCACCGAGAAGGTTTTCCTTGAGAGTAGGAACTTGCAATTTTGAGAAAATTTTACAAAACAGTTTTAAAGTAGTGGATTTATGAAAGCATGATGTCCGGAAGTTCCTTAGCTACTGTTTCTCACTTTAGTTATGTTCACTATGGAATAAATAACAGTACTAATGCCTGTCTCACAAGTATGCCGTGAGGAACGGATAAGTTGATATAAAAATGTTTGAAACGGTTCCTGCCAGTAACAGGTAGCTAGTAAATATGACCCACTACTACTCGAGTGAAACAAATGATATTGAATTCTAGTAGTGGCTTTTAAATTTGAAGCATAACACACACACACACACACACACACACACATACACACACACACACACACACACACACACACACACACACACAGAGCTGTATTTGTGAATTAAATTATGTTTAAACCCACAAATCTACTGCTCTGGAATCTAAGGCTCCTTGACACACAGTTCTAGCTAAACTATAATTTCTTCTTCTGTAGCCATTGTAGTTCACCTCTTAATTGCCTGCCGTAATTTATGTACATATCTAGTAAGATTTTAAAACACAAAGCACGCACTGTACAGCACTGTTCCTGCTGGTTCCCCGTAGACACTTTTACCTCCAACTCTTCCCTTGCAATACCCAGAGGAGAGTTATTTGTCTGTACTAAACACCTTCATCCTCATTATTCACATAATATAGCTGCACCACTTGTCTTCTTCTTCTTCTTCTTCTTCTTCTTCTTCTTCTTCTTCTTCTTCTTCTTCTTCTTCTTCTTCCTCCTCCTCCTCCTTCTCCTCCTCTTCTTCCTCCTTCTCTTTCTCGTCTTTCTCCTCCCATCCCCCTCTCCCTCCCGCTCTTCATGTTTTTGGAGCTTTCTGCTTCTCCACTTAGTACAAAGATAGCTTGCTCTGAAATCTTTAATTACTGATCACACTATCCTCCTAATCTATGCTTCTTGCTCTGTTCACCCAATGCTGATTTGTGTCTTCTCTGTGAGTCCCTATAGACGAAACTGCTTCTCAATTAATGTACACCGCCCCCCACGCACTGATTTATTTTAAAAAAAAGCCTCCTATGCTGGAAAGAATGCCACTTAGAAAGGCTGTTAATCACCACATGCTTATTCTGAGCTGCATTGTTCTGGATGGTATCATGCTGCTGAATTGTATGCTCCACAGGGCAGAGCCTTTGTTTGTCATGCCCTGACTATTGTTCAGAGTGGTGAGCAGTGATGGCACCATGGAAAACACAAACAATGGCTCTTTCCACGTTTTACCATTTTAATTGTCAAATGGGATGGCTAAAGAAGCATAATTCACAGAAGATGTTGAGTATAAAGCCTCAAAAATTGGCCCGATAAGCTGTTTCAGCAACAAGTTAACCATTTTTTTTTTCTCATTGTAATTTTCAAACTTTGTTCATTTGTCCATTTTTTTATTGTTAGCCTGTTTCTATGCAAAGAAGAGATTAGAAAGTTAAATATGTAGAAATCATCACTGGCTAAGGCACAGAATGCCTCTCTAGGAAACTTGGACAATCCAATGACATTAGGTCCTACAACACATATTACCAGTAACAGCAGCAAGGCATCTGTTGATTGAATGACCCAAGCTCTAGATGGACACTAATAGCTGTAGTATATTTGGCAGGAACATATATAAATACCACAAATATCAAAGTAGATTCCAGGGAAAATTGACTTCCAAATGGATCCACTGCACAGGTCAAATTTAAGTCATTTTCCAAAGTCAGGAGGAGAAACAGACAATTTTAAAAATACACTAATATATTTTAGAATTCTATGCAGGCTTATATGATAATTGTTGATCTCTTATCTTTTAAGCAAAAGTGATGGAGTGTGGTGCTGTTTATTGTTTTACTAAATTCCCAAAGCAGTTCTAAAAAATAATACCTTCTTCCACTTCAGAGATCTACGAGTGGATGATCTCATATACTCATATACTTATATATGTATATATATATATATATATTTAATGTACAGTTGATATTCATAAGTCAGTCAACATAACTAGTAAGTGCAATGGACAAACTTAAGCATTTCTTTCATGAAGTTTTGGCTATTATCAGGCACCTTCCAGTGGACCTGGGAACAGTTGCCCCACCACTCTAAAGTCTCTTTTGTCAAAGAGGAAAAGAAGAACTTAGGCGTGGTATTCAGGCAGGTACTTTTCTCATTCAGAATTGATTCTGCGGTTCCAGCTAAGAGTATTAGCTTTCGGACCCATCTGTAGATATCGGAGAAGTTAAGAAGCTCACTAAGAACAAAGCTTACTCATGTTGATATTTATATATCCAATGATGATTTTTCTACCACATGTTAAGGCATTAACAGCACTATACAGAGGGCTCCTTGTGAAATTTGGGTGGTGAGGGTGTTGAAAAGAAATAATAAGTTAGTGTTCGAAACAAAGGCTAAATTATGTTTTGGAAGGCTCTTACAGGGCTCTTTAAACAACTATTCCTGATATGGCCACAAGCCCCTGGAGAGTGAAATAAATTATCCTATGATTCTTTCATAAGATAATGGAGGCTAATTTGAGGGAGTAAATAGTAATTGCCATATTAGAGAATTCAAACCACCTTTACAACTATTTTTGGAACTCCCCATGCTGATAGATTCATTTGATGTTAAGTCCTTTTCCCCATCTTTAAAAAAAATCATTTTACATAATCTGGCATTACCTATTTTACATATGTGGCATTTTGCTTAGCATTAAAGTAGTTTATTTGGAGAAGATCTTTTATAGACTATTCTGGGGAACAGCCTGCTACCCTCTTTATGGAGCAGTGAAAGATGAAGGGATGCTTGCTTAAATGTGGCTTCTTTTAACAGCTTGTGGAGCTGGGGAGCCGAGCAAGAGAGTAAACACTATTAAAATAGTGTATAGTGCCAAATGTAAGGAAGCACATGCCAAAAATCCTCCAAAAGTCATATGGATTTGACAGAGAGCGCATACGCCAGTATTTACATTCTGGCTTTACTATGACTTTGAAGGTTCATGTACCGGCTACGTGTTATAATATCTCAGCTCTTCTGCACCTTTTCTAACCAGGACCTCCACAGTGAAAACAACAGGTGTTTCCAGTCAAAAAAATCCAGTAGCACATAAGCAGTAAAGACCCAGGAGTCTTGTAACCACCACATTTTCTTGGAATAGTCTGACTTTTCTGGTTCTTGTGAAACACACACACACACACACACACACACACACACACACACACGTGCACAAATGCAAGCCCACAAGCACACACATATGCACAAATGCACATATGTACACAGACCATATGCATGGGCATACCACGCCTATCCAGATTATGTGAACAAAAACAAATACCTCTCATTGTTTAATATAACACAATGTTTGTAACCTGATAACAAATCTCCATGGAAAAGCGTCCAGTGGACACACTTTTGTGGCTCCCATGGAGAAGCTATAAACACGGAGCATTTTTGATGAAGCAAAGTACTTTGTGTGTAACCACTTTGTTGTTTGTAAAACACTAGCTTCTCCATACCTGTGTATGAGCAGAGTTCAAATGTAGAGCCGAGATAAACAGCCAAGCCCTTGGGATTCTCTTTTGAATAGTGTGTATGAGAGTGTGGCAAACAGCTCAGAAATGTGTCTGCCAACATGAATTTTAATATCCTACCCTCTGGTCTTCTGGAGGTCTGAAGGTTTTATATGGATAAGGCATTTTTTTTCATGCCTTGAAAAAAATGATGTTATGAGCTGTTTTCCTTCTCAACAGGATGTGTATGTGCTTCCTCCTAGGAAAATAACCCTGCATGACACTTGGTGAATCTCCAGCTACCGAAATTGGTTTTCTTAGAGTTAATTCAGTTCTGGGTATTAATTGACAGTGGCTGGACATGACAAGACTATTTTAGTTTTTCTTCTTCCGTTCTTCCTTTTCTCTTACTATAGAATCCAAAAGATGAAAGAAAATTCCTGAGGTTGCAGGTTACAAGTTTGGATAGCTCATTATAAAGTCTCCATTGAGATATAGGAGAATCTTGCTCTCTGCATTTTTTTTTGGATCAGCACCTCATTTTTAAAACTAAAGTCCTGGCTGTTCTAATTTGCTTCCTGCTTATCCATCATATCTTACTGTCAATTGTGTGAACACTGTTATGGAGAGAAAATGCTTTAAATAGATTTTATGCTCTTAAAGGGGCTTAAAAGTTAAGTCAGAGAGAGCATATGTCTGGACATAGTTAACAAATGCTGAGTGAATAAATAAGTGATTGAATAGCCCTAATGATAAAGGTTTAGAGTGATAATTATGTGCCAGACATTACCGTTCATATTTCATTCACATTATTTTATTTAATTCTCAAAATAACCCTATAAATTAATTATTCTAATGTAAGAGAATAGGTAATGTGTTTAAGATCCTAGTGAAAATCATTAGAATGGGAAATATTCATATTTTGTAAGAAATTAATTGAATTAGAATGTCTCATAAAGGACTTATATCTAACCCTGTAACCTGTAAATCTACAAGTGAAAGATACTAACCATGGTTTATTCCTTAAGATTTTATAATGCTTTGGGTAAATCAGGAAGATATATCATAACAGACATTATACCATTTTGTAGGCATATATATATATATATATACATTCATATATATATACACAAACCTTTTTATTTCTTTATATATACAAATAGTCAACTATGCAAATATTTTTATTCCCTTACAAAAATCACAAGTGATGATCTCCATTGTTTTTGCTTATCTCTATCTTATTTTTCAATTTGTAAATATATTAATTATCTAATAAAAACTTTCAACGGCTCTTAGTAAGCTAGAACTTTAGAAATATGTATTGAGAACTGAAAGAACATTAGTTAACTATCCCATTAGACATAGGCATATAGAAAAATGAACATAGTTTCAGGCAAAATAAGGGGAGCATCCCAGAGCAAATGTAGACCCCATTTCTATACATGGCAAGCTGGAACAGTTGTCTGTCCTCGCAATAGTTGGGGGGATGAAACTCAAGTGTTTCCGCTCATATTTTCAAATTTTTCAGTCTCATAAATAACTCTGGAGAAGTGTGCAGCCATAATTAAAAAGGAAGATACAACTTATTTTCCAAGTTATCATGTCAAGATCTACCACTAATCCTCCATCTTTTCATACAAAAAAGGTCACAGTTTAATTAATAGGACTTAGGTCACATAAAGACATTAAAGTCGTTTATACTTGCATATAAGATCCTTTCTCTTTCAAACCTGCCTAACAGTGCTCCCAACTATCTAGTCTTCTGATGAGAAATGCACATGTCATTGTGTGTCAGGTATGGAGGGCAACATCAGATACCTGAAAAGATTTCTACTACTGGGCTCCATTAATGACATGGTTCATTCTCTCTAGGATAAGTGGCCAGGAAGGTCACTTCGGGCATTGTTCAGAGGAGCCTTGAAAGCATTCTTAGAGGAGAATAGAGTCCCTTTTCCACTGCCAGGCAATCTCCATGTTACCCTCAGTTTGTGCTGTTGGCAATTCTGCGGAATTCCGTCATAGGAAGGACAAGGGTTCTGCTTAGATCAAGCAGCTAAGTTAAGGAAAACAGAAGGATGTGATAACAAAGTGAGAACCCCAGACAAAGTGACAATTCCCAGGCACCACGTGGGATACTTCACATATGTTTCTCGGTCTAGATCTCACAAAGCCATGTATATTACCTTTGCCCCCTCTTATTCTGAAGGTCTAGTTAGCAGATGGGAAAGCTGACATTCCAACACATATACAGGCGACTCTGAAACCGATGGTCTCTAATGAGCGGCCATTGCTTGAGGGTGAGAAGTAAGATCCATGTGATGTAGACACGTAAGAAGATCTCATCTCACCAACTTTTTTTTTTTTTTTACCCTAGCCTATGTCACTTAATTTTCACTCTGTCAGCCTATCAGCTGTTATTGGAAATGTCAAATTCTAACAGCCTTCTAGAACCTACTCTCTTCTCAAATCTACCAAGTGTAATAACTTAAAGTCACTGACAACAACTGAGGAAATGTTAGGGTAATCCTTAAGTACATTTCAGGAGCTGTTCTAAGGACTTCACACATGCTGTCTCATTGCAGCTCTCCAACCAGCCCATCGTCTGAGTGCTGTAGCTAACTGTTGGAAGAAGCGGTTTATGTAGGAAGAAATAAAGGCAACACAGATGTTAAGGAACATACCAAGGTGAAAAAAGTGGCCAAGAAGGGTCCTTAACAGAAGAACTCTACATCTTTAATGCCTGGGTAACTATCTTATCACGAGGTCTGACTCTTCTGAGGAAAAAAAAAAAAGCAAATAAAGACTATAACTTTCAATACAAAACGTTCAAGCTCTGATGCTTGAAGGTGAGCAGTCTTGTGTAACCAGAAAAGCATTTTGAGGACTTGGAGTAGCTGGAGTAGAAATGATCAAAAAGAAGGGAAATTGCTATAATGTAAGCAGTTGTCGAGGGTCTCCCACATTTGCACAGAAGGCAACCTACACCTTCAGGCATTCAAGGCTATCTAGTGCTTAGACTGCACGGTTCTCCAGTATGGTCCTCAGAGCATCACCATCCGTGTCACATGGACACGTGATGAAACAGCAGTCTTCAAGCCCCAACCTCTGCCTGTGGAGCCAGACAATAGGTGTGTGTTGGGGGCGGGCAAGGAGGGGGCCTCAGTTTAGCAATCTGTGTATTTAATTAGCTCCAGAGGGAAGCCTAACATAGGCTAAAGTTTGCCTTAAACAATGTGGCTTGAAATTTTTAAAAATAAAAAAGAATGTCATTTGACCAGAAGATTCATATGGTTCCTTAGGAAAAGAGTCAATTTCAGCTTAGGTTTTTAACACTGGTCAAGTTTGCCTCTATGCTGATGGACTTAAGCCAGTACCACAGGCTAATTTACTGTAGATTTGGCATTTTGGTGGGAAACTTCATTCAACACACTTCACAGAGGTGTGCCCTAGGAAGATTTTACAGCCATTTCATCCACATCAAGAGAGTGAAGGGAACATGTCTGACCAGGTCACCTGGACAGACCTCTGGCTCCATGAAAGAGTGGCCAAACCTGTGACTTTTATTCTCATTAATCCCACTGTTTAGGACATGTTGCGAGGGCACTGGCTCAGAAGATGGCCAGTACTGCCTAAAGTCATTGTCATATGAAGGCTTTAAAAAACCGGAGGGACGCTGTACCCCAGTGGAATAATGTTTTGGAAGACTGGGGATACCTTTTCCTCCCGTTCTTCATTCTGATGCAAGCATCATTTTGTGAGGTTCAGAGGGAATCTGGTTTACTTAGAAATGTGTTTGTGGCACCAATCATAGCAGTTGTTTTAATGTAATGGCTACAGCAATGAGAACGTAAAAGGCAGATTGAGATATTCCTCGTACGCATAATGAGGAGATTTCACTGCATTAATGCAAGAGAAGAACCAGAGAACAAGTGGCCTAGGGTTCTGAAGTGACAGAAGTAGCGTGTGTAAAGTCCCTGTGGCAGCAGATGTTTGGTGCAGAGGTGACTGAAAATTAGATGGGAGTTGTGGGGTGTGTTGTTGCACTTACACGTCTACTGCAGGAGTGATGAAAACCATGAAGAGTGTCGTTCACAAGAATGGAATGTCTACACTTCTCTTTAAAACATGGCGGTGGAGCCCGTGGCTTTCAGAAAGTTGGCTCTGCACTCACCTGGATAGTTTATTGATTTTTTTTAAAAACAATTTTATTATTTCTGAATTGTTAGCTGAAATACACAATACCTGTTTGTAACCATGGCTTCCTTTCTTTATAATTAAGTTTTGCTTGTGCTCTGAGATATAACTACTTTTTAGCTTCTAGAGAGATTCTTGTCACTTACACAGTATAAAATATGGAGTTTCTTTTTATTAGATTCTAATAACTGCGACGGAAGGAAATGTCTTGCATAGGATTACATTGTGCACAGAGGGGAAAAAAATGACATACGTGCATCTCTTCCTGCATCTGCTATTAGCTATATTTGCTAGTTTCAAGTTTTTTTTTTAAATAAATTTTGAGTGCTTAAAGCAAATTCACACTAGGAAAAATATATGAATGATAGCATCAGGACATTGTACAATGAAAATGCTCCAAAAGTGGCCATTCTTATTCAGTCTCGAAGTCCGGAATTATAAAACATGGATGCTTCCAGCCATTTCTATTATTTGACATCCAATTAAAACAATGTTGCAATAAAGAGAAATACAGAAATCCCTAAGGAAGCAGGCAAGGTTGTATACAAGCCTCCATGGCACA
Source organism: Acomys minous (assembly GCF_964271855.1). Taxonomy (NCBI): domain Eukaryota; kingdom Metazoa; phylum Chordata; class Mammalia; order Rodentia; family Muridae; genus Acomys; species Acomys minous. The sequence continues at coordinate 31,869,898 of NC_140498.1, read as the reverse complement.
ATCAATAGCAAACATCGACTACAGAAGCCCTTGGTTTATTCTAGACAAGAAGCAAATGCTTTGTTAACATTTGCTGAGATTCTACACATTATGCAATCTCTGCGTTCTTTTAAGCGTGGTTGTGTCTAATTTGGATGTTTGCAGATGTTTGCCGCTGCAACCCCCACCAATCAGAGATTTGTCTCTCCCACAGGATGATCAGGCTTCCCTTCTGCACTCAGCAGCTATTGTCAGTGGCAATTACCACCCACTGTACAGGGTTGCTTAAGCTGATCAATTAGAGGAGGGAGATGTGTTTCAGTAGCTCTGAAATAGTGCAAACTATTCAGGCCCTCCACTATAGATGCTGCCTTTGTGTTCTGTGTAGCAGAAGAGGAAAGAAGGCAACGGGCCGAGAGAAACAGGAGACACTTTGAAAGATTTGACCTCATCAGCTGCACAATATAGAAAATAAAGCCAGGCTTTCAAGCAGAGGGAACAGTGTGTATAAAGACCTGGTGGCAGCGACTGTATGGTGTGAGGAGCAACAAAGAAGCATAGTGTTATAGACACTGATGGAGGCTTCGCTGGCTATAGGCCCTGTTGCAACAAATGCCTTAGGTGAGGGGATACAAACCTCACAACTATTGGCTTCTCATTTTGCTATGTAGATTCTTCATACTAATTATTTGCTGGTGTCTATGTTGTTCCCTATGTGAGAGAAAATGTGTCCTGGAAAGGAAAGTCGCCCCTAGTTAAGAACCACTGTGCTAGACTGCCCCTATTTAGACCAAAGACATTCTTTTTTTAAAAACATATTAATTTATTTATTATGTATACAATGTTCTGCTTGCATATGTGCCAGCCCATCAGAAGAGGAGGCCAGATCTCATTGGAGATAGTTAGGAGCCACCATGTGGTTGCTGGGGATTGAACTCAAGACCTTTAGAAGAATAGCCAGTGTTCTTAACCTACTGAGCCAACTCTAGAGCCCCCAAAGACATTCTTTTCCTCTGGCTTTCATCCTGGAATTGCTAACAAGGTTCACTGACCAGCGACCCTAGCCTACTTGACACATCCTAAGCCAACGTGAATCTCTTTCTAAAATAAGGAAGAAAGGAAGGAAGGAAAAAAGGAAGGAGGGAGGGAGGGAGAGAAGGAGGAAGGAAGGGAAGGAAGGAAGGAAGGAAGGAAGGAAGGAAGGAAGGAAGGAAGGAAGGAAGGAAAAGATAGCAGATAACAACCAAGGTTGTTCTCCACATACACACATAAACTTGTGTACATGCATGCATACACGTGTGCACACACACAAACCAATTACAATAAGCCATATTAACATATAGAAGAAAGTCTCTCTTCCGGAGAACTCAGTGCTCTGAATCCCACACCCTGGTGTGGTGCTGTTAGAACCTTATTCTAAGTAGACACACCTCATCTAACCCTGATCCCCAGGCTCCCTCCTTAGGTTCACTACAATCAGTATTTGTTATAAATCTCTATTTCCTCTACTGTCTCTGCGCTCCTTGCCAGTCTCTCAAAATTCAGATCAACGCTGGCCTGTAGCGTATATGTTACAGGTACAGTGAATGAAAGAATGAAGATTGCATTAGTTTTGCCAAAGCTATGTAGCCAATTTCCACACTTCCGCCCATTAGTTCATATTTGCCTGTCTCTTTACGGCTGGCTTTATTTTAATCCCGCCCAGATTCAGGCTATGTACTTCCATGAAGTTCACAGGAGGCATATGATTATCACGTGACCCGATCTCACAAAGTGTAGCTTTATAGCATCGTTATTTGTGATTCCATAGAACGAACACCTAAAAAGAAGTGGACTATTAAATTGAAAATCAAAGCTGAATGACATTTATAAAAAAAAAAAAAAATCATCACCCACAATCACCCTTGTTTTCAATGCTGTACTAGATCTTATGAGTTCACATGATAATGAGTTTAACGCTGTGGTGGGGTTTTGAAATGCCAAGCACCACACTCTGTGACTGTTAACAAATGGAGTTCCACCATGTGTGAAAATTTCATGATGATACAGTCTGTACCTCCCAATATATTTCAATAGATAGCAAACAGTTATGGTTAAGACTTTTCCAGCCAGTCTTCAGGTTTTATTGAACTTCCTTATGGTTGAACGAGCTCCTCAAACCCAGTAATGGGCGAGGGCACCAGGATCTGCAAATGTCTGAATGGCTATGTTTACATTATCAAAATCGCCTCATGAAATATGTTTAATTATGCAGAGGTGAACAGATGTTTGCTTAGTGTACTGTATATGGGATGATATATTCAAGTCAGAAATAATATATAACCCCGTAGAAGAGGATATCAAAGACAGCTACTGTGTAAACACCCACTTTGGAACTACATGCCAAATGTCAACCTTCCAAACATGAGTAGTTGCATTTCCTTATCTTTCTCACTGCTTGTGGTTTTGTAATTAGCCCACTGGGCAGCCGGCAACAACATTGTAAAAAGGCTATTAATCTGAATTCGTGATTTAATTCTTCAGTGAAAAGAAAAACCTCCTTAGCTTGTGGCTAAAGCTTAAATTATGGAACCTATCTTGAGTTTTCTGTTTTTGTTTTTGTTTTTAATAAAATGCAACAAAGCCCAGCCAACGCCCACTTTAAGTACAGAGACAATTGTCTCCCAGATGTCAATTTCTATAATCTCACAATCCCAGGAATCAACAGTTTATAAGACTCGCTCTCATGACAAGACTGTAATTCCTTCAGATTTTTAGTCATGAAGTCTTACTTCTCCGTAATTGGATTATATGCTATTCTATGTGCAGCTTTGAGCAAGGGTCTTTCAAACTATACTGAATTCTCCTGTTCAGTTCTCCCTTGAGTATAAAATATGTTTTATGCTTACATATGTACTTATATTCACAAAGAATAAAAATGTTAGATAAAACATGCCTACATAAAGTTCATTTTCCTTAGACAACCCCCTACTTCCTGAAGACAGGAGGGAGCTTAATACACACGCTGTCAATGTGTTTTTAGTTCTGTGGCTTCTTAAGCATTCAGAGAAAATTAAATATTTTTAAAAGGCTAAAAACATTTTTAAGAAAGACATGAATTTTTATACAGAAAAGACGTCTTAATTTTGCCAAACACATACTGAGTAACTCTCACAGGGGCAAGATCTTTAAAAGCATCATCTCAGGTAAATACTCCAAAAGTCTCATAAGTCAAGAATTTTGTTATCATAATTTCACTTAATTTAAAATTCACCAAGGCCAACTAATGGGTATAGAGTAATCAGTCAGAATTTTTTTAAAAAATAATTCTTATCTATTTTATCTAAAAGCCTATGATATCATAGTGTACTATGGGCAATTATATCATCAAGAAATATTTATTAAATATCAACTATCTATATCGACATGCTAGTCTAAAAATTCACAGTTAAAGTGAGGATAAAAATGTATAAGCATGTAATTCCAACAGAAAAATAAAAAGAATAGATAATAAAATGAACCAAGAAATAAATTAACTAAAGAATACATTCTGATAAAATATTAAAAATATCTATGTATATCAAAATAAAATTTGTTTTTTAATACAGTGAAGAAAAAAATGAATGACCCATGATGGCATCAAATTGACATTTCTGACTTTACAACAGATCAATACTATCCAGGGCCCTCTTTACCATGTGAAGTCATTTTCTCTTATGACTCTCTGAGGGAATCTATTTTCCTAAAAATTGTCATTGTACATAGGACCTCCTTTATCATTCATTGTACATAGGACCTTCTGTATCATCCATTGCACATAAGACCTCCTGCATCCTTCATTGTACATAGGACTTCCAGCATCCTTCATTGTAAATAGGACCTTCTGTATCATCCATTGTACATAGGACCTTCTGCATCCTTCATTGTACATAGGACCTCCTGCATCCTTCATTATACATAGGACCTCCTGCATCCTTCATTGTACATAGGACCTTCTGTATCACTCATTGTACATAGGACCTTCTGTATCACCCATTGTACATAGGGCCTTCTGCATCACTCCACAGAACTTTCTGTACCCTTCATTTTTCCAAGTCATTTTATCTGGTAAGAATTTCTGTTAGGTATTAAGGTCTATGACATTATATCGAACAACTGAGTATTCATTTGGGCAAAGGTACAACAATTAATCATGTTCACTTAAAAACATATAAGATTTTTTTATTTATGTTTATAAAATCCACTGTACTAAACATCTATGTGAATATGTACATTTTTATAAACTTCTTTGTGAATACTGCAAAGTTCCTTCTTAGATCAGTTATGATATGCAATTTGTGTTCTATTATGTCTAATTCCTAAGCACTCTATAAAAAACAAAATTCCATCAAAGATTAAAGTATTTTAATTGATCTCAGATATCCATCTAAATTGTAATATTCTGCTGATAAGCCATCAAGTTTATTTAAATTCAGAGTTTAGCAAAAATGGTTTTTAACTGCACTTAAGCTATTGCAAACCATTTGCAATGTGCTAATTTTGGTGCCAGAAACTTCCGTGGAGTACAGGCAACTTTATTTTATTCTAATATATATAAGAGAAACCCTAGCAAGTTGTACCAATACAGCTGCTTTAAGAACGTGCTTATTGCCAGCCTGGTCTACAAAGTGAGTCCAGGACAGCCAGGGATACACAGAGAAACCCTGTCTCAAAAAAACCAAAAAAAAAAAAAAAAAAAAAAAAAAAGAACGTGCTTATTGAATATCAAAGGAAAAATAATCATCAGCATCTGGCATTTTTCCTGAAATGCATGCCACCCCTTTGTTTAACAACTTTATTTTCAAAACTGCAAAAGTCATAAATGGTAGCAAAGGACAATGGAACTTGTACCATTAGCCTGGCCAGGATGGCTTGATCATCAAGTGGTCATGGCATTTATTCATTTTTTTTATTCTTTTTTTTTAATTAATTTATTCTTGTTACATTTCAATGGTTATCCCATCCCTTGTATCCTCCCATTCTTCCCTCCCTCCCATTTTCCCTTTATTCCCCTCCCCTATGACTGTTCCTGAGGGGGATTACCTCCCCCTGAATATGCTCATAGGGTATCAAGTCTCTTCTCAGTGACCTGCTGTCCTTCCTCTGAGTGCCACCAGGTCTCCCCCTCCAGGGGATGTGGTCAAAAGTGAGGCACCAGAGTATGTGAGAAAGTCATATTCCACTCTAAAATGGATTGAACTAGACATGATCATAATGAGTGAGTTAAGCCAGAAGCAGAAAGACTCAAATGGTATATACTCACTTATATCTGCATACTAGCCCAAGGGGCATGTCCCATGAAAGCCTTTGCTTACCAGGAAACTGGGACAGAGGGGAGGACATCCCATTGAGACTCTGGATGAGAGAAGCATGGGAGAATGGCATTTATTCATTTAACCATTGTCAAAGACCCATGGAATTTCAAGTGGTGAAATTCATACCTACGGTGAATACAGGAAGTCCCTTACCAATATTATTGGTCCCATAATAGATTATGATTTTGTAATGAATTGTGATAAAACCAAATGCCTGGGCCTATGAAGTTACCTTTTAATACTGATTTCTAATACTATCCAAACCATTGTACTTAAGAGTTGCACCTGTATGCAAATGCTTCTTTTTTTAACTGATTTTTTTCATACAGTATATTTTGATTATCATTCCCAAGGCCTCCCAGATATATCCTTCACCAGTCTCCACCTAGCCAACCAGCCCCCATCATTAGAATACAAGTTTTATTATACTCTGCTTTCCTTGAGGTACCTCCTACTACACACTACACTTATCTGCTTTCTTAAGAATATTTTATCATGATACCCTTTTGCCTTTTTTTTTTTTTATTCAGTCTCCTCTTGTTTGGTGTATCTATACAATTCTTTCAAAGTTAATTTTTACTAAGATGAAATGTGATAATATAAAAATGCCATTCTGGAATGAACTATTTAGCTCATTTACCTGTTGGGTGACCACTACTTCATTATGGTTCTAAATATTTCTGCATCTCAAATCATTTAAAATTCAATAGTTGTTTCTTATTCCTCTTTTGTTTACATTTTATGACATGCATCTGGTTGCATACTGTCTCTCTGAGTTTGCATAATTTTAATATATCTATAACAAGATGATATAATATGTAGGTTTTTTTTTTACATTTCTCTTATTGTAACATAAGGTATTAAAGTTCTGCAATGACTTAATGTGGGGGACCTCCTCTTTATCTGAGGAGGAGGAGCATATGAGGGAGGAATCCTGGGAGGAGAGGCGGGGGACCACAATCAGGGTATAAAGTGAATAAACAAATAACTTTAAAAAAAAAAAAGGGTTCCTTATAATGAGCCCATTTGACTTTTCCACTAAGTAAACTATAAATCGCCATCAGGGAGAGCATTTGATGAGACAACGTGCCTACACCGTCATCTCAGATAGCACATGTACTACACACTTAAGGAAAGAAGTTCAGCTGCTTCTTAGTCATTCAGAAGGTCGTTGTTTTTGATAATGTCATTCCAAATGTACTAAAAGATTACTTAAATTGTTCCTTTAAGGACTCAGTCAAGTCATATCAATAAACACCAACCAAGAGCTTTCTGTTCCAGCCAATGTCTAGTGAGAACATTTCCATTTCCTGTCAGCACTATTTGAGGCATTACTTTTCTCTTACTTCATTCTACTTTGGCTGTTGCCTCTGGACCACACTATTTTCTGACACAGAGGATGCCAAGGCTTCTACTGTTATTTCGGTCTCCATGTTGCTGTCTCAACAGCATTTGGCAACTGATGTTCAATTCCATCTATCCTGGTAGAAACACTCTATGTGTCCTAGACTCTTCATTCCCTTGGATGTGATATTTACTCGGTTTGGTTTCCCTCAGCTGTCCGTTTTCGACTTCTCCATGGCAATGCTAACCTTGTCTGGCAAAATTCTATGCAGTCCTTTGTCTCTGGAGAGTTCCTGGAGATTGTTTCCTTCCTATTGAGTCTGTATTTCAATGACGTGGTCTCTTACTAATTTTGCTCATTTACATCATACTGGCTTTTGTCAAGTTCTCTCACTGTTTCACTCTGTCTTGTCTGAAGTTTTTAATACAAAATCTTTAGGGTAGACTCCTGTCAATTCCCACTTCACTCTATCTACCCTTTACTTATTGGCTCCATTGCCCATTCACTAGTAAAACCTAATTGGCATCAGTAAGTCAAGATTATATAATGTGCCATTAAGATAATATATTTCCTTCCTGGACATTTCCTCCATTATTAATAGGTCATTTGTTTAATATATCTCTTTCATTCCACTGTATTTTTCACTACAGTCCAGATATGTTTTCTTCAAAAGGCTCTAAATTTATTTAACTAGATCTAGAATGGTATTTTGAATATATTACATAATAAATAAATATTGCTGAATGGATAAATGAGATAAACAGGCAATAATATAATTAAAATCATCAACATTATAGATGAGTTTTTTGTTTAAAATCATTTACATTTTCTTTAAAATGTCATTTTACTCAATGAGTAATATATTGATTTAATGGCATAAACAGTTTTTTCTAGGCTGTCATCATTATTTCTTAAAGAATTTCCTTAATCTTTTCTCACACACCTCCTAGAAAAAGTTAAAGTCAGAGGCAAAAGCGGGAAAGCAAACTAGGGAAATCAAGAATTTATACACAATCAAGATGTATACTTTTAAACAATAGATAAAACATGAAATCTATGACAAGGCATAAACAAGTTAGAAAGCAAGCCTAGTATTCACAGGCACCAAGAAAAAGGATCTCACAATCTCATGTTGCCACCAAAACTACTAACTCTCCTCTGATTCTACCCATCCATCTACTTCTCCATTTTTTAAAAAAGATTTATTTTTTTATTATTACATATAGAGTGCTCTGCCTGCATGTATACCTCCAGGCCAGAAGAGGGCATCGGATCACATTGTAGATGGTTGTGAGCCACCATGTGGTTTCTGGGAATTGAACTCAGGACCTCTGGAAGAGCAGAATGCTCTAAACCACTGAGCCATCCCTCTACTTCTCCTTTTTATAGAAACATATTTTTAATTTGTCAAAAATATAGTTATCTTTTTAAAACTTATAATAAAAGTTAGAACATTTATAAAGTGAAGGCTTTCTTCTTAGTTCTAAATTTTAGCTCCTTATTTCTTTATTTTATTCCTTTTCCAAGGAACTGCTCCTAATTTACTACTTGGGCAAGAGAGAGATGAGGTTTGTAGCAACCTCATCTGGTTCTGCATTAACCTGAAAGACAGGCCGTGTTGTTAGTATCTATTTATAATGATGTTTATAATCCAAATGCTTCAGTCTGTGTTCATGGGACAAAAAGTGATTTTATAGAAAAAAAACCTCAAGTAAAAGTATCTTTGATTTTTGTATTTGATTATTCTATATGTTTTTTTGAAAATGAAGTCAGTGTAATGGGAATTACATGAAGTAGAATCTGTCAAATCTATTTCATTCTCAGCTGGATTGGAATTAGAATAACCTAGAAAATTAAGGACCATCATTCAGTTTGTTTGTGAGGATATTTCCGGGCCAGATTAATCAAAACAAGTAGCTACATTCCATGCACTGGGAACCTCAGGGAATAAATGGGGAGTGGGCATGAGAGGGCTCAGTCCCCTTATCCATCCTTTGATTCCTGATGGCCATGATATGATCCGTCTCATAGTAGAGAGGAACATCAAAAGTATAATCTAGTCTATACTCACTTAAAAGTGAATATTAGCCCAACATAGATGTCCTCTAAGAGATTGCACTTAGCAGAGGATCTGGACAGGTCTTGGAACTCCCATCTGGACCCTGAGTGGAGCGCTGAGAACAGTATGGAAGCATGAGGGGACTCCCTGCTAGACTCTGGGTGGGCTGCTGAGAGTAGTGTGGAAGGATGGGGGAATGGAAGGACTCAGAGGGTCCAGGAGCCCCACAAGGAGACCATCAAAGCTGGAGGATGTGGACCCAGTGGGGCCCTACATAAACTGTTGCACTAACCAAGGACAATTCATAAAAATAAACCTAGATGCCCTGTTCAGATCTAGCCAAGGGACAGCTCATTCTCCATGGTTGTGGGGAGAGCAGGGACTCTCTCTGACATGAACTCAAGTGCTCCCTCCCCTAGTTTGACCATTTCCCTTTGGAGAGGAGGCCCAGGGGCACACAGATTAAAGGGGAAGCAGGCTATCTGGATGAGACCTGATATGCTGCAGCCATATGGTGGGGGAGGAGGTCCCCTCCATCAGAGGTATAGGAGAGGGGAATAGAGTGGAAGAGAATGGGAGGGTGGGAACAGGAAGATACAAGCAAGGGGAAAATATTCAGGATGTAATGTGAATAAATTATAAGTTTAAAAAATTGGTAATCAATACAACAAAAAAAGATAAGCTCAGAAAGAGTAGATAATTGTCTTGGCACTGTGCTTATGTCATTGAAAGACATATACAGATAAGTTACTGATCTGTTACTGAGAGGCTCAAGTTTGGATTAACTAGCCATTCCAGAGAGGGCAAGATATGTCCTTCTCATTTCCCACTCTCTACTTAGAAACAGAGCTTATTGGCAAACCTTCTGGATCTGTAGATTTCATATTACTGATTTCCATATCTGAGGCACAAAGGCTGACCACTTGGCTAGAGCAATACCTCTAGGAGTTCTAAATCATTTTATGATTGCAAGGATCCCACAGTTCAGAGAATAATATTTTCTTGATTGTAAAGGAGGCCCTACACCAGGAAGTATAAATTTAAAGAAAGAAACGTTATCTTATTTTCATGCCCTCAAAACAAAGTAAACTTAGTTATATGATGAAAGCATTAAAAATTAAAATGGGAACATTTTAAATTTTGGATTAATATTTAAGCCACTTGCCACAAGATTTAATATCACATTCTGGAAATACGTCGAGAAAGAAGCACTCCAGGGCATCTACATGAAGGTGATGTGACTGTATTTATAGAAAAATGCAAGGTGATTTGCAAGCTAAAGTCCACAGTCTGGGTAATGCTATACTGAGATATTCCAAGGCTATGGTACATAGAATTACATTTCTATTGGTGCATATTTGTGAACATATGAAATCATATGTGTTAAGTCTGTGGTTGCACTTATACATGTATGTGAAGTTACATATACTTGCTGTGCTCAGAGTTAGTGAAGAAACCAGAAGAGAAATAACCACTGTAGTCAAGAAGAGTACCCAGGACACTTAAAAATCATTATTATGATTACTATAACTGTTGTGCTTTATTTGTGTGGCACAACACACATAACACATCACTGTTTTACTTCTACAGAGGATTCCAGGGATTGAACTCAGCTCATCAGGCTTACACCACAGCAAGTACTTCTACCTCCTGAGCTCTCACCAGCAGCCCCCCAAGGCATTTTTTTTAAGGAGGCATATCTTCTTGGTATCTTCTATCTCTATAAGTGAAACGCTGCCAGAACAATATGAGATACCGCTTATAACATCAAAGGCTTGCAGAGATTGAGCTCTCCTGATCCTGTGCAAGATTCCATATCAAGAACTCTCATATCAAAAGACAGAGAGATTAACTGCTAGTGATTAGAGGCCAAGTTTAACAGCTTAAATGTATGTTTTGCCTCTACGCCCTTAACGTTTCTTACTGTTATGCTACAATGTTTTTTTTTAAGACATATTTTTAGAAAATACTATGCCCCAGAAATTTATTAGAAACTGGCTTTTTTTAAAAATAATATCACATCTTATAAACAATAAACAGCGAATTTTGAACAACAGGCTTTTTCAGGAATTGTCCATTGATCCACAAACATACTTGTACCCTGTGGCCAAAGTTACTGCTATTGCCTGTAAGAGGCACTTTCTGTTAAGTAGGAATTTCACACAGATTACATTTATACTAGCGTCAAGATAACTAGAAATATCCCCATACATGTCTTTAAGTTACCTCTTCCAATAGAAATCTCAGTGTCTCAATATTATATTCATTTTCTTGGGAACAAACACTGGATATTGTGGTTTATATGAGGCTCTGCAACATCTCTACTCATCTTCTTTGGTTCTAGTAGCTCTGAGACCAAATTAGTCCTTTATCTTCTACCCTAAGGCATGGAGGTAGCCATATCTTTTCTGGTAGCTCTTGATCATGTTCCTGACACATACTTGCTTGCCCATTTCTGAGGAGAAATATGTAACTCAGGCATTACTTTGGAGGCATCATGTCCTCTCTATTCTTTGTGTTTCACTATAGAGGTAAATCAATATAATTACAATAAAGACTACTAACACAAAGATCAATGCAACTTTTCTGTAAAAGGCAGCTTCTAAATGCCAGAAGGTCCCCACTTCTTGGTACTGTAAGGATTAGATTCTGAAATGCTCAGGTACCAAATCTAAGATTAAATAGTACAGCATCCATTAGTCGTAGGTCTTTCTGTCACTTGCTTTTAAAGCAATATTTGGTCTAGCTGCTTTCTTTCCAATGTGAAGGTACAACAGAGACCCTAGAACTTCCAACAGCCTCACAGCGAATGTAGAAGCAAAGTCCCCTTCCATGTCAGGCTTAAATGTTGCGACCTCAATTGTTGCCTGCACGGCATTCCCTCCAAAGACATGAAGATTTCTGTTCCCTGCTAAGTTATCTAGATTATCGAACAGCAAAAATGACGAGCTAAAACATCCTTGTTGCTTAAGGTTCAATGCTTGGAGTAGATTTGTCACATCAAAATAGCTAACTAATAAACTTGGTAACAGATAAAGGCACATGCACTTGCTTTCAATTAGAGCAAACACATTATGCTTTAATCTATAATCATTTCCTTAGCAATTCCTGATGTTTGATAGCCTGTCTTTTAAGTCATGAGGGCAATAATGAACTATCTTCTTATAAATACATACTATGCAAAATAAAAAGATTTCAGCCCCCTAAATATTTTTAAAGATAGTTTCTGATTAATAAACTAAAAATGTTTCAAATAAATTCCAAATAATCCATGTCCTTCTATTACTACTATGTTGTGTAAAGCATTATAAATATTTATTTACATCTGCTTTCTCTAAATAAACTGGATTTCTAAAGTGCAAGAGCCATGTATTATTCATCTGTACAAGCAGCCAGTACATCAGACACAAAATGTAGATTCCACAACTGCTTCCTGAATGAGTGGATAAATACAGCTATGCCTGAGCAAGAATGCTAATAACAATACATATACTAGCTATCCTCTTGAAGTATTCTTGCTTTAAAGAGTACATTGCCAAAATATGCAAACTACAGATATAATAGAAGACAGTTACTACATGTTTTGATGACTCTAACACTGAGCCTCTTCTTTCGAACCCAGAGCCAAGTACATGATGTGGAAGTCATCTGTTCTCTGGCTACCCCTCGGCCCTGATCTATTTTAACTAAACCACTTAGTTAATCTGAATGCTTTTTTCCCCCCAAACACATAAGCCTCTACTCTATGTATGGCACTGTTGAATATTGATTCAAAATTTAAATTCCCATTCTATCTGTCATCATGAGAACACAGCACTTGTAAATTACTTATCTCTGTACTGGTGCACTGCTTATGACAATACTGCCAGCATTTAGACATTTAAAAATTCTCAAACGTAAAATTCTTATATTTATGCAAATAAAGGAGGATACTGACTCTTAGAGCATATGTACACACAATTTATTTTCTGCATTGAGAAAGCTAAGAGTTAATTTTAAAGCAACTGGCAGCTAAGATATCAAAGTAACGTGCTAACAAAAGTACCGAAGAGAAGTAAGAAAGGACATAGTGGATAGAAAACAAAAAGGCAGTGATGTGAGTTCTACAGTCACTGACTTCCTTAGTAGAAGCTAATTGTATTCACATCTTCAAAAATTGATTTTCTCTGGGAATCCTATAGAACAGCACTGCATAGACAAATAGCAATCTTGTCCCCAGCAGATATAATTCACACTGCATTATGATCACCCAAGTATGTGATATGCCCGTTAAGACTCAGATATAAAATAGATCAAGTAGCCATGTATACTAAGAACTTGGCCGTGAGTTGGCTCAACCATTAAGGAGGGATGTGGTCACAAGGTTGCTAGTATCATCAATGCATCCATTATCACACAGGCTAATGACTAAGTGAACTATAGAATATGGTACCTGGTGGAAGAAGTAGACACTTGAAGGATGTATCTTGTCTCCAGCAAATTCCTATCTCTTTATTCAGTTTCCTACCACATATGTCCCACTATAAGTTTCACCATCGCCTAAAAATAACGGTTTAAGTAAACATCGATTGAAAGGTCGGAAACTGTGAGACAAAATAATCTTTATTTCTTTACATTGTTTCTACCATATATTTTTGTCACAGTGAATAAACTGGGAAAGAAAATTGGTTATGAAAAGGGGTTGTTATGGGAAAGGAAACCCGAACATGTGACTCAGGTGTCTTTGGAACTAGTTTGAAAGAGGAATAAAGATTATGTTTGGTGGAGAAAAACATGCCTTTTATACTGTAAGAGGAACTTGATAAGTATCTCTGGCTATTCAAATGATAATAGCTGATGAATGTGTGAAATAAAGATTGTCTTCATGAAATGATGAGTCTACTAGGCATTGGACCAGCGGTCAGTCATTATATGGGTCTCACAAAAATTCATATATATTTTTCATGCCCTGAGACTCTGTGGGATGTAATGTAAAATCAATAAAAATCTAAAAACAATTCAAGTCAACATGGCTTCCAGAATGTGACGTGGATGCTGATGAATGACTTTAGTCAGATTGAGAATGAGAATTAGGAAGAAAAAAAAAATCATGGCAGAATCATGAGACAAGCTTTTGGTTTTGAAAAGTAAAAGACACACATCTGAAGTTGGAACAAAGGAAGGTATGATGTTAAAGAGACAAGCCTCATTAAAAGAGATAAGGTGCTTTCTATGAAGACAGTAGATGAATCTGTGAAGAAAGATGTCATGACTGCATCTCAGGATTTTCCAGCTTGGATTCAGGATGGATCAAGGGTGTAAAGTAATATAATTTAATTTGAAAAGAGAGTTTTAGGAGCATACTCATTTCAAACCTCCTGAATTCAGACATTTTCACCAAACCTATATTTGACAAAGAGCTAATATCCAAATTATATAAAGGTCTCAAGAAATTAAACATCAACAAACAAAATAATTCAATTACAAATGGGGTACAGTGCTAAACAGAATTCTCAACAGAGGAATATCAAATGGCCAGGAAACACTTAAATTAATTCTCAACACCTTTAGCCATCAGGGAAATGCAAGTCAAAATGATTCTGAGATTCCCATATTACACCTCTCAGCGGTTACAAACACCGCTTTTTCTGGCAGAGAACCAGAGAACCTGGGTTCGATTCCCAGTTTCCGCATTGCTCCTCACAAGGATCTGTAAGCCCTGTTTCAATGGATGCAATCTCTCAAAAATCCAGGCCAAAAAAAAAAACAAAAAAACCCAAAAAACAAAACCAAACAAACAAACAAACAAACAAAAAAACACGCCAGTGTACAGAAAAGTAACAACAACAGCCCATGCTGGGGAGGACATGAAGGAAAAGGAACACTCCTCCACTGCTCGTGGGAGTTCAAAATTATACAACCACTTTGGAAATTAATCCGATATTTTCTTTAAAAATTGTGAATAACTCTACCTTAAGACCCAGCTATACCACTCCTGGGCATATACCTAAAAGATGCTCCGCCATACAATAAGGACACTCGCTCAACTGTGTTTATAGCAGCTTTATTCGATATAGCCAGAATCTGTAAATAACCCAGATGTCTCTCTACTGAAGAATGGATAGAGAAACTGTGGTACATTTACACAACGGAATACTACTCAGCTATTAAAAATAAGGAAATCATTAAATTTGCAGGCAAATTGATGGAACTAGAAAATATCTTGTGTGAGATAACCCAGCAGCAGAAAGACACACATGGTATGTATTCACTTACAAATTGATTTTAGCCATAAAGTACAGGACAACCATACTACAATTCACAGAACCAAAGATAAACAGCAAGGAGGACCCAAGGGAGGGTGCTTAGTTCTCACTCAGAAAGGGAAATAGAATAGATTGCGGTAGTGGATGAAGAGAGGAAATAAAGTAAGAAAGGGAGCACAGACAGAAATGAGGGTGGAGATCAGACTTCTAGAGAACTAGAAGACAGAGTTTCCGCACAGAGAAGAGAAACTGTGGGCAGAGGCATCTCTGTAACAAGCTTGAGACTTAAGATAGGCTGGGCTTCTGTGAGGAGATGGGGTGACTCTAGTGAAACTCCTAGTAGCAGGGGTCATGGGGACTGAAGAGAACACCCTCTAACTAGACTAGACTCCTAGTAGAGGGAAGGGAACACCAACCCACCAACAAAAGCTTTGAATCAAAATTTACCCTGCCTACAAGATGTTCAGGGATAAAGATAGAGCAGAGATTGAGGGAATGTCCAACCAATGCCTGACCCAACCCCTGACACTATTAATGACATTCTGCTAGGCTTGCAGACAGGAGGCTAGCATAGCTGCCCTCAGAGCTGCCCCACCCAGCAGTAGTTCAAAACAGATGCTGAGAATCACAGCCAAACATTGAGGAAAGGATAGGGAGTCTTGTGGAAAAGTGGGGGAAGGGAAGAAAAAAAGAACCTGCATTGGACAGGAACTCCACAAGAAGATCAGCAGAATCAACTAACCAGCTATCAGAGGAACTTATGGAGACTGAAGCACCAACCAAGTACCATACATGGAGTTGACCTAGGGCCCCTATTCAGATGTAGCAGATGGGCATCTTAGGCTTCATGTGGGTTCCTTAGTAAGGAAGCAGAGATGAGGAAGGATGTCTTTGACATAGGTTCTGTTGCTTGCTTTTTAATCACTTCCTCCTGGTGGGCCTGTCTTGCCAGGCTGTAAGGAAGAGATGAGCTCGGTCCAGATGTGACTTGATGAGCTGGGGTAGATTAAGAAAGGGCTCCCTTTTTCTTATAATTTTGGTTGAGAGCCTAGCCTTTCATGGCTGAGCCATCTCTCCGACCCTGGCCTCCCTTTTTCTAGGGAATAGGGAGGGAGGATAGGGGATGAGGGAGGAAGGGTACAACCCAGCAGAGAGGAGGGACGGGGCTACAATCATGATATAAAGTCAATAAATAAGTAAATTAAGCTTTATAAAAGTTTTTCACCCCAACAGGCCCAAGTACTTCTTGACTTAATTCCATCTGTACTGTGGGGGTCTGAACAAGATTGACCCCCAGAGGCTCATATACTTGAATGCTTAGTCACCAGGGAGCAGAAATGATTAGAAGGATTAGGAGGTGTTGTCTTGTTGGAGGAAGTGTGTCATTTCCAGCAAGTTTTCAGATTTCAAAAGCCTATGCTAGGTCCACTGTCTTACTCTCTTGGCCTGTAGATCAGAATGTAGCTCTCAGCTACTGTACAGCAGCACGTGTGTGACCATGTTCTCTGCCCAGGATGATAACTGACTAAGTCTCTGACACTGTAATCAAGCCCCCAATGAAAGGGTTTCCTGTATAAGAGTTGATTTACAGGCTGGAGAGATGGCTCAGATGTTAAAAGCAGCACTGACTGATCTTCCAGAGGTACTGAGTTCGATTCCCAGGAACCACATGGTGGCTCACAATCACCTGTAATGTGATCTGATGACTTCTTCTGTCCTGCTAGTGTATATGCAGGCAGAGCACTATATATATGTATTTATGTATGTATGTATGTATGTATATACATATATATATGTGTATATATTTGTGTATACACACACACACATAGTTGATTTCGTTACAGTGTCTCTTCACAACAATAGATAGTAACTAATACACACGGGATGCTGGTTTTGCAACCATATAGAATGCAATGAATACAAGTGAGTAAAGGCTTCCACCCAGATGTCAAAGAAAGACCATTGGGAAGTCAAAAATGACTGATAGGCTCAGAGTTCCTATCATTAAGATGGTTGGTGGTGAAGCCACCAGACTAATGCCAGCTCTGCACTAGAGAACTCAAGAAGTCAAAGATGTCCCGAATGTGAAAATTTGCCACATAAAGCAGCAGGCTAAGATCAGAGTCATATAAGGAGAGGGTTAATATGTGGCGCTGCTTGTAGGTGTCAGGGTTATGAATGTGCAGGTTCTTTAGAGCTCACACCATGCCACGTATGTCCTGAGTATCAATATAGATACTATATATGACATAGAAGGATGGTTTTTAACATTTATGTAGAAGGGTTTGGCTTTGTTTTGGTTGATCCTTCTGTCTTAGACTCCTGTGTCTCATGTCTGAAATGGCCTTTACCCCACGTGCCTGTTTGTGTGACAAATGCCCCTTATAGGTTCCTGAATTTAACCAGCTTCACTATTTTGTAGCACTCTTGCTTGAGGAGTACGCTACTGGGGGTTGGCTTTGCAGGATTTTAGTCTAGCTCCATTTCCTTTTCTTTCTCTGCCTGTTGTGTGTAGAAAGGTGGGCAGACAGCTCCTGTTGCTATGCCATGTCTTTCCCGCCATGGAAAACTCTTTCCCTCTGGAAAATTGAAACCAATTGAAATAAACTCTATCTTAAGTTGTTGCTGGTCATGTCTGAGCATCAAAAAAAGTAATTAAAAATTCAGCTTATATCACAATATGCTGAAAGTATGCAACTTGCTTGTTTGAATTTTACATAGTCCGCAGCGAGCGAAGAGTTTGCCTTGCATCTCAGACAACTCCTCAGAACTGGTCACTTTAGAACTACAAGATGTATTAAGATTTTTAAACCTCTTGAGGATCGATGATGTGTAGTTTTCACTCTAAGGCAGCAATGAGCCAGCAGGTGCTCAATATTGTGGCAAAACGTTATAGTTTGAATATAAAGTGGGATAAAGACCTATGTGTTAATATCTTTGTCTATGTTGATGAAGGCTGGCTGGATTATGATGGTAAGTGGATTAATGAATTAATCTTTTGAAGAGTGCATAGCCAAGTGGGTTGTTAGGAGATAGACCCTGGTTAGAGGAAGTAGGTCAATAAAAGGCTCACGTTATCTTGTTCTTAGCCTATCGCCTTTCCTCTGATTCTGCTGTTTTCCTAATGTGATGGAGCCTCGTGGAAAACCAATTCATAAACGAGGTGAAATGAGATTATACACACTAGACACTCGCCCATATGGCATTCCTTGAAATAGTGAATTCTTTCAAGAGTCACATGGATGAGAATGGAGTCCCATTTGAACCTTCAAATGACATCAGATATCACTTGTATTTTAATAGTCCCACTGGGAGACCTTAAAAGGGACATCTCTGACAACATCCCATACATGTGGAATTATGAAACGAATATTGTTTTTCCAAAACATGAAGACTTCGGGTGCTGTTATACAACATCAAAAGGACTTGGCCTAACAATGGGGGGTACACAGATCTTGTGAAACAGACTGTGGGGAGAAATCATAGGAACAGCCAAATTGGCATTTTGTCTTTCTTTTATAATAGGGAAAAAGCAAAAGACTCATGGGTACTTAGATTATACGTATAAAATAATCACCCAAGCCATTTGGATGTTGCATTCTTGAATTTATAATGTATAAATTTCATTTTTAGAAGTCTTAGTATACATTAGCTTTAGCTATTTGAAGATAATAAAAATGAGCACAGACCTACTTACATAAAAATCTAATTTCCTGGCAGTGGGTGAAGCTCTGCTATGGTTTCAGTGTCCTTTCCAAAATACAGACTGAAAATTAACTGTAATTATAATGTTATTAGGAAGTGAAGAAATGATCCGGCCATGAACCTGTTATCTCAGAAATGGGTTTCTGACTGAAAAAAAAAAAAAGGAAATAGGAATCTGGCCTTTGTTTTATTTTTCCTATTTTGCATATGCCTGCCTAATATCTGGCATGGTAAGATGCAGGATGAAGGTTATTAGTAAATGAAATGTCATATTCTTATACTCCCCAAGCTCCAGAACCATGAGCCAAATAAACCTTCAATGTTTATAACTTCTCTAAACTCTGATATTATCTTATATCACTAGGCAAATGAACTAAGCTAAGTAGCATGAAAATTTGAAGATAAAAGTTAAATATCTGGACTTTGGGAGAAACAGGATGTAAAACAGTCTAGACGATCCATGCAGAAAGATATGTAACTATGTAAAAATATATACTCTTTTACTATTCTACTTAATATTAAGTTTTGGGGGAGGAATATCTGATTTATTAGCATGTTCTGTCCTTGACAATATTTCTCTGGTCAGTTCACCCTCTGCTTAAGATATTAACATATGCTTCCCTTTGTGACAAATGGCAGCCTTCCTGAAGTATGGTGCTGAGATGCAAAAGGTTGGTTCTGTGAGGAGAAAAAAAATGGTATCTGTGATTTAAAAGAATAAAAAGGGTGTAGGTTTGATGTTTAAGTTGAAATAGCATGCATACGTTACAGAGGCCTTTGCTACAATCATGGGCACTCCATTAGAATCAAAGTAATATAACTCCTTTAATCGGAGTGGCTTTCTGCAGGCTTAATGCACATGCTGACTGCTGCCTTAAAGGCACCACCTGACACCTGATACACATTTGATGCTACAGACAGGAGAAATCACCTCTCCAGTCAAGGCAAGTGCTATAGCTTCACATATTCACATATTCTTTCTATTGCAGGCACAAGAAAAATCTACACACTTCAAATGGTCCTTCAGATCAGACCACCCCAGGGCCAGAGCTGTAGCAATTCATCCCACACAGTACTTCCTCGTTCATAAGAAAAGGAAGCTTCTATGTTACCAGCTTATACAGAAAGTGAAGCAGTTGTCAGACTCCTTTTTAGATGCTGTGATGTCTCTCCTTGGTTGCCAGCTTGACTACATCTGGAATTAACTAAAAATCAAAATGGAGGGCCACACTTGTGAGGGATTTTTTTTTTTGGCTTAATTTGTAGTGGAAAGCTGCATCTGATCTGGATCATTGAGGTGGGGAGATCGACTGTTAATCCAGATCTCTTAAGGTTGATGACTTCACCTCTAACGTGGCCCACACCTTCTGCTAGAAGCCTACATAAAGATGATGGAAGCCTCCCTGTTTGCTCTTCTTCTTGCTTGCCAGTCCATTTCTTTTCTGACATTAGAGACTCCTTCTCTGGGACCCAGGCATATCATGAGGACCAGCTGAGACATCTATCCTTGTGGATTCTTGGACCTTAAATTCCCTGAATCCCTTTCTGAACTGATCAAGACAAGAAAGTCAATCTAAGGATCTTCCCCTAATTTTTAAAAGCTACCTTAAAGGAAGGCTTTACACCGTAGCTGTGGCTTTTATATCCTCAATTTCTATTTTTATATCCTCAATCACCTCTTACAGAAAATACAACTATTGGAAGCTCAAAGTTGTGACTTTCTTTGCGGACATTTTGAAGATCCTCCACTCCAGCCTGCAGTCATCTTGTCTCTAAGAACTGCCTGGGCCTGATCCATAGTTATAAGGCCACAGCTGTGAGATGAAGCAACAGACTCCAGGTCCCCACTTGAAATGAGTAGATGAGGGAGAGGAGTCTGCTTTAAGGTGAGTGGGAATACGTCACCACTCTTAGGGGCTTTGGAATCAAGTACAAATGGCCCTCTTAATAGTTGCCTCAAATGTTGACTCAAGCGTGTCACACAAGTTGGTTTTTTGAGAAAGAAAATTATTATGTACTGAAACTATACAGAAGAAATGAGTGCAAATGAGAAAAATGGAATGAGCATATTCTGTGGGCTTCTTGCGTTCTAGCAGATTCTAGCAGATTCTAGCTGCCTTTGAATCTTGGCCACATTCATAACCTTCACTTCCAGGAGACACTTCCAATTTTTTTTTTCATTCTGTAATATACATTTCTTATCTGCTTAAGAAAAACATATAGCAACATACAGCCACCATGAAAAAATCTTACAGGAACTTCACAGATCCTGCGAAGTGAGAATAGCAGCCAAAGCCCCTAACGTGTAAGTCACTCCCACTCTGATGTTTCCCACTTTCATCTAACTCGGATCCACAATGGGCTGTAGCCAGCGTTAGTAAAGACACAGTACTGGCAACATGTACATGTTTAGACAAGGCCTTAAACAATGACTCCAAATAGTGTCACATTAAGAACTGTAGGAAACACTTAGAATTGTCAGCTTAGAAAAGAAATGACTAGAAAAGGTAAATGATCAGTCTTGAGGTTGAATAATAAGAAATGTAACTTGATGTTTCGTGGCAGATTCTTTATCTTAATGCATGACCATTAAAATGAAATAGGTTCTTCCAAAGGTATTGAGTTACTTGATATTGGAAGTATCCCAAAAGTCTAGATGTCCTCTTAGCACAATGGTGATAACAAATGCCATTCAAGCCACAAATCAAATGTGTGGTTGGTACTGTTGTAAATTTGCTTCTAACTCTAAGGTTATGTTCCATCAATTTCTCCCAAACACCTGTAGGAACCATTATAAAATAGAATACTAATATCTGCATGCTGGTTGTAAGAATTTTCTTTGAATTAAAAGTTTCCATTGCAGAGGTATGACCCTTAAAACTCAAGGTGTTCTAAAGGGAGCCCATTAAGATTCAGTCACTAAACAACTTACAAATCTCAGGAAGTCCCTGAGGCTTACCATATTCACATGATCCATTCCTCCCCAGAGTTTTATGGGCAATAGAGATTGCAGACAAAAAAAAAAAAGAGTCTGACCTGGTGAAATGCTTTAAAGTCATGTAGAGAGTTCCAGGGTTCCTATACTTGCTATATATTACTCTTGTATGAGGTAATATAGCTACCTAGGTGTAATCATATTCCTGTAATTAACCATTCACCCATATTTCTGGTAGTAATCTCAGTCAGTTCAATGACTTGTGAAGTTGGACTTTGATGATACGGTTATTTAGTTTAGTAGTTGTTTCACAATCTGCAGTAAATAGAAGTTTGTTCATGTTTCCTCGGGATAACTGTCATACAACAAAGGTGAATAACACTTCATTCAATCCACAATAATCTAGTACCAAGGAAAACTTTCTGATGGACAGACATTATGAAAGTACAAAAGGCAATGATATTTACCACTTTATGACCCTATGCTCACACAAAGGGGAATGTTCTTTACAATGACATTTAAAGTTTTGTTTAAGATCAACTGTGTAAAACAAAGCAATAAGTACACGGTACACCAAACACATTCTCAGGGCTAACGACATCATAGCTGAGTTTCTTCCATTAAGCCATCAAGCCTGGGATCCTAGCATGATCACCACTCTAGAAAGTTCTATTGCTTTTTGGTTGTGAGTCTAGTCTTCTTCGTGTGCTGAGGGTGGGGGGTAAACTGTTGCTGACCCTCTGAAATGTACTCTGGTCACTGCCCCTTGACTAGACAGACTGGAAACACATAGAGGAAGGGGATGCAGGCTATCCTGATGAGACCTAGTAATAGTCTGTGGCCAGACAGTGGTGTAGGAACCCCCCTAACCCCTGCCATGAAGGTCTAGGGGAGGGGAATAGGGCAGAAGAGAAAGGGATGATGGGAACAGGAGGATGAGGCCAGGGGATAACAATCGGGATGTAATGTGAATAAATTATAATAAATAAAGTATACATACAAAAGAAAATTCTGCCCTCAGAAGGCTTGTGTTTGTTTCAAAATTTACAAAGTAAGCTCATTAGAAGCCTAGCATTTTTATATGGCCCTTTCTTCCTTTATAAAAACTATTTACTGAACTCCCAGATATTCTCAGATGGTTTCTTTTATTAAAACATTTTTTTTTTAAATTCAGACACATTTCAAGAAATGGATAAAGCCGCTTAAAACACATAAAAGATTACTAACTCTTGTGCTGCTGATGCTCTGGGAGCCAGATTAGCATATTTCCTACCATTCTTTTATTGTGAATATCAAGACCATATGATGCACAGCGAAGCTAATCAGGTTTTGTTTGTTTGCTTCATTTTATTTTGTTTAGTTGGTTTTTTTCATTCCCTGTACTTCTTCTGAGTATCACTAACTATAGTAGACTTTAGAAATTTCATACGGTGCTTTACATGGTGCAGTAGTGATAGCCTTAACTTGGAAACCATGACGTAAAGCCTATCCTTGGCTTTAAATTCCACCAGGTGTCTTTATAAGAAAGGGTCAGAGGGGGTACCATTTGGATACACAGATGGCAGAGCACAGACATAAACACAGGAGCAGACACTTAATCCAAGAATGAACAATAACAACAAAAGCAGGAGATGTAGGGAACAAATCTCCCTAGATCTAAAGGAATCCTAGACCTGTAGACACCCAAGTTAGAGTTCCGTCCGTGCTTATGGTTCCATAAAAGTTTACAGTATCCATTAGCCCACTTCCCTGGCAAGGAAATGAAAGCATTCATACATTAATATTTATATGTTTTACGTATTCCACAAAAAGGTATAAAAATGTCCTTTAAACTTAGGAAAGACGCCTTTACTTACAGAAAGAAAAGCTTAATGATGCCTGCCCTAAAATGCCATTCACAAATCATTCTACAGTAAAAAGCCAAAAGCTTGACAATCCATCCTGTTGAGTGGGCTGTAAACAAACATATACTTACTGATACCAATGAGAGGGGAAACATGGCACAACTTTTATGAAAAGGGATTTGAAGAGACCAATTACAGTATGCGAGCATTTACAATCTAGCACAGCACTTCTACATCTAGGAACCTACCTTGAAGTTTTAACTGGAAAAAAAATATGAAAACACAAAATATTTGTGCAAGGTTATTATTTATCATGACGCTATTTATAGCTGTAAATAAATAGAAATGACCTAAGATTCCAAACACACGAAAGGGTGAAACTGATGAAGTTCTGTGCAGCTATAAAAGTGGATGCATATTGGAAGCATGAGGATAATTATATCATATGAGGTAGGAAGTATGGGATGGAGCAGGAAAAAGAGCAACATCTTTGAGATAATTTATGGATAGCTTGGCCCACTGATAGATGTTCATGTTCTATACACCTCAAGAGATACATCAGCCTGGTGGGGGAAACACAGCGGACAAATAAAATCAAAGCAGCTTAATCCCATTTCAAATGGGTTCCATATCTACAGCGAAGGGCAATCAAAGAGCCATCCTGAGTGCTTATAGTAATAGAGAAATGTAGGGGGTTGACAGAAGCTCAGAGGAATCTAGCATCCTTCCATTTCATTACTATAATGATGTGGGCAAAGAAAGCACGGAATTAATTTTGAGATATTATAATACTGAGAAAATGAGGAAACATTATAATCATGTTAGGAAGCAGAACTCTAACTTGGAAATAAGGAAAAAAATAATGGATTTAAAAATATGTGTAAACACGTGCTTGCATGGATGCAGGCATATTGGCATGTGTGCAGACATTTATGTAGATACTTACAGGTCTTCTGTCTGTTGGAAGTACCAGAGCATAGAATTCAACAACAGCACTGAGCAATCTCACACCTCGATTTTGATTTCTACTCTTCGTTACTGAGAACATGTTCATTATTTCTTGAAGAAAGTATTGGTTCCAAAAATGGGGCAAAGAAATATAAGAAAATCTAGAAAATCAGAAAGAACTCAAAAAGAAAGAGAACAACTTGAAGAGTCTCCACTGGCCAAATGCCGCACCAACACCAGCCTATTTTACATCTTTAATGACTTTATAATCTATGTAAAAAGTATAAACTGATAGTGACTAAGTACGTAGGTCCAGTTGTAGGTAGGTATATATAGGAGAAGACTATACAAGGGAAAACAACAGAATGAGGAATGAGGTTAAGAAGTAGATGAAGTTAGGAAACTTCAATTCTACTATTAAGCAGAGGAAGAAACACTTGATTCTAAGACAACAGAAACTCCAGGCAAGATGACTGTGTAGTCTTCAAGAAGCTCTTTTAGTCGGGTAATAGTTACAAACAAAGGGGGAAAGCTCTGGATCTACAAAAAGAAGAAGTAAGAGTAACACCACCAAGAAAGGGCTGAGGGACAGGTGGACACAGAGCTACAGCTTTGTGACACTGAAATAAAATACATCCTCAGTTGCAGTCTAGTCAGTATGGCTAACAACACAGTAGCAAGTCAAGAAAAACACATAGATCAAACTGGCCTATCCGTTTATGTCTCTGAACACATCAGTTGGTGCAGCTCTCAGACCTAATCAGAAAAGGTTCTTTGTGCAGAGGATGGCAATTAACACAGAAAACCACATCTGGTAAAAGTTCAGAAAATAAGGATCTGTGGAATGCTCACTTATAAATGAATATCTATATCACACATCAGCTCCCAGAGCTTGGGGATTGTTGTGGAAGAGAGGTTGGAAAGTTGTGAAAGACAGAAGGGAGGGAGGGTCAGAGAGACACTTTATTTTGGAGATGGCAAGACGGCTGCACCCATGAACTTGTAAGAGCTGTTGTTGCCTGCAGAAGAGTCCCACAAGATCAAGCCAGTCAGCACTCCATCACCATCACGGGAGGGGGGATGTCTCACGGGTCTCCAGAACTAGTGGAGGATCTATTGACAATTGACTGATACCGGGGGAGTTAGAGGCAATTTACTTTCATAAAGTGACCCTTGGTGGTTAAAGCATACTCCAGTAGACAGACTTACAAATTGGATTCAGTATGTTAATTTAAAAGAAAGATGACGTGAAGTTAGAGATAGGTAAACGTAAGATCAAAATAAGTTGAATGCAAGTTTGAAATTCTAAAAGAATTAATAACAACATATTTTAAAGGAACAGCAAAGCAATACATATTAATAAGTATTCATTTTAAAACTTAAAGTGTGTGGGCTTTTTCATTGAAAAAACAAACAAATAAACAAACAAACAACAAAATAAACTCCACTTATTCATATATAGTATTCTGATCAAAGTTTCCTCTCCAACAACTCCTCGCAGATTCTCCTCACTCCTAAAACTCCATATCCTCTCTTTCTCTTTAGAAACAGACTACCACACAGAGGAGTCTAAAAAAATATTGAGAAACAAGTAACAAACACCCACAAAACAGAAAAGCACAAAACAAGAGAGAGAGAGAGAGAGAGAGAGAGAGAGAGAGAGAGAGAGAGAGAGAGAGATGGGCGGGGGGAGAGGGAGAGAGAGAAGGCTACAAAAATACCATTGAGCCATTTGTTTTACATTGCCTATCTACTGCTGTGTTTTGGGTTTACCTTTACTTACAGTGAAAACACTAAGTGTATATTATGAAATTGTCAAGTATTATTAAAAAGCAAGAAAAGGTATAGAAAAGCCTCAGATTATCGGGGGATTTAAATGCCAGGCAAGTAAGTAACTTTGATCTGTATTCTTTCCTGGTAGAGGCAAAACTCCTGGAGAAGATATATTTGAACTGACCAATCAAATTAAAAATAAGATATAATTTTTAAAATAGTATGACTGCAAGGTGAGTTTCATGACGTTTACAACTTTAATGTAGTTTATACGAAAGTATCCCTGTGCCTATGCAGTCATACTGAAGGATGTGTATGCAAAAGCTACAGAGACATGAATATGTACTTTGAAATACTTGCAAAACACACATATGCAAGTATAGAAAGGGTGAGTGTAAAGGGAGCTACTGAGGGAGTAAAAGATGTAAACCATCAAGCAGGACAAACAGACTTCTAAATAGGCAGATGAGTGTGAGAGCTTGAGAGATAGTCTCCATGGCCATTTTGCCACTTTGTCTTTGAGATTACAACAACAAAAAGAAAAACAGAAAGATTCTCCAAAACAGGCATTCACTGAATCTTGAAACTGACACTCCAATCAAATCCTCTGATAATAAAGATATGTTCATCACAATGACACCTCCCCAACAAAGACAGACATACATTTCTCACTTCAACAGTCTTACTGGCAAATTGAGGTTTAAACCCCAATTTTAGGTCTCAGGGTATTGCTAAGGGAATACCAGTCATGTTAGCTACAGATATGTTTATTAATAGAATTTCTACCATTTTAAGAAACCATTTATTTTCTCCTAAGTGCTTTTGTGGAGCAAATTATTATTACTCTTTACCAAATAAGCTTGCATTTATTCACTTACTATAGAGACATCCTATGTCCATCTACTACTCTTCAGCAAGACAAACTCCTTTTCTTTTTTTTTTTTTAAGTTTTTAAAAATTTATTAATTCATTCATATTACATCTCAGTTGTTATCCCATCCCTTCTATCCTCCCATTCCTCCATCCCTCCCACTTTCACCCTATACCACTCCCCTATGACTGTGACTGAGGGGGACCTCCTCCCCCTGTATATGATCATAGGGTATAAAGTCTCTTCTTGGCAGCCTGCTATCCTTCCTCTGAGTGCCACCAGGCCTCCCCATCAAGGGGACATGGTCAAATATGGGGCACCAGAGTTCATGTGAAAGTCAGACCCCACTCTCCACTCATCTATAGAGAATTACCTGTCCCTTGGCTAGATCTGGGTAGAGGAAAGAGTCAAATGGTATATACTCACTTATAACTAGACACTAGCTGAAGGGACATGTCCCATGAAAGTCTTCACCTACCAGGAAAGTGGGATAGATGCGAGGACATCATTTTGGGACTCTAGGTGAGAGAAGTATGGGAGAATGGGGAAATAGAAGGATCCAGAGGGTCCTAGAAACCTACAAGTAGAACATTATGATGGGCAGATCTGGACCCAGGGGTTCTGCACAAACTATGGCACCAACCAAGGACAATACATGCAGGAACTCCTTTTCTAACTCATTGAATGTACTATATTTTTAAAGGTAGCTTCTACTTCTGTTTATTAGATACTATTTCTTCACTAGAACACTACAAAAACAGCTTTGGAGATAGCTTGGTCAAGAAACATACCTGATGGTAGGAAATAAGTGATTTTTTTTTCTTTTTTAGTAGGCTTTTGTTTGTTTTTTGGTTTTTTTGTTTTTTGTTTTTTTTGTTTTGTTTTGTTACAAATAATACATGGGAAGTTTGTGGGTTTTTCCTACTCAAACTATGTCAAAAACAGTGACCCAAATGTCTGAAGTGCCTTTATAATAATTTGACAGTTGTTCAAATTTTTGTCAAAGTATGTAAGAGATTAATTTATCCTGACTGTTGCATGCACATGCAATAACCCTGCCTATTGTTTATATTACTATCTGTGGAGAACTGGGTATTTTAGAGAGCTTTTCCATTTGTATGAATTCACCCTCCATTGCTTCCTGCTTTTACCCTCTCTGCCTTTCTGTTGGACACAGTGCTAATCATCCCCATCATCCCCCAGTATCTATGAGGTCACAAGCAGCAGCAGGGATGCTGAAGCATCGCTTCTGCTAGCCTGCATCTGCTTCCAATTGCCATTCCCCGACCCCAGTATTCCTCCTTTTGCTTGCACAGTCTCCTCCATCCATCCTATTGCCTGTCTGTATGTTTTTTTTTTTTTACAGTGGGACACATGGAGATTAAACATCAATTCTCATACTCATCCCTCCATATATTCATTACTGCATGTATATAGTGTATTTATTTTTTCCCATATTCCAAACACAAAGGTTAAAATAAAATCATAAAAAAAAATAAGTGTTTGCTGTTTGTTTTGTAATGTACCAGACTTTCCTGATTAGAGGCAGCCTCTACTCTTTCCTTCAGCTTTGTAGCCAAACAAGATAATTTACTTAAGACTGTACAAAGAGATGAGCTGGAACTAACAATTAAATAAGAGTGAGCCAAAATGATGACGATGATGGTGATGATGATGATGATGATGATGATGATGATGATGATGATGATGATATGACGACGACGATGATAATAATGGTCTAGTTTTAGGTGCTTTCCAATTCTCCATTCCAAGTGTTCCCTCTGTCTGAAGACAGCTCCGCATGGATTCATCAGTGTAAAATCTACTGAGTTAGTGTGTGGCATCTCCGAGAGGCTTTCACTGTCAATTCTAATGAGTTATTACTAATGGCAGGCAGTTCCTAGCAACAGCTGGTCGTACTTATCTAGCGTAAGAAGGAGATAAATGAGACCTGTGACAACCTGAGCTGGCAGCAGGGACAGATCAAGACGAAGGCAGAAGGGCAGGCTCTCCAGACGGTTGTGGAAAGCCCCGCCACACAAGCTGCTTAAATGTTCCCGAAGGTGCATCCCCTCACTCACGCATTTGCCGTAGGCCACCTACCTCACAAAGTGTCTTCGTCACACCTTTGGATACAATTGCAGCAGAATATGTTTATATATATATATGACCCTTTCAGGAACTTCTAGAATTATCAGTCAAAGCCATTTTCTTACTGCAGATTTCATAGCTCCATTTCACAGTGGAGTGTTTTCTTTCTAACCTAAGAGATCAGCAACTTAGAAAGGCTTGAAAATTATCTTTTACACTACAGCAAATTGTGTCTACTGTGGCCTCTTAGTTTGATTTTTCTCAAAAGAACGCAATCTCCTTAAGACTGCTTCTTATTCACACTTGCTTCCCAAAGACCCAAGGGTTCTAGGCAGTTTGACTGTTATTTTCTATATCAATCATCAGTGGATTACACCGCTGCCAAATGCTGTTCTACTTTTTACTGTAACGTAATAACCAATTACTGTAGTAAGAGAACAGTCAAAAAAAGACCATGTTTAGTCATTCAAAAAACTATGAATTTTATTGATTGGTTTGGTATAGACCTGCTTGATTTCCTACCTAGCTTTATTTGTTTTAACACTAAGCAAACTCTAGCAAATATTGCAAGGCAGCAACTGTTGGGACATTTGGGGTCTTTTTAGATTTTTAAATTTTATTATAAGTTATTCACATCCTGATTGTTACCTCCCTAGCTCCTATCTTCCAGTTTCCACTCTCCCTCCCTCTTCTGCTCTATTCCCCTCCTCTAGACCTCAGACCTGGGGGGTGCTCCTCCCCTACCATCTGAGGACAGTCTATCAGGTCTCAACAGGATAGCCTGCATCTCCTTCCTCAAGGCCACATCTCCAAAGGGAGGTGATCAAATCTGGGGTAGTAGAGTTCATGTTAGGAGCAGTCGCCTCCAACCTCCCTGCCAAGTGGAGAATGAGCTGTCCATTGGCTGTATTTGAACAGGGTTATAGGTTCTCTGCATGCATTGTCCTTAGTTGGTGCATCAGTTTGTTCAGGATTCCTTGGGACCAGGTCCACCTTGTCCTTGATGGTCTCCCTGTGGAGCTTTTTGACCCCTCTGGGGTCCTTCCATCTCTCCACTTTTCCATAATACTCTCAGCACCCCACCTAGAGTCAGGCTGTGAGTCCCAGCATCTGTCTGGATCCACTTCTGAGTGGAGTCTCTCAGAGGACAACTATGTTGGGCTAATATGCACTTAAAAGTGAGTATATACCTTGTGTGTGTTTCTGGGTCTGGGTTACCTCACGATAACCAGCATCAAATTAAATGGAGAGAGATTCAAAGAAAGTCCACTCAAATCAGGGACTAAACAAGGCTGCCCACTCTCTCTATATCTCTACTTTTCAAAATAGTACTTGAAGTTCCAGCTAGAACAATAAGAAAACAAAAGGAGATCAAGGGGATACACAGAGGAAATGAGGAAGTCAAAGAATTGCTACTTACAAATGATATGCTAGTGTACATAAGTGACCCCAAAAATTCCACCAGAGAACTCCTACAGCTGATAAACATCCTCAGTAAAGTGCCTGGATACAAGATTAATTTAAAAAAAATTGGTAGCCCTCCTGACAAATGGGCTGAGAAAGAAATTAGGGAAACTACATCCTTCACAATAGCCACAAAAAATATAAAGTATATGGGTGTAACTCTAACCAAGCAAGTGAAAGACTTGCATGAAAAATAACTTCAAGTCTCTGAAGAGAGAAATTGAGGAAGATATCAGAAGGTGGAAAGAGCTCCCATTCTCATCCATTCGCAGGATCAATGTAGTAAAAATGGGCATCTCCAATAAAACTGGGTGACCAGGTTGTTGGAAGGCACCATGCCTTCCTGAGATGGACAAGTGAAGCAACCTTTATTCTTTCTTAAAGTTTTATGTGTGTGTATATGAAAATATGCTCTATTAACTTGAAATATGGTTTTAAGGATATCATCAATGCAATATACTTGCCTCTTGCTTATAATATGAGAAAAGCGAATATTTTTAAATGTCTTACAACTCACTAACAAGAAGCAAAGAAAATATCCAGTGACTCAATTAGTCTCAGAATAAGAAAAAAGTAAAGAAAAATAATTTATTAATTATCAATTCCAGTATAATTTTACCTATGAATATTTCATCCATTGAAAACTCTATTTTATCCTGTTTATTAAAAACTGATGCATTGAATATTCACTTCTCTTTCACAAATTGCAAAGTGAAGTGAGTATAAATATTAATTCTGTATCACTTATTAAAATTGCATATCACTAGTATTGATTTCACTTCTTTATTTCCACAGTGTATTTATATTATTAATTTTTGACACCAAGAGTTTAATTTGCCTTTTTTTGAATGTTTTACCTAGCAATGGTAAAATTTCCTAATAAATAAGGTATATTGAAAGAGATTAAAACTTTTTTCTTTCTATTTTTATACTTGTATTTTGAATCAGAGAAGATGACACTTCTCTTATCCTTTTGTCTTACCTCTTTTGTGTTAGAAATGTAAATAATTCTATTATAGAATAATTTCACTAAAGTGATTCCCAAAATTAACTTGTAATAACTCATATTAAAAGCAAGGAAACAAGTATATCTTCATAGATATTCTTTCTGTTTTAGCATTATCATAAAAGTATGGTAACAAGAGAGCTATCAAAAGAGAAAGGATAAGAGGAGATGAGACCAAAGTTATTTCATATTTCTCTCTATATGTGCATATAATATATACAACACATACCTATTGTATTTAAAAACCATAAACTGATTTATGTAACTATCTCACTGATACTAAAGAAATGTACTTAATCAAATCAAGTAAGCCATCTGGGACAAAATTATAAATATATAATCAATATGTTTATAAATGATTAAAGATGATGTGTGATAATTTGATGATGATATAATACAAACTTCAACCAAAGAATGGATGTAAAGAATTAAAAAAAAAACAAATAAAAATGGTATATTAGCTCTATGTTAAAAATAAAACAGTGACATGAGATCATCAAGTTCAAGCACCACGTTGTGTAGAATACGGAGAAGACAGTGTATAAAAACAACTAGAAATGAAAATGACCGGAAGCCTTTTAATTTCACTTACAGTCAATATATCTGAAGTCTTAAAAAGTTCCACAGAGTTAAGCATAATGATATTATTTTGTCATAAAAATGTCTGTGTCTGATTAATAATGGCAACATAGATATAACCTTAAAATACCCAAATTTGATACGGTGAAAATAAAAGCACCAAACAGCAACTAAAACCAGACAATAAAATATTTATCGGCATAGGGAATAGCACAGCCTACTCGTAAGATATAAAAATAGCCTCTTAAGTATACAATCTGTAGTCAGAAATCTCCAGAAATGCAATTGATATTGATACGTACACACATTTCTCTGTGTGCAAATAAAATAGCTCGAAATAGGTTATAGCAGATAATGATAAAAATTATGTGTTATTTTCCTTCATCATATTTTCAGTGTGTTTGTCATTGAACTCCTTTATTGAGAAAAATCTTCTTTTTAGGAAAGCGAGAGTGGAATAAGTTAATGCAAATGATCTTCAAACTGTTCCATAACATGGGGGTGGGGGGAGTACCAAGCTCATTCTAGGAAACCACTATAACCAGACAAGGGCACAACTTAAAGGGAAACTATATGCTAATGAATATAGATGCAAATATTACCAGCAAAATATCTGCCAAAATTCAAGAACACATTTAGAAGAAGATCCTTACCAAGATCACCTTGTATGTATGCATGTGTACATACATATATATATATATATATATATATATATATACATATATGCATACTTACTTTAGTTCAACACACACAAACAGGTAGATGCAATATAGAACATAAAGAGATATTAGCAATTGATCTGCTCACCAGATGCAGGAAAGGCCTCTTATTATTTTTAACATTTCATAATGAAACTTTTGAAGAAAGTAAAAATACAAGAAATAGATTCTCAAATATATATATGTATATATATGTGGGTATATATACACACATATATATATGTATATGGTCTGTATGACTAGCATAATACTAAGTGGGAGGAAATGGAATAAATTTCTTTTAAAGTCAGTAACAAGGCAAAAGATGTCCATAATCCCTATTTTTATTGTATATTATGATTTATGACATAGGTTGAGCAAGAAGGCAAGATAAAGAAATAAAGAGATACAAATAGGAAAGGAAAAAGTAAAATTATCTTTTTTGGAAGGCTATCTGAAAGTACTAAAGATTCTATTAGGACACTTCTAGTTCTTATAAATATGTCCAACAAAACAGTATATAAAAGCAATGCATGAGTCAATCAACTATGTATTAATAACAAACTTTCCAAGAGTATAGTCAATAAAAAGTGAGGTATTATGTTTATGATACCTTTAAAAAATGCTTAGGAATTAAGTCTAACCTAGAAGGTGTAAGAAAATTATACTGAATGCATAAAAAATGGAACATAACTGAAGAACACACTAAAAGGCGGGGAGACAATAATCCTGGGTTGGTAGAATCAGCACACTGAAAATGACTACCCTACCAAAGGAATCAACAGCTGCAGGGTTAACTCGCCCAATTCCCATTGAAATTCCAGAGGCCTCTCAAAACTATAAGTAACAATTCCCAAGTCATAAAGAAACACACACACACACACACACACACACACACACACACACACACACACATTGCCAAAGCAATCTCTAACAGAGAAAGTGATACTGGAGATGCCACAATACATGGGCTCAAATTATACTACAAAGTGTAAGTAGAAAGAGCAGAGATAGAACAATGCCGTAAAGTAGAACTCCCAGGGGAAAAAAAAGCCATTTGGCTACAGTCATCTGATTCTTGACAATAGAACTCCATCATGCATTGTGGGGGGAAAAGCCAGTCTCTTAAATAGATGTTGCAATGAAAATTTGTGATTTATATGTTGAAAGTTTTAACTGAATTCATTTCTCATCTCTCATAAGTTCAGTTCCAAAAGTGATTAAATTCTTTAACAGATGACCCCAAATTCTGGAGATGCAAAAGAAAATTCTATCAAAACACTTGAATAATAGGCAGAGCTAGGACCTCTGAAAGAACTCTACTATCTTGAGAAATAGTCCCAGAATTGACAGATGGGATTGCATGAAAATACAAAGAATGCACAGAGTGAAGGAAAAATTCGGCAAAGAAAAGAGGCAGCCAACTTTGGGGAAAAGTCTTTCCAAATGTACATCTGACACGGTATTGGCATCTAGTGTCAATGAAGAACTTAAAAACTTTAGACTGTAAGGCTCAAAACATCCAAGGAGTAAACTGAATTAACTGGTCACAAATACATTTTCTAATGTTCACCATCATCAGTTTGTAGACCAATTTAAACTAAAATGACATTGAGATTCCATCTCACCTTAGAAGAGCGGTCACTAGAAAGCATATAGAAAGGATATGAGAGTATAGAACCTTTGTTAGCCACTGGTGGCAATTTAAACTGGTATACCAACTATGACACCAGTAAGGAGAACTCTTAAGAAAATTAAGCAAAAAATGAACATATGACCAAATTATACCACTCCTGGATATCAAAAGACTCTCAATGAGCACATCATAAAGACATTTGCACATTCATATTTACTCACCAAATTATTCATAGTAACCAAGATATAGGACTAGTTAAGATAGCCACTAAGTGATAATGGGTAGAGGAATATTATGTGTTATACGTATATCAGAGTTTATTCAACTGCAGAAAAGAATGACATTATGTCATTTGCAGGAAAATACAAAGAACTAGAAAATATTGTATTAAGTAAAATAAGTGAATCTCTTAAAGGCAAGTATCATGTTTTGCTCCTTTATGAAATCTAATTTAAATATATACATTTGCATGTTTTATATTCATTTGTTGTCTGCTGTTGTGATAAACACAACAGCTCGAAACAAACAGGTGGGGAAAGTGTGTTTTTGGCTTAAAGGCTACGGGTCAGTCATCGAGGGAGCTCAGCTAGAACTTGAAACAGAAACCACAGAGGAAATGGATCACTATCTTTTTTTTTCAGTCATCACATCCATGAACACAAATGTACATATACATATATACATGCACATGGAAGTAAGAGGAATCCTATATGGAAGTGATCTAAAGAAGGGAGGAAGGGAGGGAAGAGGGTAATGAAAGAGGAATGATAAGATTTCTCTTTTGGTACTCACAGTTTATATTTGTAGGGAACAGGATAGGGTGTGGAGGCAGGAAAATAAGTCTGGGATGTGAGCATATGAACCTAGCACACTGTCAAAATGTAATAAATTATTGTGTACAGCAATCAAAAATTAAAATCTAGAGTAAAATCAGAAAAGAGGACATTTTTCTCTAGTTTTAACCTTTCCTCATTCAGTGTCCTTTAATTTTCCTATATTGTAGCAGAAATTTTTACATTTTTAAATGTATGTATAACTACTCAGGAATTTGAATGGCTTTGGTATTTAACAAGGAACATAACTGAATGTATTTACCCATTTTCCTTTTTAACACAAGATCACATGGTAATCGGTTACTAATAATACTGGCTGACATTATCATAAGGGAAGAACTTTGTAAAAGTACTTATGAGAAAAAGTGCAGTCTGCCACTTTAAAAACCACTTAACCAACTTAACTTCAGCTAATGATTATCTATATGATAAAAGCTTAAAAAAAAGAAAGAAGGGGAGATAGAGTGTTTTAAGGGTTTCATCTCATGAGACCTTAGTATGCTCAAAAAGAAAAAGAACATCTTGAAGACGCTTTTGGCCCAGAATTTCATTAAAGTCACTGAGAAGCAACTTCACACTGTTTCACAACACAAAGAAGCGCAGATTTCCAAGTGGAGCAAGTTCCAGTAGATGTTTCCTTCTAATTAGTCTAATTTCATTAACACATAACAAATGGAGAGACTGTTTGCTGCTTGTACTTTTCATCCTCACAAAGAAAAGCAAAATCATTTGTTTCTTACTGAAGAAAGAGTCAAGAGTCAGTTTCAATAGAAAGAGTGTGATTTTTGGTGTTCTGATGTAACTGCCTGAAGATCACATAGAGGGAGGAGAGAGAGAGAGAGAGAGAGAGAGAGAGAGAGAGAGAGAGAGAGAGAGAGAGAGAGAGAGAGACTGACTTAATGTAACACATAAACATATGAAGTGTAGAAATACACTTTCTGGAAATCTAGATCTCTACCTTTAAACAAAGAGTGAGAGACAAGAGAAGAAACAAGCACAAATGCACACACACACACATACACACACACACACACACAACTTTATAGGAAATGCAAAAATTCTAGAAAATCTGACATACATCTTCATGAATTTTATAGAAATACTAAAAGATTGTATTTACTTTGAAACAGCACTAGAGATCTTACAATGCTCAAGCATATATCTGAAGAACTAGAGAAATGTTACTATCCTCCCCCTAACATGACAGTAGTTTAAAATTAATCTACACAGCTCAACATTCTAGGACACAAAAGATACACAACACACTCCTTCCCAGTGTCTCAGATATTCTGTTTAACAAACAGAACTATGACATAACGATAAAGGTACAGGCAGCTTAGGCAGTTGTCAAGTGCACATAAACTTGGGCAAATACTTGCTCAAATAGGAATGGGAGAAGCAGTAGGAAGACCTGGACCGGCCAAGTTCTTCCCTTCTTGTAGGCAGACAGGTCAGCTGCTTTTTAAGGACAGAATCAACTTGTTTGGGGGGAGGACTCAGAATAGAGCACCCCAAAGTACAGCCCCTTGCCATGGTAAGCATTCTGAACTGCAAGGACGCAGATTAAAGATCTTCCCATCCCCTTCCTCCTCCTACAATATACGTCAAGACATAGAGAAAGTCCCTCTTTCGAAAACCCAGTCATAAAGCCAGGAAATCCTAGTTTCCAATTCCCCAGCATTCTGAGGAAGTGCTGGATAAAGAGAACATCTGACCTGCCTTGAGAGATTTGGGGGTTTCAGCACTTCCCTCATCCCTCTCTACATCTCTGTCTCCACGCTCCTGTTAGGAGTCTACTTATTGTGCAGTCTCTATTGTAATTTACGTTGTCAACACCCAAACAACAAGGACAAGATGCCAGGAACTGAAACTCGACCAGGATACTCAGATTCTTTTGTAGTACCGAGAATCTGATTAATGCCTGGCAACCCAGAAGTAATGCACTAGAAGGACCGGGAGAGACTGGGGCCAAGCACTCGATAGGCAAGCGAGCAAACCCACTTCCGTTTGCTTAGCCATTCTTCCTTGAATCATGTGGAAAGACGAGTTTCCCCTGCATTTCCTTCTTCCTTTCTAAGGTTCATAAAACTGGGGTTAAATGAATTTGCTGTGTGTGTTTCTTCTGCTAATTAGGCTTTGCCAGTTTTTGTTGTTGTTGTTGTTATTTTATTTTGTTTTTGAGTCCTAAGCAGAAAAAAAAAAAACCCAGAGGACTGAGGAACCATTTTCTTGTCTGTGGTCACTTCCTCTATCTTCCACCTCTGTATGCTCAGCAAGCTGAAAGGTTTCCAAGCAATGAAGGAAGGAAAGAAGACATGAGACAGGGGCATCCTAAAATTACTTCCAAGCACTTATTTTTAAAACTCTCAGGAAGAGAAGCCCCTGCCTGTCCAGGTGCCTTGGGGATCTGCTTTGGAGTTTCTTCTCCCTCTCAAGTCTTGCTTAGGGGCAAGTCCTCACATGCCACAGGGCACTCCTGCTGGTGACAATGCAACCTTTATTAATTCAGGTCTGCCCCATCTCTACCATGGATCTGTCACTGCAGACACCTTGTCACACTGATTATACAGAGAGAATTCTGAGCAGTTCATAGATCATTGCACTGGTTTACCAGAGATGATGATGTTTGATGATGATGATGATGATGATGATGATGATGATGATGATGATAGCAAGAAGCCTGGACCAATCTCACTCCTTTCACTTCTTTTCTTTATTTAAACACAAGCTATCGTGAAGTTGCACAGACAATCACTCAGGTTTCCCCAAGAGTTCTCAAGATGAATACCAGCCTCTCTATGGGAATAGTTATACTATTCATATGCTTATATAAATTGGATTTCATGAGTAAATTTCCTGGTTTGCCCTTTTTGGCTGAAATATGTCCCTTGTTGCAGGAAAATGCAATAAAGCAATGCTGTGTGTTTTTCAAACCGTGGAAAGTTGAAAAGGTTACACGCTGTGTGTGAGTTTTCTATTCTCAGAGTACATATACACATTACATGAAAAAAAAAAAAAACAAAAGAAATCAGCATAATTTAACCAATCCCTATGTCTTTGTTATCCCCACACTGGAATTTTCTGGCAAAGAATGCATAAAAGTAACTTTGCAGAGCAACAGCAGTTTGTTTTGGGGAATTTCAGCTGGCAATCATGACCCTAAGTCATTTCAGTGCAGGGAAACTAAAAATGAGAGGCATGCACCATGTGAGAGTAAGTTATTACACTCCAGCACTGGCGCGCAGAGCCGCTTAGCTAATAAACTCAGCTGCTGCTCACTGGCATTTCCCTAACATGGGCGTGGTCCTTACCCTCCCTCTAACTGATGGGTCCCAATGAGGTTACTGTAAAATAAAGACCTTTTGTTGACTATACATTCACTGGGGGAAATATTCTGAATTGTTTTATTATAGTGGTAAGGTTCCATTTCAAATAACTTAAGGTTTTAGTCACTTTTGTCAGCCATAAATGGTACAAGTTGCACAGCCACTTAAAGGTAAGCCCAAAACTTTGGTAGCAAGTTCTATTTCTTCCCTTTCTTGGCCAGTCAGGATGAGCATAAATTTGACTCAAATACATATACAAAGGGAGGCCAAAAAGTCTAATTTATTTTATAGCTGCTAATATAATTTATAAAAACATTTCTTTAAGTCGTTGAGCTAAATACTGCTGTGTAACCAAAAACAAAGTATTTAAAAGTATAAATCTTTGAACTCCAAATAAAAAGTGCTATTTTATTAAAATTATTTTTAATTATATATAAATGTGTATGTGTGTATGTATATGTGTGTGTATGTGTGTATGTGAGTGCCTGAGCATGTGATTGTGTGTGTGTGTGTGTGTGTGTGTGTGTGTGTGTGTGTGTGTGTGTGTGTATGAGCACACGTGTATGTATGTATGTCTCTGTCTGTCTGTCTGAGCATGTGAACACGAGTGCGAATGCTTATGGAGACCACAGAATACCCAGAAGCTGTAGTCACAGAACTTTGTGTGACACTGACATGGGTGCGGAGAACAGAATTTGGTCCCCTGGAAGGCAGTGAGGCCTCTTCACTTCTGATCCATTTACCCAGTCACTTAGTCATTTTCTTAAAGCTTGGAAGACTATTTTATTAGAATTTGTGGGGGATAAAAAAAAATGGTACATGAGAGCTGTAAATCCAGATAGCTGTCACGAGAGACGTGGAAGACAGCAGGAGAAAGAATCATGACTTTTGCAATGAGTGTCTGCAATGCAGGTTCGCAAGGAACTGTAGAAGGGGGAAAGGTGAAACAGCGAAAAAGCCCAGTACATCAATGAAAGCATAGTTAGGATGTGGCTTCGTTATCCCCACCCCACCCCACCCCCAAAAAAGAAAGAAGCAAAGGAAAACAGTACTCTTTTTAAGTTACTACTCAGAAGAGTGGTCAGGGGCAGCGATAAACATATGCAAGCAACTGAGGGAAAAAGAAATTCAAATTTTAAAACATGAGGCCGAGTGTTTACTTTCCTCTTCCTCAAGTTCAACATATGAGCCCAAGAAATGGAAAGACTGCATGAGATGCTGGTAAAGGCATGTGCCAGGCACTTGTGATGGGAAAACTCCACATTCCTCTCATCATTTATTCTTGCCTCCTCAGGCTAGGCCAAAGGTAGTCAGCCAACTACATAAGCAGTAATAGCTCAGCAGACCCTCATTTAGAGGATAAATATTTGTTCAGAAGCAAATGGACATTAAGACCACAGATACTAGGCCAGGCATGGTGGTGGTCCATAGCTAGAGTAGAGCTACTTGGAGGAAAGGACACCCGTTTTCCAGGAGGGGAAGACACATCATCAAGGCTGAGGATGTTGGGACGTGACAAAGAGTATTTCTTCTTCAGCTCCAGACTGAAAATCTCAGCCTTCATCAACAGATGTGCATGTTCTGGAAGGCTAAGCAGAATGCTTTCTGGAACTGATTTCTGTGCACTATTTAAGAAAAAATATAATAAAAACTTAATATTGAACAACCTTCCACGCTTAAGACCCTCAGATTGTACTAGAATAGGCAAAGCTTAACAGTGTCAACATACTTTTTTGAACCTAGAACATTTTCTCTTGTTTGAGGCTAAAACAGCTAGGACATAAAACTTTTGGGAGCTCTGTCCTGGTCCACTAATGTAAATTTATACATTTTCATTAAGAAGAACCACTTTTATTACTCTAATAAAATAAACAGACAAAAAAATCATACTTTTTCTTAATAAATAAAATCTGATTTTTATTTTAACTGTATATTCATTGAGTTTTGTGGGTATGTATGTATGCATGTATGTATGTAATATTTATGTGCACATGTATAAAAACTGTACAATTCTTCCACTGTCTTCTGTAATATGCTTAAATACATCAAAAACAGTAATCAAGATCTTTAAGAAATCTCCTAAAGTTCTTGGGAAATATAAGAATCCCATGTCATTCTTCATTTTGTGAGATTTCCAAACCCCAGGAAACTTTCAGAAAATTTCGCCACTGTTAAATCAACAACAACAGCAAAACAAAAATAAATAGATAAAATAAAGCAGAGGCCAACAAGTCCAATCCCTTGGCTCACTTTCTTTCTCATAACCATTCATTATCTTCTTCTTAAGAGTGTGCAACAGGGTGAGAAGTAAGAATTTTCTCTAAGTAATTTATAAGAGCTGTCCATATATCACGAACCCAGCAGTCCTGCCCTCAGCTCCATTCCCTGCCCTTTAGTGTGCATCTGAACATGACATTAATAATAATATCTAATTAATGGATACCTATCCATTTTGGTGATGGAGGCTGTGTGGCACACAGCCAGAGTCACAGGAGTACCCTTTTAGAATACTGAAAACTTAACTCAATTTTTCATTGCCAAAGTCAAAGATGTTGGCAACATTAGCATAATCTACTTACTTGAAATTTCACAGGAGAAATTTCTCACCAAAGCAGAAACAAGGAAGAATCATTTGGAATATACATGCAAATAAATTTCAGAAAGTACCTTTAACTCTGACTTCTGGGAAGTCATTAAAACTACTTTAGTCTACACTAAATAAATGCACTGTCAACCTTTTCAGCCAGTTTTGGTGATATATTCTCAAGACAGGATAATCGGGTGTTAATATTAATATTGTTCATTGGAGGAGATGAGGGAAATAATGAACTCATAAGGAAGCAATTGGCATTGCCTTAAAGGAGGTGTGAATCCACGGTGTCTCAGTTCCAGAAATGTGAAATTTTACTTTCATTGAAAAAGAGCCACTTTTATTATTCTTATAAAATACACAGAAAACAAACCGTACTTTTATTTATGATAAATAAATATTTATTTTTATATGAAATGTATATTCATTTATTTGTGTGGGTATATATGTATGTACATGTTTGTGTTCACAAGTGCATATTAGCACAGGTGCCTATATGGTGTCTGTAGGTCTTTGCTTTCCACCTTGAAAGTGCATTCCGTTTGCCATAACAGCACAAGGTCATCAGTCTCATGAGCTTCATGGCCTTTGCTCCTGTCTCTGAATCCCATTTTACATTATGAACAATGGGATTAAAAACATGTTATGATGTTCAGCTTTCAATGTGCCTAGAGATTAAAAGTCAGAAATTAACACTTACGTGGCAAGCACTTTATCCACCAAGTCATAGAGCGTCAGCCCTTATTTCAAAGAACAATAAAAAAAAATTTTGAGGTTTAATATTTATACTTTGCAATGTAAAGTTTAATTAATCTGGCTTTTTAAGGTACTGCTGTTTCACACATAAACGGTGTCATATTTTAAAGATAATTTAGTTTCATTCAGCCGACTCCACTTAGCTTATATAGGTCGGACTACCGAGACCCACAGAATATCAAAGACAGAACAATATTTCTACTTTAATATTTGCCAAATGTGTTCAGAGCTAAAATTCATTGTGTGCAAACTTACATAACATTTTACTTTAGCAATGATGTGGAAAACGACTTGCTGTGAATTGAAAAAGTAGCTCATGTTTTGTACAGAACAAGTACATGAATGCTATGGGATTTTTATAACGTGCAGAATCATTAGTAATCATATATTCAAAAGCAAAAGAATTCTGAAACTCTTATAAGTAACCTGGACCCAAGTGAAATTGTATGACATAATGACAAAACATGGGTTACCTACAGAGGCTAAACACTTCTGGCATCTCCTGACTTCCTGTGTACACACAACTACCCTATATACATAACTTTTTCTTGAATTTGGACAACAAGACACTGAACTATAGTTTCTCAAAAACACACCTCATCAGTGAAACATTCAGAAAATGCAGTCTACTGTGATTTTCTAGACAGAAGAAC
The DNA here is from genome assembly GCF_964271855.1 of Acomys minous. Taxonomy (NCBI): domain Eukaryota; kingdom Metazoa; phylum Chordata; class Mammalia; order Rodentia; family Muridae; genus Acomys; species Acomys minous. The sequence continues at coordinate 31,827,229 of NC_140498.1, read as the reverse complement.
GGGACTCACATCACGGCTCTCATTCATGCTAGGTGTGTCCTGCGCCTCAGTTTCCTATGTTGGAGTTAGACCGCTGACTACTGTAGCAGAGACGCACTGCGGGGTTAAATGAGGAAGTTGACAGGACCGGTTTTGTATGCTGCAAATACAAAGGTCCACGGAGAGATCAGCGGTCTCTATTTGAACATTCAGAGGGAATTTTAAGGTGATATAGCACCCGTCTGAGTCAACAGTGTTCCGCTCCAACTGTAATTACTGAACAGTGTACACGGCATAATATTCTGACAGCTCCTTGAAAACAAGTGCACCCCTGACATTGCCCCCTCTTTGTCAGACTCATAATTGTACATTACAGAATATGGAGGTGGGGAGAAGCTTGCCGTTAAGCCAGGCTCTTGCACCTCATTAGCTCTTAGGCAACCAAAGAGCAGAGAGAACTGCTTAGCAGGTAGAGTCAGTGCTTCCAGGGTCCTGGTGTCTGATGACACTGTGATTTTGGAAACCTTTATGGATGGAAACTCAGGGTGGCAGAGCAGGGGTGGGGCTGGGGAGGGAGGGAAAGTGACAATAAAAGGGAGCTAAGTGGTTTCCAGCTCTCAAGAGTGGGAAACTTCAATGATGTATTTCTTTAGGCAGAATGTGCCTTTGTTCTTCAAAAGCCATCTAACAGAGCCTTTTAGTTATGCAAATCTGAAGCAGGCACTCTCTTTGGAAATGGAGATGTGGTTCTAAAGCTTGCAAACTCCTTCAAGAGGATGGGAAAGTTGTTTGTTTGTGTTCTTTAAAAGAGAAAAGGCCTCACTGAGGAGATGCTGACCTCCTTCTAGGACTCTGGAGACCCAGTTGTCTAAGAAAGATGGACAAAGGGTTTTTTTTTTCTATGACCAAAAGGATAATCCACTTCTATCCAAACTCAGCCACACTCTTGAAAAGTGTGTGTGTGTGTGTGTGTGTGTGTGTGTGTGTGTGTGTGTGTGTGAGTGATATGTTATGTACAGGTCAAGGGACCACTTTCTAGAGTTGGTTCCACGGGCGGTCCAGAATTAAATTCAAATCAGTAGGCTTGCATGATAAGCACCTTTGTCTTCTGAGTCATCCCTCTGGCTCTCTAAACTCTGTTTTAAAAATCTTTCTGCTCCTCTTTCTTTCCTTTTTCCCCTCCATCCTTTTCTTTTTTAGTTCTTTGTATCGTTGATTCCCATCCTCCATTTATCTTTAACATTCATGTGTGCGGGTCGCCAGCCTTTTATTACTATTACCTCATTTGTAACACTCAGAGAAATGACACAGTAAGACACCCCGTGACACAGGATCTCCCTATGTAGACTAAGAAGGACTAGAACCTAAAATAATCAGCCTCCCAGTACTGGAATTACACGTCTGTTTCCATTCTCACATTCTATGCACCGATTCTGAGCACACCCATCTCAGGAGTCCTTTGTGGACAAATTTGAGACAATTTGAATGAAAGACTATATTTGTTAACACGATAAATCTGAATATTTAAGTTGATTTTGCCCTGCCTCAACTCCCTCATCACATCACTCAGTCTGTTGTTTCCTGCGCCCCGTGATACCTTGCCTTCCTTTTGCCTCAGCTGAAAGTCCAGAGTAATTTTCCTGGCCTTCACGGAGGCCAATGCTTGTGCTCAGACATATAGACCTCCTTTCAGCTTACTGTCTGTTTAATTTCTCTTTCTTTCCCTTTGGATACAGCCACAAAGTAATGGCATCAATTTGTGAACCTCTCCTGTGATTTAATTTTTAAGGCAGGTCTTTCTGGGTATCTGCTTTCATTTGCTACTATAAGAAACCTGGTGTTTTCCTGTTGGGGAAAACAGTTACTTAGACTTTCTTCCCGTTAGACATAAACATATTTACAATGCACCAGTGATAAAGACAGCTGGTATGTGCAACTTCTGAGTTACTGCCCTTATGCAAGCTATCCACTAAGCCCCAACCCCCTTCCCTTCTGCAGGAAGTAGAGTCTCAACTGTATCTCAGTAGGGCAGGTCTGAGAGTTGGCTCAGAAACCATGCCTAGGAAGGTGTGCTCCCCTTATGCTAATGGACTTTTCCTTCCCAGAATTCCCGTTCCCATAGTATTGTCCCTAGGAGTTCTAACGAGATTCAGCTGGGTCTGCAGGTCTGCAGGTCTGCAGGGGACACCTTCCTGAGTCAGAGTTAGAAAGGGGTGGCTATTTTTTCCTTGTCCTGTTTTTCTTATTACTTGTTTCTTTGTTTGTTTGTTTTCATGCCAGCCAGAGCCCAAGTAGGCACTTCAAGTCCCTCACTAAAGTCTTGCCATTTTTACTCTAGCTACTGCTGCCCTCCTCACTTGGCTGCCTGTCCAGGTGGCAGACCTCCATGCCGCCTTGTCTTTTGCCTCTCCTCCTTCCTTCCTTCCTTCCTTCCAGGCAGCTACAGGATCTACAGCTTGCTTGTGCTGAAGTTTTCCCTTTAAGTTCTAACACACCATCTTCAAGCTTTCATGTGAGTCTTCGTCTTGTCCATAGGCTTCTGTTTGTGTTCTCCCTAAATCATTTCATGTGTGAAACTACGAATCTCCAAAGGGGACCCTGACAACCCAGGTGTCATGTGATGCCTCTTCTGGGCTTTTCCAAGAGTTCCCATAATGGTGCTTTCCTATCCTAACATTTAACTTGGCAGAGGATATGAACCCAGTCCTGTACGGTGCGATTAAGCCCTTACACTCAAGGGGACAGAGACCACTGCATGACATGAATGATACAGGAGACAAAATAAGCAGCAGGAAGCAGGGACAATCTTCTCTGAACTCTGCAGTCACACACGAAAAAACACTACATCCTAATGGCCATCCGTTTCCGGCAGTCACATGACTCAGCACCATAAAACCAGCAAGATAAAAAATATACATATATCAACTTTTATAATCAAAATTTCTAATCTCTGAAGGGAAGATTGTCATTGAAATTAAAAAATAAAGAAACCAGCACCCAAGGGAGGAAAGAGGAACATAGAAGTAGGACATAAAGAATTTAAATATGACAGAAAACTAAAAAAAAAAAAAAAAAAAAAAAAAAAAAAAAAAAAAGTCTATCTTATCTTATGCCAAGGGTGGTGGTGGTGGAGTTGTAATTACCCAGTTAGATAAAAGCTGTTGAATTTGTAGCAACGGAAATATTAAGACAAATTAAATACCAAGCTTATCTCTGCTCTGTGCTATCAATATTTTATACTAAACATCTGTTCCTTGTATCTCATCTCAGAAACGCTTCTACACTTTATCAGCTCAAGCACAGCTTTTCAAAGCAAATTAAGCTAAACCGTTTGCACTTAATCACCAATTGATCACAACATGCAGAATGCCACATATTGATCTGTAAGAGCCCCAGTTTGCCCAATTCAGGAAGGCATATTGGAGGAAGCACTTGATTTACAATCAGAGTAAACTGGTTAGGCTTACACTTTTGACATGTTTTAAGTAGGAAGTATTTTAGTGATTAAATGGCTGAAAACAACATGCATTTTCAACAATGGGTGAAAATAGGCAATTTCTAGATTTTGGTTATAGAATCTCAGAGTGCCAGGGGACCTGAGAGACCCTCCAAGCTTTCCGAAAGCTCACTGGGAAATGCCAAGGGAAGCTGGGAAATGTTTTAGACTGTTCCTTTTTTAAGGTACTGTGGCACAATTCTGGAGGCATATTTGAAAATTAACTATATGGAAGCAATCTTTCTTGCTGGGCTTTGTTGGAAGGATAGTACTCTGAGCCACGTGTGCTTTGGGCAGATTAGCCATCAACCTCTGGTCTAGTTCCTGAGCTGTGCATGACTATTCTGCAGGGCAACTAATGTGCAGGGGCATTTAGCGTCCATGGTATATAAGCAGGTACTAGTGCCCACTCCAGATGCTTACTTCTGCGTGGTCCACATATGGACCCACTGACAGAAAGCAAGAATTTTACACTGTTTTTCCCAGTGTATGTCGCCCAAAGATGAGTGACTCTCCCATTAGATCTGGTCTGTTATCATAAATTTTGACACTTCTTTTCCTATCTGCTCAATATTTGGGGGGGGGGGGAAGAATGGGGACCAACAGTAAGGATACAACACCTACTTATGGAGTTTGCTTTCCAGACTACAATGAGAAACTTTCTCTTTGTCTGAGACTGCTCCTGAAAGTCCCAGAATTCCCTCAGATCAGGACAAACTGGACCAGTCTGTAACCTATGCTCTGACTTAGGACGTTCTAAGTAATTTTTAAAAATTACTCAACTGTCACCTTTATTTTGTTTCCTGACACTGTGTGGACATGGCTTATAGACATAAGCAGTATGTGGTGAGGAAGAAGATTCTATCTGTCTGCTGTCTGGTACCCTCATCTGCTGGGCTACTGTTTCCTCAGCTAGAGACAAGTCTAAATGAAGGGCAGATGGATTGCACATCCCTACTACAGAAATGTCAGCTCTGTGACCTCTTCTGCAACATAACAATTTCCTTAAGAAAATCACATAGGAAGAGACAGTTTGTGTTTTCTTCAGTTGTGTATTTTTATGTTGTTTTTAAAATAAATCCATTTAAAGAATAACCAGAATAAAACACAACTTTGCTTTGTTGTGTATACATGTTGCGCTGTTCATGCCTATTGTCCAGAAAGTTGATATGTAAGCCAACTTGAGGAATTACACAGATCCCAGAGGAAGGCCTCAGGGGAAAAAGAGAGTGAGGGGGAGGGAGTCAGCCTGTGAGGTTACAGATCTATTACTCATTTTACTCTGAGACCCAGGGACTCTGTCTGTGCTCAGAGTTCCAACCAACTTCAAAGGGAGACTTGTGATCACAGAAACCGGATGAAATAATGGTACAAGAATGAAATTGGCCCTGTGTGAATTAGATTGCAAAGGCAGGAACCGAGCTTCATTTACCTAAGGAGCTAATGTTTAAATTAAAACCTTTGTACACCCTCTGTAGTTTCCTAAGCATCCAGGTTTGATAGCAATGACTATCCCAAAGAAACTTAGGGAAATTATGGTGGGATAAGACAAATGTGAGGGCTTTTTTTCTGTACTCTTTTCAAGTGATTCCCTTACATAGGCATTTACATTTCTATCTCTTTTCCTTTTCCACCCAGAGTGAGCATAGAAATGACAATTAAAGGATGATTTTTTTCTTTTTTTTTTTCTTTTTTTCTTTCTTTCTTTCTTTTTTCTTTTTTTCTTTTTGGCCCTGAAGGAATTTAGGAAGAGACTTTAGTATTTTTCTCTTTGTGAAATAAAGCCTGACTTTGAAGCCAGGATCTCTGAAATGAGGCATTGCAAACGTCCTTTGATGAATCAGTTCCTGTGAAGGAGAAGGGGGAAGAGAGAAGAGGGCAGCAGAGCGATTGCAGCTAACACACCTCTCCATGTCCTTTTCATCTTCTCAGATGGCCAGGGATAATCAAGAGGTCAATGATGAATCCGTCAAGGGGTACTTGTCTCAGGGCGGTTTCCACCTTGTAAAAGCTTTCCATCCAAGAAGCCATTTGCATCAGTTAGCTGGAGGAGGGTGAACATGGGCCAGGAAGGGCATGGGAAACAGGAGCTATAGGGAACAACTCTTACCCAAGTATGCAAATAATTCCAGTACAGAACACATTTACAAAGGTAGTGAACTGCCCTTAGTACACACTTCATTCTCTATGAGTAAATAATACAAATATTACATTTTATAAAAAGGAAAACAGCATGTGAGAAATTTAGGGAAGAGAAAGAAACAACGAAAGAAAGCAGGGAGAGAGGGAGAGAGGGGGAAAAAGAGAGAGAGAGAGAGAGAGAGAGAGAGAGAGAGAGAGATCTTAAAGAAGAGAACAGAAAACTCAATTGTATTAAGTAACCTGTGAGTTACAAGTTGTCACCTCTGTAGGGTACAATACAGTGGCAGTTTTGCAAGTTGTACTAAATATCCCCTTAGGGATTTTATGCCTCTGGGGGGACATCTGTCTTATAAAAAAAAGGGGGGGTAGGAAAAATGAGTTTAGAATCTGGGAAAGAATTGCTTACACAGGAAGACATACAGTCTATGAAGGTTGTCTGGGAAGGGTTGCTAGCCTGCTGCCCTCAGTAGAAGCACTTGGCAGCTTCAATCCTGCTAGCTTGGAAAGAAATAGCCTTTTCCTTCCTCCCAGAACATCCCTGACTTCACATGGCGGCCCCTTTTAAATTTTGGATGAGGTGTCAAATGAAATTTGACAGCTAACTGATAGGTTCAAATTCTCACAGGGCAGTCTATCCCCGAGGACACGAAAAACCAATTCACTGGCAGCCTGGCAAATCTTCAGCGGTCCCTATCCTTCCAGATTCAGTTTGATGTGCAACCAACTGCTTTTTCTGGTGCTACACAGCACCTCTCATTAGATGGGCCCTCTTGTGACAAAGGGCAATGATTTTAGAAGACACATGTCATTCTGGAAAGTTCTCTGATATTTCAAATTTTATTTACTTATTGGCAAAACTGTAAATTGCCCATTAGTGTAATATCTGATCTTGCAAAAATATTTCTAAAGATTTTTTTTTTCTGTCACTTGGCATGTCAAGTCACAGTAAAATTAGCATTAAAAATTGAACATTGTGTATAAAGCTTGGAAAAAATTTAGAAAAATTCCAATCCTACACACTGTATTTTTGCTCATAAATATGCCCATGGCTTTCTATCAGAAGAATTGGACCCACTGTAATAAAAAATTAAATGAAACTTGACTCAAAAAAATATTTAAACAGCCTTAAGCTCAATACCTCAAATACACAGGAAGGCAGGGTTGTATGTTGAACTTTTTTTCATATCTAGGTTTAGTTCATTTCTGTTAAGCCTATAAAAAGTGACTTGACTAAGTGTGGGTCATAACACATTAACCCTTTCCTATCCGTAGATTTTACATTGCATAGCTTCAGTTTCTTGCCAAAAACTGTTTTTTTTTTTTTTAAAACCTTAAATGGAAAATTGTAGACTTCAACTCTGCCGTTTATAATTGTGTCATACTCGTAGTGGCAAATGAATTCTCTTGTTACCTTCCTCTTTTCTTTTTGGGGCGTCATTTACCACTTTGTCCCCTATAAATACTAATACACCACCCACTCATCAGTCACTATCTTAGTTAAGGTATCAACCACCACAGAACAAAGAGTTATGTTCAAGTAATCATTATTTTATTTGAAACTTTACACAAAAGGTCAATTTGTCCACAGCAAAGAGAGTCTGGTTAATAGATTCCTTTAAGTATTATCAAACATGATCACATGAATACATTAAAATAAGATATATGGAGAGAGGTGGAAGAGACAGAATAAAAGACAGAAAGCCCTCATTCTCCATATAATTTTTTATTATAGCATGTTTTTATAATTATTATGCTATAGTGCTGTTAATCTATTATAGTTTCTAACTTACAAATTACACATACATATGTGAAAGAGACATCTGTACAGTGTCAGGCATCGAGCGGGTTTAGAATGCATACTCTAAGTGTATGGGACCACCACATCATCATGCAGTGCACAGGTAATGAAAGAGGTGAAGTAAATATTGTCTCACATGAAACAGGTGCTTAAGGAAATCATTAACTGTGGAAATTTTCCCATAGTTGGACCTATGACAACTCAAATCTTACAAATTAAGTTGGTCAATTTAAGCCTCAGGAAAACAGTGTTTCGATATTTACCCGGCCACTTTGTTTTCTCACTAACCCCTGTTCCATCTGAACCCCCAGTCTGTGATCTAAAATGGCAACAGGAACAGTAGTGTCAGGTTACCTGTCTGTGACTCTCCCCTGATCAAAAGGCTGAAACTGCCCACTGTTTCCTTGGTCCCCATCTTAGAGTCTGCCACTGAATGTTGTGTGTTCAATAAGCAATGTGAGTCAAAAACAAAAACAAACAAACAAACAAACAAAAAAACCCAAAAAGAAAAAGATCAGGCCAAGTGTTTGTCATTCTGGAGTTTAAGGAAAGAATGATACAACCAGAATTGGAGCTTCTGTGGACAAACAGGAAGGTATTTAACTCTCTGGGCCATGAGGGTCTTATTTTGAATAAAAGAGTTATGGCATATTATCTTTAAGATACATTTTATATGGATAATCTATAATGTAGATCAGGGGACATTAGACTAACAGAAGATTGTACAAAACAGTAAAATAAACAGGAGATAAAAAGCCTTGAGCAAAACAGTAAAAATAAAGACAAACTAAAGCATCATATTTGCAGAAGGAAAGCTGCCACTTTTAAATATTTAGAAAATAAATGCACTCAACTTACTAAAATAATAATGTAATATTGTGTTTAATATCAAATAAAGAAAAATAACAGTATATGCCATCACATAACATCTTAACAGTAAAACAGTTTTTATTTATAGGCTAACAAATACTTATTGGTCAACTGTCAGTGGATACCTTTTATACCTTGCAACACATCAGGAAACAAACTCAGAATTTTCTGATGGAGGGTTTTATATTCTAGGGTAGTGAATAGGGGATAAGCAATAAACAAATAATTCCACTGGCATTGTTAAAGGTGTTTCACATAATAAAAAACAGATTAGAATAAGGAAACACAACAGTATGGGGACAGGGAACAATAAAGAGGTCGGGCTAGAGAGACAGAGAAGAGAACTCATAGGAGCAAATTGCTGAAATAAGTGAGGGAATATGCCTATCTGGATGAAGTCCATTCAAACACTTGAGTCCATATTGCAAATCTGAATACTGTAATCTCATTATTGAAATGGGATGAATGGAAAGTGAGAAGATGATATGGTTGTTTTGGTTGGGTATATTATTGTTGGTGACAGTGGTTGGCTTGTTGTTGTTGTCGGGTGGTTGGTTGGTTGGCTTTTAGATTTTTTTTTTTTTGCATTGTACTTTGTGAGTAAATAACAAACTTCTACATTGAGGTATTAAGCAGAGGAGAAGCGACTTATGTTTTGTGGGCTTCTCCTGAATATAATTTGAGCTGGGTTGGTTGACAAGGGTACAGGTGAAATGAAGAGAAAGGAAGCTTCTGTTGGGATGTAGGTAAGAGAAGGTGGTAGTGTTGTGACAGAACTGGTGGTCCTGAGAGGAAGAAGAAACGACTGCACTCTGCTCGTGTGCTGGAACACGAGGCCGAGAAGTTTAAAACAAACAAACAAACAAACAAACAAACAAACTGCAGGTGAGTATGAGACCAGAATAAGGGTGAAAGACTGACCTCCCCGCTGGATGTGGTGGCACACACCTTCAATCCAAGCACTTGGGAGGCAGAGGCGGGCAGATTGCTGTGAGTTTGAAGCCAGCCTGGTCTACAAAGCAACTCCAGGACAGTCAAGGATAACACAGAGAAATCCTGTCTCGAAAAACAAAACAAAACAAATCAAAACAAACAAACAAACAAACAAAAAGACTGACCTCTCCCTGAAAGTCTCAGTGGAAAAGTGACAGAGAATCAGAAGTTCAGCCGGAGCTGATGGACAGTGTGCTCTTAGTGATACAGTTCCTGGTGCCCATTCAGATGTTGGTTAAGTGAGTCTGGAACTCAGGAGATAGGTTTGGGTTTTACAAACACAAATCTGGGAGTTGGCTTCTCACAATTATATTTACAGATTTCAAACTCGATGGGATGGCTAAGGATAAATTATAAATATAAAGGAAAATAGGACTATAATCCACTTAAATCAGTCTTTAAAACTTAAGAAAGGACCTAGCAAGGAGTATAGAGCATAACCGGGAAAGTTGGGAAATCCCAGGGCAGTGCACTTTCCGAAGCCATCACACTGGATGAGACCAAGGACTAGAGAGAATTTCAAGAAAGAAGACTCTTCTAAATCTTGCCATGGTTGATAGAGCGGTGGGCTGAAATCCTATTACTGTAAGAGAAAAAAGTACCGAGAAAGAGGACATGGCCATCATTTTTCAAGTCTTTTTTTTTTTTCCAGACTGGAAGAAAGTAGCTAAGTCGTGACCAATAAAATCATGACAACAAGGATGAATTTAGTAGTTCCGGTATACGGGAAGTAACATAGGCATTGATAATAATCAGCAGGACTGTTGAGGAAGTTGCAGGAGGAAACTTCCTCCTAGTGCCACGAAGAGACCATCTAATACAGAAGATAGATGTTGGCTCCACCGATGGCTGTGATCAATAGGCAGCAAGATAGAATAGCAATAGAGGAGTACACGGGTGTGGACTTTATGTCATTCCATCCTGGTGAGTTCTGTCTTCTAAATGAGAGGAGCAGCAATGCCACTAGCGGGAGATGCTGTGGACGGGCTACATGGCCAATGTTCAGCCATCTTGTCAGAACCTAGGTTCCTATTTCTCCAGAAGTCTGCCATTCACCAGAAACCAGCTGACCTTGTCGTAGGTCGGCAGTTAGACATCTGTTGTGGTTTATTGTGGGGGGCTGGTCATTCCAGACCCCTGAGCTACTCCTTTTCCGGTGGGACTACTGATAAGATCAGATTAAAGGCCAGCTGCCTGTGAGCAGCAGTTCCGGGGGGAGCTTTTTCCTGACTAACCAGATCCTTCACGACTTTCCCGGCATTTCTCTACTGCAATTATAGCAGCTGTAAAAGTAGATACCTACCTGCTGGAGCATTCCAGAGTTAGGTATCCATAGCAACCCTTGCTTACACAAATACCCATGCCTCTGTGCCTATATAAACTCTGTAAAACTTCTCAATACACGGGGTTTGATCAGAATGCAGACTTGCCCCCTTCTTTGTGTCGTGTGTTCTGTCCCTATACAGGAAAATTTTCCTCCCGAGCGTTAGTCGAACCCCTGCGGGCCGGGGCATGGAGAGAGTGCGAAGAAGTCTAGAGGACTCAAAGAAACTCGTTGAGGAAGTGGGGCCACTGATCAGAGTAGAAAGTAACATTTTGAACGTCTCTTTGCTTGGCTTTTAAAGATTTATTTAGTTTTATTTTATGTCTAGGGATGTTTTTTTGCCTTCAGGTACACATGCGAATCACCTACAAGCCTGGTCCCTGAAGGAGGCCAGAAGAGGGCATCGCATCCCTTAGAGATGGAGTCACCCGTGACTGCAAGCCTCCATATGGGTGCTGGGAACCAAATCTGAGTGCTCTGCAAAAACAGTAATGCTTTTATCTGCTGGACCTCTAAGATTTTGGTTTATCAAACGAAATGAGAGCAGTCAGTATAGGTGGGAGTTCCTCTCTACTGCATGTAAACTTCATAGGTGCATTAGGGGTGAGAAGCAAAGGAGCAGCTGTAACAGGGTTGCGAGTTTAATGATTCATTATGATGATGGGAGAAAAGGGGGAACATGGAAGACTAGAAATGAGGTGATTATCCTAATTTACCATATAATTAATGTACGTAATGAAGACAGTGAGGATACTAAATCAGTAGGGAGAAGTTGAGAGAATCCACAGACTGTAAGGTGCTAATGTAAAAGGATGCCAACCCCTAGAGGGAGGAAATAGAATTTTTGATGCTGGAGATCAGAGGGCTGGCTTTACAAAACGAACATGGAAGAGTTGTACGTATTTGCATTGATGAGATATGAGGATATACCCTCAAGGTCTGACCTTTTGAAATTTAAAGCCACGGAGTCCTGGGCAAGTAGAGTCTAACAAGTGTGCATCTTTGGCGTCAGGAGCCACTAAGAACTAAAGTAAGAGTAGCGCTTGGACAGAGTTGCAGTGAACTATATGGAAAAGATATTCTAGGAGAGGAAATGACCTAGGGACTATAAGGGATCCTGGAAATGTAATTAGATGACCTGGGTTTTAAATCTGGAACCGCTAAGGCTAAATGATGAAGCTTATTCTGAAGCTACTTTTGAAGAAAAAGAACATTTATCTTATGTAGTGCTAAAACTACATGCCAGTGAAAGAAATCAAGATGCATCTCGCTGGGAAGAACAACATCCTCAGGGAGAGATAGGTGAGACAGAAATGCCATGGTACTATATGGCCAAAAAAGAAAGACCTCGTGCCACCACGGTATTTGAGCACAGTAGCTCAAATTTGATACCTACTCAAACAAATGTGTCATTGGTAGTTTTATTCCTTTTACATTAATTCATGTTCTACTGATAGATCAATTCTCCTCTGAACTATTTTAATATGGAAATAATATAGTCAACTCTGATAATGAATGATTGTAACCCTTAACTCTCCATGCTATACCCAAAAGAAAAATCAATAAAGCTCATGTAAAATATTTGTACCACTTAAAGTGGGTCTTCCGTTTTGATTCTCTGTTCTTTGGATAGAGGAGAAAATAATGCAATGGAAGGTGTCACCGCAGCACCAAGGAAGCTACTCTATACACTGTTATTTTCAAGTTGGATCAATCATTTCCAACTCATTTCCTATTTTTCCTCTTAAAAAACCTACCCCACCAAGAATTTCAATAGCAGAGCATAAAATAATTTGGGCAGCTGACAGGCAATTCAATTTCCTGGCAGATTTTTAGATAATCAGACACCCAGGAGAAACTTGTAAATTTGTTTTATTCATGGTCAATTTGCTATGGCACATTTTTCCCTTCCAACTCAGCTCCAGTTTTTACTCAGCAGAGAAGTGCAGCATCATTATGTAGCAGCCACAACTGGCTTAGGTGATGAACTAGCCGCTCATCACCACTTGAGCAAACAAGACCTCTCCTTGCCTCCTGCATTCTTATATGAATTGCTCAGAAGCCTTCGTTCTCTTCTTCATACACTTATGCCAGATTCACATGTTTCATGTACACAGGGGAAACAGGCATAATCCCTCTGACTCTTTGTGCCTCTTGGAACTGGTAGACTCCAAAGCAATTATCAGAAGATTAAGCGACCATCTGATCCATGGACCGAGTGCTAGAGAGCTGAGGTGGAACTATATACCAACACTTTGATCAGGGAACTTCATACTGAGCTAGAAAGATGGCTCAGTAAGTAAGAACACTTCTTGCAAAGGACCCAAGTTAAGTTTCTACCACCCACTTTGGGCTGCTGACAACCATCTGTAACTCCAGCACCATGGGGACCCAATACCTTTGGCCTCCATGAGTACCTACTTTTACAAACACATACTCACTCTACCTGACCACACACTCACACACACACACACACACACACACACACACACACACACACACACACACACGTTTTAAGTCTTACAAAAAGGAAAAGCCATGTAAATTATACTAAATAACCCCAGGATAAGAAATGAGTATATTGGGCACAAAGATATCTAAATTCTGTGGATGAGGAGAAAGCTATATACAGCCTCTTGTGTTGTTTAGGATTATCTACATAGGTGCAAAGGCCAGCAATGACATTGATAGGAACCAGAACTGGGCTACAGATGTTGGAATCTCCTTTCTACTCATAACAAGGGCAGTCTGTTGACTCTTAGAAAGAAAGCACATTTTCATAACATGCACAACATTCCACCCAAGCCAAACACCTCCAGGGTCAAGAAACCACTAATATCGGTATGGCAATAGAAGCCAGTGATTTGGGTGGAGTTGGAAACACCCAAACGGCGGGAAGTCCCAGGCCAAAGCATTCTGTCAGACAATCCCAGATGGAGTCTCCAAGGAAAGTAGAAATAAATGTCATCAGGGGAAGGGCAAATGGAGACTAGAAGGGACAAGAATAAAGTTTTGTTTGAAGACACAACCCATCTAGAGGCATGGGTGCCAGGTGACAGGGCAGCAACTGGCCAAGTCAATCTTGCAAATCTCTACCATGCGGCTTAACGTGTGGCGAGAAGAGAACTTGCCTTAAATTGCTTTTATGGAGAAATGAAAACCCGTGATGGTGGGTGCAGATCAAAAGTAGAATAACAAAAACCTGGGTTTTTATTTTTTTGTTCCAGCTTTTGCTTTTAAAGAGTATGATTTAACAATACTTTTAAATTGATTGTACAACAGATTGGCTAAACGTCACCCACGTAATGTGTGGCATACTCTGATACCTGGTACCGCAAAACCCACCTATTGGCTCTCTTCTTCAAAACAGGTAGTTTCTGGGATGGAGACTTTCATGTTTTGTCTCCTTTAAAAAAAATTATTTTGGATGTTTTGTGTGATGGGAGTTGATATTTCATGTCCAGATTTGCTATGCATCTTTGCTTCTTCTGACTCTTGGTCAGTGTTCCTCATGCTGTTTCAACAGGATGGGCACAAACTCTTTTCTGTCCTTTAGAAGTTAAAAAAAAAAAAAAAGGCTGTGTGTGGTGACTCATGCCTTTAATCCCAGAGCTCGGGAGGCAGAGGTAGGTGGAGTGCTGTGAGTTCAAGGCCAGCCTGGTCTACAAAGCAAGTCCAAGATAGCCTTGAAAAATCAGAAACAAAAACAAACAAACAAACAAACAAAAACCAACAACAACCCTGTCACTGGGATATTCTCAAAACAGTCTGTCATGGCATTTCTTTTTTTAGCTGTTTTGAAAATTAAATTGAAATTTTTCCAAGATTGATTTTCTATTTCTTATATATTAGTGTTTGCCTCTATATTTGTATGTGTACCTTTAAGGCAATGCCTTAAAGGGCCAGGAGAGTAAGGATCTCCTGAGCCTGGACTTAACAGATGTTGTGAGCCACCATGTAATTGCTGAGAACTGAACCTGGAGCCCCTAAAGAGCACCTAGTGCTCTTTACCTGCTGAGCTGTGTCCCAACCGCCTTACGATTTTAATTTTGACACCATATTTTACGTAGCTATGAGAGATGATGTCATGTTTTGATTTAACTTATACATAACACTGTAAAATTATTAAATCAAACTGATTAGCAAAGCTACCATTTGATATACTTATCGTGTTTGAAGATGTGGTTTTAAGTTTATGGGCAATAACGTACTGAGTGGCTCCTATCACAGGATAGCAAATGTCTAGTCTTTCCATGATGTGGGATTATCAAGTGATTTCTGGTTCTCCCTAACTTTCTGTCATTCAATGCACACACTTAAAACGTTCTATGTCAGTTACACTTTTAATTTTCTTGACCACCTCCCGTGATATCTCATTTTCATTTATTTTCAACTGTGATTGTAATGTAAAATTTAAATGTACAGAAGTAAGTAGAATCAGGAAATATTTTTCAAGTCACCCAATCATTTTGCTCATGACCACAGTGTCAGTCATTTCACTTGAAGAGATTCTTCCTCTAACTCACTTGTTTCTGCCCCTAAGGGGTAACTCCACAGTTGCAATGCCAGCATCATCCTTCTTTTTAGATTACAAGTAAATACATTCTTCTTAAAGAGGCACCTAAAACTCCTATTTCCGTTTTTCTACCCCTTCCCTCTTTTTAAAACCTCAGATTAAACTGCAGTAGGATAGGCAGGCATACAGAAAGCAATATGCAAATTAGCGGATAACCTTCAGGCTGATTTTATCTAGAGCTGTGTTCTCTCTTCAGAAGCTCTACTTCCTATTGTGTGTTTGCCTTCGCTTTGGTAAAATATCCCCTTCCCTTCCCTTGCGTCCTCTCTGAATTCAGCTCTGATGGCGAAAAGAACATATAGACACAGAGGTCTAACCTGTTCTCTCTCCCTCGGATAACTCCTTTCCTCCATCCAAAACAGTGCTGGCGTTCCAACTGGAAACCAGGCCAAGGATTTCACTGGAGGCATGCAACAAAACAAAACAAAACACCTAAACCTAAAAGATATGTGACTTCTCTTTTTCCCTTTTCCCTTCTCCAGCTTCTCTTCCTCCGTGTCCCTTCCCCGCCCGCCCCCCCTCCTCTTTTTTTTTTTCCTGGTTAGTCTTTTAAATATGAAAACTATAATGAAAAGAACTTTTAAGAAAAAAAAAGTGTCTGATTTGCATAAGCATGAATAAGTGTTAAGGTTGAGTTAGGGCTGGAGCAACTGAGACAGACAAAGAAAGCACAATTTACTTTGCATAATAATGTAATGAGGGTTTTCTAGTTTCCCTCGGGACTGGAGACGAGGATGGGAGGGTAAAGAGTCCTCCTGGGATTCAGAGAAGCCAGAGAATAGAAAAGGATTTGGCTAGGACCTCCGATAATAAAAACATCCAAGAAAAGTCCCATAAAGCCCCTGTGAGTACCACTTCTGCAGATGTGATACCTAATATACAGTCTTAGGTTGTGTCCCTCTGTTCATTGTCATTTCCTCTTTATGTATCAACATATCGTTTGGTCAGAAATACATTTTTGATCAAGTTCTAAACTTGATTATTACTTTACTCTTTTACTTTCTTGCTTGCTTCCCTCTCTAAAACAAACTCAGTATGTTGCTTTGCTCTGATTTCTAAGCCCCTGTATATCCAACTGTTGTCCATGACTTCAGGAGCTATATATTCAGGAATCTTCTAGAGGGACCTGCTCATGTATACCTTCCTACCCCAGGCCTACCTTTTGCCAAGAGCTTGCCTTTGGCTGTGAGTACTCAAGATGATTCTCACTCTTTTCTCGTGGACTCAACCTCAGGCGATGGTGGGCAGTCTCCTTCTCTCCTCCCCCCAATTTCATTTTCTATCTCACTCACAAATTGTTCATTTCACTGCAATTTTCTACCATTTCACAGTCCTCAATCAATAAACCAACAGAAGAATGAAAACATTTATATATGGATCATGGTAAATATAAAGAAAGGAAAGCATAGAGAGTGTTCCAGTCTCTTATCACTACAAGAAGAAGAACATCAGTCGGCATATTGTCGGGAAAGGATAGAGGGTGAAGTTCCTCCCCATACTCTGCATAATGAGGAAAAAGACAAGGAGAAAGACATTTCTTTCTTGGTCTGATAAAAGAAAAACAGGGAAATTAATAGCTTGGGGAGACAGGAAGACAAGTGGAGTTAGAGGCAATGATGAGGAGGAGGACCAACTTAAAGTATTTCAACTTTCTGTCAGAATCCTAGCTCTTAAATTCAAAGTGTTTTAGCTTTCTATCCTGCTGCTGTTCCTACTGTTTTCTTATTGGCACACAAGCTCAGCTTTCTCACCTATGAGATCATAATTCCTGCTTTGGGCTGTTGTGAAATCCTCTGGTGTGAAAGCATTAAATAAATAGAGGGGCTGGTAGTGACATTGATTAATTACTGTTACTTTTACTACTATGATGAGGACAATCTCCGCCCACATTGATGTGACATAGGTGAGGGGGGAGGGTGGTGGAAACCATTATCTGCAAATATCAGGGCAACGTGTGCAAGCATTTGCAAAAAGTGAAAGCTTTGCAAAGGTAAGGGGCAAAGTTCTTTTTAATAAAGCAAGGACCACAACTGACAGTCAAAGCATTATAACAGGAGCCTGTTGAGAAAACAGAAATACTTGCAAGGCATAAAAACCTTTTTGGGTTTTGTTTTGTTTTGTTTTTATAAACGTGAAGAGAGATTTCCCACCAGCTGGGGGTTGGTGACTACTTACTGCTCCAAAATAAAAAGACATAGAATCAGTAAACACAATCTTCATATGAATACGACAAGCTCATCTTTTATGTTGCTTAAATAATTAAAACACTTCTCATTAAATAATTAAGTTATTTAAGGAGGAACATCAGAAGAGCATCCAGCCTTCAGATCTAACAGCTTTTTGCCTGCAGTGACATGTTCCCAGCAGTGGGTCGTATTTTGCCTTTGTACAGTATATTCAGTCATTTCCCCAGCACTATTATTTTTTGTTGAGGAGGAAGGGAAAGCATGCCTCTATGGTATATGGAAGTTCTGAACTAAATATGAGACAATGATTGACTGATGCTTTCCCAGCCCTCTACAACTTAATGCAAAGTTGACCAGATGAGAGGTGAATGGAGTATTCACTCACATGTAGCAACCAGAAGTGTAAGACTATATGGTCCTGGAGTATGCCTTGCCAGGCTCTAACACAAACTGCAACTCATTTCAAGGTGTGATAGACAATACTATTTTGACCCATCCTCGGGTATTTTTAAAGCTAATTTTGAAAGATCCTTTCTAAATGGATGTTCCATAGGGAACTAAATTTGAAAATACGAGGTGAACATATCTTAGCAGATTTTACCTCCTTTCATATCTCACTTCTCAGTTGCCTAATTATAGAGCTAATGCTTGCTGCTATCTCCCCTAACCGTTCCAAAGAACGGGATGCAGAGTTAGTGCATTTCTCAAGCTTCCTTAGAGTTAGGAGAGGCCATTTACTAATTGTTCTTCAGGGAAATGTGAGTGTTATCATACGTGTTAAGTCATGTCCTTGCCAAAGAAACCTCCATAAACTCTTTCTCCCTCCTTGGATACACTATCAATACCCAGCAAACCACTTATTGACAAGTGGAGAAGTGTGTTCTTGGGGCGGGCATTGGAACGAACCCAAACAGCAGAAGCACAGAACAATCTACTACCTTCAAAAATCTGAGCTGCTTTCTTACCTACTGGATTTACTGGTTCCTTTCTCTTGCCTTGGTGTTAAGAACCAAATACTCATAGTCAACTGACACTTGGTGGGGCTGGTTTATTTTATTTATTTTATTTTATAATTTTTGTTTGTATGGTTTGTTTTGTTTCTTAAGATAAAGTCTCATAATCTAGACCAGGCTGTCCTCACACTCACAGAGATCTACCAGCCTCTGCCTTCCAAGTGCTGAGGCTAAAGGCATGTGCCACTACTCCCCACTCAACTGACACGTCTTTTAGCATCATAAATGGATAACAAAGCAACAGCCTCCCTAAACTGAGGCCTGCAGTTATTTCAGTGGGAAAAACAGTATTGTGGCACATAACACATTGTGATTTTTGAGTGGATTTTTTTAGGCAAGTTCTCCAGGTTGCCTCAGACAACACAGTATTCCCTACCTCAATGTGCGCCCTTCACAAACCCTGCCATGGTTGTGCAGAGATCTCAGAACTGCCATAGCATTTTCTAGAAATACAGTTTCTTTACACAGGGAGGAGCCGCCTGAGGCAGTCCACACCTTGTTCCTATTGTTCAGACAAGGACAGGACTATCTAGGACAACCTGGGTTTTCTTCTTTCTTCTTACAGAAGTAAGATAATCTTCAGATACTTTCCCTGGGAATGATGTTATCTTTGTGGCACACGGAGGGGCACCTTTCAGGATTCCTTGGACATGGTGAAAATCAGATAGTTGCCAAGAAGGCTCCATCTACCTAGGTATGTGTTCCTGAGCCTAGGAAAGTGTTCCTGAGCCTAGAGCAACCAGTTCACAATTAATTCTAGAGTTCTTGTACCTGTTGTCCCTCACCTGCTGCTCCCTCTGTGTGTGTGTGTTTGTGTGTGTGTGTGTGTGTTTGTGTGTGTGTGTTTCTGTGTGCGTGTGTGTTTGTGTGTGTGTGTTTGTGTGTGTGTGTGTGTTTGTGTGTGTGTGTGTGTTTGTGTGTGTGTGTTTGTGTGTGTATGTGTGTGTGTGTGTGTGTGTGTGTGTATTAGTTCTGGCAAAGTCTCACATAGCAATTTTCTATTCATTCAAGATATATATATATACTAGGAATCTGACAAGGCGTCTGAGGCTCACTTCTAACTGTGTAGGAGTCAGTGCCAGGACTGCTTAGCAATGACAGTTGTGAGTCCTCACACAATAAATGATAGCATGTCAGGGATCCACCAATCCTATAAAAGGTAAAGTTCATTCTCCTCGAGGTAATGTGGTGTCACTGAGTCGCAGAGTTACTCTAATGTCTAGTCACATGAGATCTAAATCCACTTTTCTCTGACAGTGTGCCAAAACATCACATTTAAAGCATATGGAGGCTGTGAGTTACTGACTCCTTACAGATAGGAAAACAGTACCTCTGAATATCAAGTGATGCCATCTTTCTCTTTCTTTCTAGTATATAACCACTTTGCCCATTTGGCTATAATCATCTCTTATCTAGGGAAAAGGAGACTGAGTATAAAGAAAACAGAAGGTAACATAATTAAATAATGATGTTTGGCTTCTGAAGATGACTTTTGAAACTTATACCAGGGAACAGATTTTAAAAGCTGACTCAAAAATTTTGAGCACTTATTTAAGGTAGGCAGACTATGGTGGCTGGATGCCTCCACCGAGAGAAGAAGAAAAACTTGACTTTCCATAATTACTTTTTAAACCACTAGGATGCCAGAAGTCAGAAGGATCATGGGAAGGGAAGCCTGTAAGGTCATCAGTCTTGGAAAGACTGTAGCTGATTTAGCAGGAAGCCACTGTTGATTGGTTTTGCCTGATTGTGAAACCTTTCCCATTTGCTGCGGCCACCCCTTTACCCCTCAAGAATCAACTAGGATCTGCATCAGAAACTGTGCTAGTATCTCTCTCTTCATGTCTGGAGGGACACTGCTCTTCATGGCTGTCTTCAGCCTGTCCTGGTATCATCTTCAAGAAGAACCCTATGTCTCATTCTGAAGAATTTCAAAAGTCACTCATTTAACATAATAACTTCCAATAAATTAGTCCAGATTGTTTACACCATGAACACTGGTAAATGCTGCAATAAGCAAGTGTCTGTAAATCCCTCAATACTTAGTGTCAACACTATGGAGGGAGCACAGAGTCCAGGGGCAGCCATGGGAAAGAACATTTAGATAAGATAGAACTGCCAAGATACAGGAGAAGATAATTTCTGGGGTTTTCAAATATTATCTATTCCTTGTTAATGATTATTGAACATAAATTGATTAATGATTAATAAACCTATGATATGTTATGTCTTATGAAAATAGAGTAGCACAATTAAGAACACCTAATTGTATATGCTTTTCTTTACCAAATCCTCTGAAGAAAATATATCTTGAGACCCTTAGTTCCAAATAATATGGGAAACTCCATAAAATGAAAAATAATCTGTTTCTGTAACCATGGTATTTGATGAAAAATATGAGAAATATACCTACATAGGAAAAAAAATCTGATCCCTATAGTGCACAATTGCCATACCAATAAATTGGGATTTCTTTTCTGTCTTTGAAACTACTCAAGCAAAAGACCATTAACAGCCTGATGATCCTGCAAAACATGTTTACCTCAGGAAAATTGCTGGGCAATATGGAAACCACAGGAGTGGATTAGACTGCCTGCACAAACACTCTATGTTGTCTCCAATGTAAGGTCTGATGAATCAGAGAGGAAAATGTGTGATCCCTCCACACAACCCTGTTTCTATGAGAAAATCAAGGATCAAAAGTCTCTGAAAATTATCTCCCTAGCTTTTCCTTAAGGCCCTGGCGCTGCTGTGAGTTTGGGAAGTTGCGGTCCCCAAGACCTCCCGAAGGTCATTTGTAACTACATTTCCTAGGAGCTATGAGCCTTTGCCATCCACAGAATAAAGTTGATCTGCTGACAGTAATGAGACAAATATGTATTAGCTTCATGCCTCAGAAACCGTTCTGCCCCCAGTGAATCCTTGACATTTACTGTGTGCAATCTCCCCTGGTGTAAAATGCAGTTAAAAAAAAAAAAAGAAAAGAAAGAAAAAAAAAAGAGAAAGAGAGAGAAAGGAAAAAACAGCTGGTACACATGAACATGCTGGCAGAGGCTGTGTCAGCCACAAACTGGCTCTTTTAAATGTTGTAACCTGTTCTCGTCCTGTACTTATCAGGGTATGTGAATAAAATAGTGGTATTTATTTGGAAGAGGTGTTCCATTACAAAGTCATGCTTTTGCCACTGTTGTGTTTCATTTAAATCAGGACCTCTTCTTTTTTCCCCCCTATTAAACTGTAGCTTTTAGGAGTGTGAAGACTTTCATACAGCGGGGCCTTATGCCATTAATCTGATAGCATCCCTCTTTAACACCCGGAATAACATCCAAACCCTTTCAGCAGTCTATGCCCTACTACTATAACCCAAGCCAAGTACATTCCTCAGCCCCGCCCCAACCCCATTATCCTACTTCATTTTAGGGTTCTCTTTTTTTAACATGCTAAGCACATCTTGTCTACAAAATCTGGCATTTGAAGATCCAACTCCTGACTTTTTTTTTTTTTTCTTTCCATGGAAATTGCAAGGTTGGACACTTCTTTCTTCCAAGAATAGCTCACAGTTCTCATCTTCAGAAACACTCTCTTGGGCTGTTTAAATAATTTGAGCTGTTTTTGCTCATTCAATCACCATGCCATGTGTGATGGTCAGTTCTAATTAGCAACTTGATATGGTCTAGAATTTTGCTGGGAAGAAAGTCCCAATTAGAGATTATTTTAATCAGGCTGGCCTATGGGTGTGACTGTGGGAAGGCTGTTTTGATTGCACGCTAATTGATGTGGGAAACACTTCCCTGCCACCCTCACACACACTGTGGTTGGCACCATTATATAGACAGAGGACTGTGGGCTGGAAGTACATGTACAGAGATGGGACTTAGAATAAGTAAGCATCCGTGCATTCGTTTCTCTGGACTCTTGACCAATAGACGCAATGTAACTTGCTGCTTCTAGCTCCTTCTTCGTTGGCTTTCCCATGATGGTGGACTGAAATCTAGAATTGTGGGCTAAAATAAACCCTCTCTCTCCTAACTTGGAGTGAGATTGTATAAAACATAACACAAAAACATTGTTATACCTAAAATTGCAAAAAAAAAAAATTAAAAGTAAGTTTTAACTTATTGCTAGAGATGCTGATAAAAGTTATTTGCTTAGAAGAGATATATATTTTGCATGTTTGCTAGTTATTGTTTTCTTTTAGTTACATCTGAAACTTTTGCCTAGCACTAGCTGTGCAATGAAAGATACTACTAATCATTTTTACTCTTACTTTCAAAAATCTACATGAAAAACACATTCATCCATCTTCTCATCCATCCACGCATCTATATCCATCTATCCATCCATCCAAACTAATATATTATGGTGGTAGGCAAAGCAGAGAATAAGTGCATATGAATACAAAAGCTCCATCGTGTACAGAGACAGAAAGAGTGACAGACAGGTAAGAGTTAAGCCAACAGCAAAAATCTCTACAAAACGAGAAGAGACTTTCTGCACGACTGCATCATTGTGCAGGAACTTTGGGAAGCAGAAGTTCAGTCACACAATCTTCCCAGTTACAAATGATTATCATGTCTACTTTACGGTCAAAGTGAGGAAGGAGATGCCCTCAGCTTCGTAGAGTTCTCAGGTATATAATGGAAAGCTGCTATTAAAAGCAGTAATCTTCATGTTTTACTTTGTGCACAGAAGCTTAGAACACAGAGTATTGGAGGTATTCATTCTGCAAGGCCCACAGAAACAACTGTTTTTGGCAGGTGCTATCACTCTCCTCTGCAATGAGTGGTAAAACGCACTGGGGCTTAATTACAGTGAATGCCTTATTGTGTGGTATTAGTATTAGGATAGAGCCAGCTGGCGTGTGACACTATAACCAAGAAATAGAATGACCAGAAATGAGTTTTAGAAATAATTGCAAAGAGAATGAACCTAAAGTAGAAAAAAACATAATACAATGAAGAGTAGGAGGGATGGTACATCTTTGGTCATCAAGTTGGTATAGAAGCCAGTAGAGTACTCACTGTGGGTTGAGAGGACGAGGGAGATGAAGGCTGTGGTGGGCTGAATGAGAATTGCACCCACAAGGTCACATGATTGA
This sequence comes from Acomys minous, assembly GCF_964271855.1. Classification (NCBI taxonomy): domain Eukaryota; kingdom Metazoa; phylum Chordata; class Mammalia; order Rodentia; family Muridae; genus Acomys; species Acomys minous. The sequence goes on along the minus strand of NC_140498.1, from coordinate 31,803,754 downwards.
CCGCTTGGTCTGCACCTGGTGGAACTGTTTGGAAAGGATTGGAAGGCGTGCCCAGGTTGCCTTAAGTGTGACACTAGACACAGGATTTGAGGTTTTAAAGGCCCACACCATTCCCAGTGTATTTCTCCACCTCTCAGTTTGTTGTCTCAACACATAAGAGCTTTCAGCTATCACTCACCCAGCACCATGCCTACGTGACTACTGTTATGTTCCCCCACTTTAATCATCATAGACTTTAACCCCAAGGAACTGTGAGCTACCAAAGTAAATGCTTTATTTTTATGTGTTGTGTTGATCATATTTTTGAGCACAGTAATAGAAAAGTAAATAAGGCAAAGGCAGACAGGCAATTTTGAAGAAAATTTCTAATATCAAAGCTGATAATCAGCAGTTCATGGGCATACTGGTCAATTTCTACTCAGTCACTTCAAGGAGACCTACATGACTATTTCTCACACTTGAAATGTCTTAATTTTTAAAAAGTTATAATTCACTAGCATTCAAAACAGTGACCTATGTTTCAAACACTAATTTTCAAGGTATTGCACTGTACATTGACAATGAAACTTATACTATAATCTAAATAGTATGGTGATGTGTCACTTAAAATTTTGAAAAGTGATCTAATATATTTGCCTAACATAAATTAACTAATACTTCACATAGGTCACTTGTTTTGACAGTTAGCACCTGATATTCTGTGTTCTGATTACAGTAATATGTACCATTAGTGACACACATTTATCAAAATCTTCATTGACTTTTTGGGGGGTTGTGCAACTGTGGAACTGTTATGGTTCCCTAACTACAACAATACACTTGTAAAGTGCCATGACCTTAAACAAGGTACTTCACAGCCTAAGTGAAACTTTAGTCTGAATGACTATGAAAATGACATTTTTTTGCACCAAATACAATAGTGAGACTTTAAACTTGATACTATTTGAAGCTACCATAGGAAGATGCCCCATATCTATATCTGCATCTATTTGTACAAAAGAAGGATAAATTTCATTTAACTTTTAAAGTATATATATATATATATATATGTGCATATGTGCACACACATACACACAAATATTTATATAAGTAATTTCAACAATTTTTAAAAAGCCCTTTCCTTGTCTTTGCCCACTCTAGTATATAATAGAAACGTTAAAAATTTTTTTTGAATGTCACATAAAGCTGTAGAATAATCCTATAGACAGAAAACCAAAACTCGTTTTCAAAAACCAGCATGGATTCTTATAGAAGTACGGTGGCCGAAGTATGCTACCAGGAAAAATCTTGTAAACATCAGTGTTCGTGCAAGAAAATTCAAAGGCATAAGTTTTGTAGACAAAGAAATTAATACAACGTAGGGAGCTTTATATACAACAAAAGGAAACTGCTTCTGTGAAAGCTTTTCCAAGGACAGTGCATTTAATCTCGCGCATTAACTTCCTGGTCATGGGAGATTGGGAGGTTTTAGAGGCAACCATGTTAATTGTGATCAAAGAGCAGTATTAAAAATGGGTATGTCTGAAGTAGCATATTGTATAAAAATTACAAAATAATTGGAGAGAAAAGAGGTGGATAGACTGCATAGGCTCAAGACCCCACTATCTTCATGGAAGTGTAAATTTTTATCCTCAGCACTTTATTATTCTAAGCGCAAATACATATTGAGGATATGCTCTAATACTTAATATCTGATTTCCTTCTTGAATAATATATTTATAAGTAACATTATATGAACTGAGCAGGTTATACATACAAATTTAGGGATATCTATATGGATATCTATATCTATATCTATATCTATATCTATATCTATATCTATCTATCTATCTATCTATCTATCTATCTATCTATCTACTCCAAAGAACTAGAGGCCATGAATTTGTGAGAGAGAGAGAGAGAGAGGGAGAGAGAGAGAGAGAGAGAGAGAGAGAGAGAGAGAGAGAGAGAGAGAAAGAGAGGAGAGAGTAAAGTGAAGTGTACGAAAAGTGTTGAAGGTAGATAAATAAAGGGTGAACAATGTAATTATATTTTAAATCAAAGATATTTAAAATAAAAAGTATACATAAAGAATATTAACACCTTTTTGTCCATGTTCTAGTAAAGAGCATGTTACACATACTCATGTAGGCAATCCTATCTAATCTTAGTGGGTCACAGATAGACGCATAGGAGACAGTCTAAAGAGGCCTTGGGAGGAAGATAGGTTTCAGGAGAAGGAGGAGGGATGAGACAGCATCATAGTGGTGAGAAGGACCAAAATTCATCATATGCATGCATAAGGCTATCAGTGAATTTAAGAATAAATGAAGTTTCAAAGTACTGATTGAAAATAAATTATCTTCTTAGGCAATGTGTGATCTTGAGTTTGTGTGTGATACAGCCATTTTCCCAGCCTCGGCTTAGGTTTTCCTAATCAGTAAAGTGACAGTAAATTTCTTTCTGATTTCTATGCAAATCCAAGATCCGTATTCTTACATTTCTGGATGAAGCATGCTGTTGACTTTCTGTACTGTATTGATCTGAGATAATATTTATTACCAGGCAAGGGATCTACCAGGGAAAGGAAAGAGAAATCTGGAGTTATAATAATGGGGTACTGTAAAGAAATGTTGTCCCTATAAGAGAAGAAAGCGAGATCAGAGCTATCCAGCAATCTTGCTTTCTCTGTGCACAGAGAGTAAAGGTCATGCACCCACACAGTATAAATAGGGCCAGCAAGAGAGTCCTAGTTATGATCAGGATTGGTGAGAACTTAATCTGGAATGGCAGCATTAAAACGGGGATGACATTATTTTCTGTTGTTCATGTTACTCTGTTTAGTTTTTTGTCAGTGTAAAATGGTGAAAATCAACTAGGAAAAAGCAACCTCGCATGAGAAGACACCTTTATCAGACTCTTCTGTATATATATTCAGGGAATTTCTTGATTAATGGTTGATGGGGAAGAGCCCAATCCACGGTGGGCTGTACTTCCCACTGGACAGGTGGTCCTCAGTTGCATGAGAAAGCAAGCTAAGCAAGCTATGGAGAAGAAGCCAGTTTGGAACATTCTTTCATTGCATCTTCTTTAGTTCCTGCCTTCAAGCTAGTTCCTTAAATTCTTGTTCTTCATGACTGACTATGATTAAGGTATTTAAGTCAAATAAATTGCTCACTCTTCAAAATGCTTTTCATCATGTTTTAGCACAACGGCAGAAGGCAAATCTAGATACGACATAACCAGACCAATACTGTCTTTCTACCAAAGAAAGACCACAAGACTATTGAGTGATAACCAAGGAAAGACCAGTGATTCTTATGATGGGTACTAAAAATAAAATTCATGTGAAGGTTTTTAAAAAATTATTATTATCATGAGACCAATAATATAGGACACAACAAATTGTAACTGATCTTGCTGGAGACAGTTTAATTTCCTACGGACTGCTGGTTTCTTATAGGATGCACAGCTGTTATCATATAGAAGCTATTGCCAGCCTTCCTATTACCTTATTGATTTTTTCTCCTATTAGTTTCCAATTCTTTGAAGCCAATACCCCTATTGTGCCTGTATTTATATTCGCAGCCACATCTCTGTCCAATAAAGGCTAATGACTGTCCTTAGTTTTCATTTCATGAATATATATTGATTGATTCACAGATTTAAAAGATAGTATATCACATCATATTTTTATTATCCTATTCCTTGCCTTTATACACACAGGAATACAAATACCCGAGATCCCGGACTATGATTTCACCTCATGTAGTAAGCATTCAATAAATTGCTACTGAGTGTAAGTAAACGACAAAAGAAATCAAACAGAGAACAGAAAATGGGGAGGAATGTGAGAAACTTACTTATTGAATGGAAAGTTAATTGTGATGATGGCTCTGATGGGGGAGAGCCACTGTGACTGGGAACCTTAGGTAGAAAACGTAGAGAATGCTGAAAACTAACAAAAGGGCTGTAGGAGACAAAGCTGTTATTCTGGTCCGAAGGTCTCCGAGTAGATAACATTTTAAATGTATAACAGAACAATTTACACCCAGGCCAAGATAAATTAACACTGAAAAATAAATTAAAAGAAGCATAGGTTCTACACAAATTATACATGTTTTCCGTACACGGACAAAGAAAAAGCTCTTTCCTTTTTATTTCAAAGTATTTATAAGGTTTTTTTTTTCCTGTTTCTTTCAAACCTATCTTAAAATGCTAAAGGGAATGCTGTTAGCTCTATAAAGGATTCTGACAAGTGCTTTTCCACTCTCAATTGTCCAACATACCAAATGCATAACCTTTGTCCATCTCCAAGTGTCTCTGCCTTGAATATGCTTTGATCAAAATGTACTAACAAAGGTAAACATAGCTAATAGCCTTCTGTCCTGCAGGACCAGCTGGAGCAAAACAATGGGAACATCAGAACAGTGAGCCACCTCAGACCCCACACCCCCTGTTCCGTAGGAAAGGCCAAGGGCAAATGTCCTTGGCATTGAATTTAGATTTCAATGGACATAGCATCTTTTCTCTGGGCAACAGCTTTGAAGAGTAACTAAGAAATATACAAATAAAAATTTCATTTAATAAAATCCTGGGTTTAGCTAAGGAAAAAAAATAATACATACATATGTCAGGAACAAACTGTTTATGAAAAAAAGTTGAAGAGAATGTGAAGAATTAAAAATGAGCGAGGGGAACAAATGACAAGGGAGTAAAGAAAAGAAGAAGGAAAAAAAAACAACCACAGAAAAAAGCAGGATTTTCTTAGAGTATGCCAAAGGTCAAATTATGTTGAATAATCTTTCTAATTTTATGAGGTATAAATATGGTGATAGTCATGTCATGACATCATTTAGCCCTGGAATTGAAAGAGTGCTTGGTCATTTAGATAATAGGGCCTGGGATGGAACTGGCATCAAACACCCAGTGCAGGGTGACAGGTTAGTCCTTTTAGGATCACAGGCTCCTTCCTAGTGCCACATGAAAGGGATTATTATATTGGCTTTCAGAAGTGTCTTGACATTTCCATTAAAATCATGATTTTGACAGGTTTATGTATGCAGCCCCTTTCATTTGCATAGGAGTGAAACTTGACATTAGAAATCTCAGACCAAATGCATCTTCAACCTCACAGACTTGCACATATTTATATGTTCACACAGAAAATGCAACTTTTAAACCCATACGTTATAAATCAATTTTTAGTCGAGAAATGCTTTACTAATTTTACTGAATTTCTCATTGGGTAGGAAAGTATTAATCTACCAAAAAGGTGAAAAATATTTGAAAAGCTTGCATAAAGACAGTCTGAATAAAAGTTAGGGTTTTTTGTCACAGACAGAATACTACTTCGCCACAAGTTCAGCAACCAGGCTTTCAGTGTGATTCTTTTGGGTTTTGTGAGGCCATATGTTGCTAATTTTCTTTCATACATTTTTGCTTTTCTTTTCTAAGGACCAAACATTTTATCGAAAGCCATTGCATTTCATTCATTTAAAGACCGACACACAAGTTAATTGTCTCTTAGCCAAAGGGAATGTTCTTTGTATCAGCAGATGGTTTCCCAAAAAACAGGGTTCTTATTGGGCCAGGAGCATTGAGATCACCAACATTATTGACACAGAATTTTTGATCTTACCCCCTAAATACTAAAACAGAGAATATAATTACAATGGGATGCCAGGGTGATACCTAAGCACACTTAAATTGTGAAAAAAAATTACAGGGTATACAATACTTCAAATGAAAAAATATGCAAAATATCCATAACTTTTCTTTAAAAATAGTCAATACATTTAACAATAATCAATTCTGCTCAGAGCTTTTTCCTAGAAACATGAAGTCAATCACAAACTTATACTCTCAAAAGATAAGAATGCCATTTTTTTATTGCCAAGAAATCCATCTGCAACAGAGGTTTGCAAACTGGTCTTAGAACCAAATTGGGCTTTAAACTTGTTTTTCTATTGTCTGTGAGCTCAAGAAAGAAGTCTTAAAAATTCTTTAATATAGAAATCAAAGAAAAAAGCAAATTTTATACGACAAAATGCACAAAGCTTTACAAAATGCTGTATCTAAACTTGAACAGGACAGAACAAAACATATCCTTCAAAGAATCTTTATCCTTTGACTGTGCAAAAAGAAGAAAATTACACTCCATAATATCTGTTTGATATGTGTGATGTATGAAACAAGTCTTAGTTAGCCACCTTATTAAATGAATATAGTCCATCGTAATATAATGTTTAGAAACTAAAGGCAAATTAATACAGAGGTAAATATATGGACAAGATATTATACTAATTTTGCATTGCAATCAATGCAGTGTCAAACTGACCATAAACATGTATAAAATACTGTAATATTAAATGTAATGGAAGTTTGGGTTTCTTTGTAAACTCAGTTGTGTTATGTAAACATGTTTTTGTTTAAATAAAGTAGAGTTAAAAAACAGCACTACAAATAAACATAGCCTATTGTGTGCCTGCGTCTGTGTGTGTGTGTGTGTGTGTGTGTATGTGTGTGTGTTTACGAGCGCATGCACATATGCTATTATAAATGAGAACAGCAGAAACTGGATAATTATAATAAACAGATGCTGAGTTGCTCATATCAGCTGAGATAGTCTCTTATTCTGTAACGATATTCTCAAACACAAGAAGACTAGAAAGCAAAGATGGATCAACATTTTATAACATAACTAATGTTAGCTCACAGCCCGATCTTGTGGTACAGCTCTTCTGCCTTTTAATAGTGCAACAGTACTTAAAATTAAACAAGAGTTTTGAAAGGTAAACCTGTTCCACCTAAAGTAATATGCGAGACTATTGAGTAAAGCTCTATCTTGTAGCACAACATGGCGGCAGCTGGGTGGTTAAGTTAAGACGCCTTATAGAAGCAAAATTTACTTTTAGTGTTAGTGGGATGACTCAGTACATAGAAGTTCTTGCTACCAAGCCTGATGATCTAAGTTCAATCCCTGAAGAGACAACTGATACTGTTGTAACAAAGAATTGACTGTTTTGATCTCTTCACATTTACAAGGGGTACACACACACACACACACACACACACACACACACACACACACACACACACACATCAAGGGCTGGAACCTCACTTATTTATCAGCCTGGAATGGACTAACTTAAAAATACAACGGGGGCAACACTAATTGTCTGCAATGAGGACTTAAGAATAAAATTAAAATGTGGGAATTCGGAAGGTGAAGCAGTAGCTATTTTAGCTGCTACAGCCTTCTCTGTGAGGGTGCATGCCAGTGATTTGTGAAGGTGTGTGGGCACCAAATTAAGCTGTGCTCAAAGCCTGTCCAGTGACTGAGAAACTCCAATAGCTGATTTGACTCGAGTGGATCATGTACTAAGTGGGTTTAGAAAATTACTCAGAGCATTACATCATGTTCTTCCCACACCGTATGAAAGAAGCTGTAATTCTCATAGGCACTCCTGAAAATGAAGTGATCAGGAGAATGAAAAGTGGGAAAGAATTTGAGAATGGGAGGACAAGGAAAAGGAAAACATAATAATTTGTATTTGATTTTGAAAAAAAAAAGCATGTGTGTGTTCTGAAGTGCTGGGCTTAAAATTATAATGTTATATTCTTATTCTTACATTGTTAAAGATTTAGTAAGATCATCCCCTATTGATACTTGTGTGATAAATTTGGGGATAAATAAAACTCCATTCAAGTTTCAGGTAAAACAGCAACAATAAAAGCAATGATTTGATCTCATCTTTCCTCCACATCCTCTCCCTCTCTTCCTCACTTATTTCCATTCTGCATGAAGAAAAGAACACAGCAAGACAACGAATGCCATGGGAGGTGTAGCTGAAAGTACTTTCACTCAAGAATCACAATGGGCAATTAAAATTCTGCCTGCAAAGTATAAGAAGAAGCTTTTTGACTTAAAGACATGTAAATATTTTTATCAGCCACTTACCCATGTGTGTGTGTGTGTGTGTGTGTGTGTGTGTGTGTGTGTGTGTGGTGTGTGTGTGTGTTTAACTGGAAGAGTCTGAAAGAAGCACTCATTGAGTAAATATGAAACCATCTAAGAGGAAAATTTTTTCTCCTATATAGATATTAAGGATGCTTTTCCAGAGATGTAAATTTCCTAAATATAAGTGGTATTTTATATCATTTTAATATTTCTGTTACAGAAAATGTAATGCAAAGTTGCTTGAAAAAAAAATCTATCATCTTATCCGCCAAGCCAACAATACTTGAATTTGAATTCTACAGTATTCTGCTGATGGATCCTTTTCCATTTTGCCAAACATCTGGTTATATTCTAGACAAGAGGAAAGTCCTCAGTTATCAAAACCTTAGCCAGTGAGACCGCATGACTGTAGAATGGGGTTTCATTACCTTGAAGTAGCCATAGAATATCACAACCCTATGCCTCATAATGGGAAAATAACAAGAAACAAGAATGAAAACTAGATTCAAAGACTGGAAAAGAAAATTATTCTTAAAAAGCACACTTCTTGCAAGATTTTGTGCTTCCATTTGAACAATACTTTGAAAAGTATATAAGGAAAAAAACTGTTTTATATATATATATATGACTCAGTATGTAGAAGTTCTTGCTACCAAGCCTGATGATCTAAGTTCAATCCCTGAAGAGGCAACTGATACTATTGAACCAGAGAATTGACTGGTTCAATATATATATATATTTATATATATATATATAAATCAAATAAATCAGTTTTTTCCTTCTAGCAGGACATATATAGATAAGCTTTGTTGATGATGAGATATATACTATTTTTAGGTTTATTTCACTGATCATATGCTTAGTTATGTTCTTTATATTTTTTGATTCAGTGTAATTAGTGAACTATTATTCAAACAACATAAACAAAAAGTATTCCCCCATAACATGCCTGAAAGTTAACTTATAATGATACAAAATTTTCTTGATTCTGTAGAGATTTGGGCTTTTTTCTACCCAATCCATTCAGTGCTTACTAGTCACAATGCAAACAAGTTTTTTTTTGGCACAGTATAACTAACAATATAATATCTTAAACATTGAGCTGACTATAAAGAGATAATAAAATACTATTTTATAAGCTAACATGCTAACACTTTTGTCTCTTTGTAGTTCATAAAAGTATGAAATATGAGAATATTGTCTCTAAAGATTCAGTAAAGATGCCATTCAGGATAGCCGCCTAATGAACATTTGAAGGTGCAAACACACTTTTCACATATTACACAGATGCTATGTATGTCGGGGGCTGCACAAATGAAATGCTAAAAAGAATAAATGGTTGACTTTCAGTACATTCAGTAGAAAGTGATAAAATAGATGGTCCTCTCAGGTCTTTACTTTATTGTGATGGTTCTCATCAAACAAATAGCAATTTTCACATTTAAAAGTACTCAAATTATTAAGCTTTCTCCTTGAAAAATGAGAAGAATACAAATTTGAACTACTAAATGAACTTATGATAATAATTTGAGAAAATCTGTGAGAGAACAGATGTCAAAGAAGAAATCATCTCCAAGCTTTGGTTGCCTCGAATCTGAAAGGTGGGTTAAGGGCAGACAGGGATTGGATCTTTAATCAGAGAATCTGATACTTGGAATGAACTCACATTATTAGCTGAGTTGCAATATTCTTAAGTTATACCTTTGGTTTTAACCTAGGAAAACTGGCGTTCTTACTTTCAGACTGTGACGTAAATTCTCGTCCTTTGTGAATACTGCCTTTTGTTTACCTCATCTTTGCATGTGTGTGCTAGTGTGTGCGAGAAGTGACTGCTAGCAGCACTGAGAGGGTGTGTCATAACAAATGTAAGGAAAGAGTAGTAATAGTGTGAATTGTGCAATGCCGTGTGGTGTCAGGAGCATGCCCCCAAAAGAGCTTCAGGTTGATAGGGAACACTTGAATCGTCAGTGGCTTAACCATTCTGACGGAAATCCCCTAGGGCAAGGCAAGCAATGGCAGTGTGCTGCACAAGAAATGGGCGGACATGTGCGTCCTTGTCAAAGGCAGAAACGGCACAGGTGCATGCAGACACACCCCAAGCCTGTACCTAGAGCCTCCGCACTCTATCAACCTGAACTTCATACAGAAAAATCTGCGCACTGGAGACTTCATCAAATACAAGCCATTGAGCTGGGTTCCCCTTAGTCATTACCATGTCCGCCTAAGTCACAAATCTTGGATTTGATGCCTGTAAGCTGTCTGCCACTTGCAAAAATAATGTAACAGGCTCATTAACATTGTTGTGATGGGCACTAAGTAACGTTTAGTGATTATTAGCAAGGCATTTTCTGGTAGTTTACAATGAATTACAGATGGGAACACAGTGGAGTTTGAAATTTCATTCAGTTTAATTACTCTTCTTGTTTCTAAGGCAAGTAATGTTGGATTTAGAATCTTCTGGCTCTCTCAGTGTGTCTATGATCAATATTTAAAGAAGGAAATAGTTTATAAAATACGCTATTGATGAACATTTAAAAACTTACATTGACTAATTATATGGGAAACATATAGAGGTGTCAAAAACACCAAAACTCAATAAACAGTCATATAATTATTTATAATTATTTCAATAAGGCCACAGCCACTAACATTTGAGTGTGAGTATAAGTTTGGATAACAGAGGAAACATTAACTTAGGGAAATTTTCAATAATGAAAACAAACAGAGAAGACCTGCCATTAAGACAGGTTTCATTTCACAGTTCAACATAGTACTTTTAACAAGAAATACAAGATATGAAAGATAAATTCTCTTGCTTAAAAAAAAAAAGTACCCCAGTTGTTTTTTTAATAGATGAGAAATGACGAGCTATGGATAGAGAATGTTCTAGGTTTTTTTTTTTTACTTTTAAGAGGCATTTACATAATAAGCAGAGATGCTTCTACTCTTTTATATTTCTCCCAATATAATAATAGCTTCACTTTTAAGGAGGAAAAAAAAAACCCAGCATGGAAGAGTGAGGTAGTAGAGGCATCTTGAAGAAAGTGCAGCCTGATTTCTTGGGGCTCAAAATGTAATCCCATTCCTTGTTACCTCGGCTACCCTAGTGAAACATGTCATCACTTGAGGTCCTGTTTCTCCTACAGAATTCATGTGCGAGCTCTGTGCTGTGTGTTTTCTTTGTGACTAGGGCTATTGTGAGGGATAAATAACATGACACACGTCAAACAAGTTCAACATATGTCAGGCACATGTTACACTTACCAGTGTTCGCTCTGTTATTGTGCTGGCTAGCGCAGTGATTTCACTAGAGCCTCTGTGTTTATTAGAGTCTTTCACAGAGAGCTGTGGTTAAATAAGCTTAGGAAACAATAAAGGGAAAGGACACGGAAACAATATATTGACTGTAAGTCTTCTGAGATATTTCAATTTTTCTAAGGACGTATCATAAACTGTGAGACAGAGCGAAAGCTATGTAGGGATTTCAATTGTGTTTGAAATGTCTTTTTAATGTAGACTTGTATACCCACAGAGCAGACACCACAAATGACACCTTTTATCTATAGCCATCCAATCAGAAGTCATAGATGGAGTTTCTTAACCACTTTTTAGATATTTAGGTCCTGCCTGTCAAGGTTACTGCTAAAATTATAGCCATTGATCTCTCTATCTTTCATCTAAAGGAACAACTCTGGCCGTGGTTGTGATTAAAGAATTACTTCTGAAATTAAAAAAAAAAGAACTATCAATTAATTTGGCAATCTTAACCTAGAATGTCTACCCACATTCCAAAAATCATGATGTATCAGAGAAACACAATCTATTTCCTACATTTATAATGATAAATGCTATTTCTCTGCTTTGTAACCTGTTCAAGACCAGCTTGGTCTACAAAGCAAGCCCAGGATAGTCAAGCCAAGACATAGAAAAAAAAAATACTTGCTACTCTTTCAGGGGACCCAAATTTGGTTCCCAGCACCCACATTTGGTGGCTTACAACTGCCCTGACTGACTCTAGCTCCAAAGGATGTGATGCCCTTTTCTGGCCTCAGGCACATACGTTGCATTTTCCTATATAGCTACACACATGAATATACATAACCTAAAATGTGAAAAATAATGAGTAACCCATAGTAGGTGACCACTAATCCATTTTTGATCATTTGTGTACTCTAGAAAAAGCTACCAAAGCATAGCTGCTGCTGATGTGACTTAGAAATACTTTTTTTCTATTTATGGAAGACAGGTATCTTTGATTGCTTACCTATAAGAACAGATGTGTCCCAAGGCAGGTATGCTTGCCTATAGGGAGTGAATGAAAGTCAATCAAATTATAGAAGTTTCTTCTAAATCTATAATAGATCTCCTTATTTCTTAACACTAAATTATTGGTAACATTACAGCTTATGTGAATCATGAGGCTGCTCAGAGTTTATCAGAAAAAAATGTGAATATCATCTATGTGTGGGTATTTCGTAATCAGTTTCTACATTTGACAAATGCCACTGATGAAACTATCCCTAAATTACAAGGGAAATGTACTATTCAATTTGAAGAAAATTTTTGTTCTCGGTACTATCAACATAAATCTTACCTAATATATCTTTGTAATACGAAACAAAGTAAATATTTTGTGTGTCTGAAATAGTGACTGAATTGGAAGTGTCTTCAAACTGATGGGTCCTTTTGGAGTTTCCATCCACAACACAAAGAATATAAGGCTTGTTTGATTTAACTAAAATGGAAAATGAATTCTGCTGAACACTTAGACATATCAAGTATAACAATTGAAAGAGATGCTACAGTGTGACATTTTAAAAAGCCAAGTAAGTTTTAATGCAAAGCTTTGCTGTGTGACTTCCTCTGAGTTCAAAGTGCTTTTCAAAATAGAAACGAGAACAGGTTGTTAGCAATCATACACGTGCCTTGGGGATGGCAGGAGATGAAGTAATCAGGTTTAGGAAGGAGAAGTAGACTAGACGCTGAGGTGAGAGTCTTTGTTCATTTACAAACTCATCACGGATTTGTTTTTCTGCAGTACTGGCACGTGGCCCTAGGTCCTGCACACAGAACACGCTTTATTACTGAGTGACAACCCTAGGGCTGTTTTAAACTTTTCATTTAGAGATATGTTCTAAGTAGACCGTGCTGGCCTAGGACTAGCAAGCATTCCCAAGATGGTTGTGACTTCAGGCCAGTACTACCAGGCACAGTTATTCTCATTTGTAAATTCATAAGGTCTTCAGTCTAAAAAAAAAGCAGTCATTGGCTGGTGTTAGGAAGGGTTCATGGAGACGAAATGAACTATTCTTAGGGAATTCAGATTAATCCTTAAAGTTTTTGAAATAGAAAAGCGCACGTGCGCGTGTGTGTGTGTGTGCGCATGCACGCGCACGCAGACATGTACGAATGTGTGAAGTATAGAGGTCAACCTCAAGTGTCATTTTCTGAAGTGTTTTCTACATTTTTTGGCATGGACTTGTAGGAGGCTAAGATGGCTGTTCAGTGGTCCTAAGATTCCATCTTTTTCTGCCTCTCTGGTACTGGAATTACAAGCGCACATCACTGAACACATCTCTTTAATTTGGATACTGAGGACTTAGGTTCTTGGTAAGAAATTTATTGAGTCTGCTCCTACATTCTTCATGTCTTCCTTGTGTAACTCCCACGAAATATTATAGCTTTATTTGCTTATTTAATTCAGTTTGCTTATATCTGTCAACTATAATGTAAGATCTACCATCATAAAGGTAATTTTTGCCTCCTAAGCTCGTAACTGTTCCCACCACACGCTTTACTAAGTGGAAACATATATTTGTTGAAAGTTTGAATGAAGGAGAAACCAGACTTGGATCCAGCGCTTGCAGATTTCCTTCTATGTAGCATGATATAATTTTTTCCTTAACTTTGCAACATACATCCACGTATAATTCCACCTCCGGGGGGGGGGAGCCATTGCCTTCCACTGGGTTGCTCAGATACCTACACACATGTGGTATACACACATAGGCACAGAAATAAAAACACACAAAAATCTTAAACAGGACTTTACATGTGTACATTTTCTAATGTTTTTAGTTGACATGAAGTATACTGGGTCCTATAGAAAGTATCTTTGCTTTGCAGAGATGTAAATAAGCTAACTAACAGTTCTACGGGCCAGAGAGATGGGGGTAAGGCTGACTGCTTCTCTTGCCTACCCAAATTTGGTTCCTAGTAGCTATGGTCACTGTGGCTCAAAACTACCTGCAACTCAAACTCAAAGGATATATGGGACCTCATGTCACTGTGGGCACCGGCACTCAGGCCACTACCCCATTTTAAAACAATGAAAATAAGTCTTTAAAATTGCTTCCCTACCCTATACAAGAAGACAAGAGAAAAAGAGCTAAAGCATAAACATTAGGAATAAAAAATAAAATCAGATTCTTACAGATAAACATATCCTATGCTGGTAGAATCAGAAGCCAGTATAAAATTCATCTCACAGGAAGCACATTTAGCATTAAGACAAATAAGTAGTCAAAACATGAAAAATATTTACAGTTCTTTGAGCTACCACTAAGCAAACAATATTTACACTATTATTGTGAAACTAAACTAAATAAATTTGACGAACATTCAAATCTCTGCTCTAAAAAGATAAAAACTGGTTGAAGAAATTTTAGAAGGTCTAAATAAAACAATATACCATTCTTGTAAACTACAATGAAATGTCACTGGCAATTTTCACATTGATCTACAAATTCAATACATTTTTAATTAAATTTCTATAGTTATATCCTAAATGATATAATTTTTAATTTATTAAATTTTTTTGTGTTTGAGTATATGTATACCATGGTGTACTTGTGGAGGTCAGAAGTCAACTTTTAGAAGTCATTTCTCTCCTTCTACCATGTGAGTCCCTGGGACCAAACTCAGGTGGTCAGTTTTGTCAGCAAAAGCCTTTACCTAATGAGCCATCTCTCTGGTCCCCAATAATCTTTATAAAAGATAACAAAACCAAATATTGATACCAAAGTCCAAATAATGTAGATGAACCAGAGGTATTAAAAATTGACTAAAGATTTACTAACAAGCTACGGTGATGTTGTACTATGTTAGAAACATGGCAATCAAGGAGACAAAGCAGTGTCTAGAAACTCATTCAGTCTCTATGTTGTCAGTTAATTGAGCAAGAGATGATGACCTTCTTATAAAAAACATACTGGAAGAAATAAATATACATGTTGGAATCAGCCTCACATTTTGTCTTACCATACTAACAGTAGTTTTATGAAATTGTGGAATATAAAATAATGAGAGAACCTGAGGGGTCAAAAACACAACAGGAAGACCTACAGAGTAAACTAACCTGGGCCCACTGGGGTTCACAAAGACTGAACCACCAACTAAAAAACTTGCATGCACTGAACCTAGATCTCTATACATATGTAGGAAATGTCCAGTTTGGTCATCATGTGGATCCTCTAATAATAGGCATAGGGGCTGTCTCTGAATCTGTTACCTACTATTGGGTCACTTTCCCATAGCTGGACTGCTTTGTCTCTTTCCAGTGGGAGAGGATATGCTTTGTGACTTGAGATACCATGTTGGATACCAATTAGGGGCCTCCCATTTTCTGGGAGAAGGGGGAGCATGGGAGGAGGGAGTGTGGGGTGAGACTGGAGGGGAGGAGGGAGGGGACTGGGATCTGGATGTAAAGTGACTAAAACAAACAAACAAACAAACAAACAAATGGGGGGGGAAATAAAACAATTCAGCCTCTAGAAGAATACAAAGATTTTTCAAAAAACTCAAGTAAGCCATGATTTCTAAAACAGGAAATAGAAAGGCATATGTCAGAAAAAATAATAAGTGGAATGTCACTTAAGGTAAAAGTCATCAATTACTGAAAGCCATCAAAAGTAAGATAGAGAAAACTAACACAAAATGAAGAATATGCATTTTAAAATTTGATTTTCTGGCAAGGTCCTACCTATGATTCATTTAAAACTCTGAAAAAAACTCCGACTTATTAACAATAACAATATCATATATGAAAATTAAAACAATGACAAAAGACTCAAACTCACCACAAACATATATATATATATATATATATATATATATATATAAGCCAGATATTATTTCAACAGTGCTTTAAAATTATTAGCCATCAGGGGAATATCAATTATAACAGTCATAAGACAATAACTAAAATTTGAAAACCTAATGTCACAAATCTTGGTAAGTGCTCCACATTAGTATGGGGTCAACTAGTACAGTTATGCTCTCCTGGAAAATGTAAATGGTGCAAATACTTCTGAAACTGCCCAACAGTCCCTGCAAAAACTAAACACGCATTAGCACTATTCCCAACTAATCTAGCGTTTGGATTTTCCCACTGTAAAATTTTTCTAATTATATCTACAGAGACTTCATAGTATGGTCTTTCATGGGTGTGGCAATTTGAATAATAATGACCCTATAGACGCATAGATTTGAATGCATGGTCACCAGGGAGTGGCACTAATAGGAGGTCTGGCCTGTTTGACCAGTTGCAGCTCTGTTAGAAGTATGTCACTGGGTGTGGGCTCTGAGGTTTCAAATGCTCAAGCCAGGCCCAGTGTCCTAACTTCTTCCTGCTTCCTGATGAGCTATTTCTAGAGCTCTAATCTTCATCTCCTGCACCATGTCTGCCAGCATTCCACCATGATGATGGACTAAACCTCTGACACTGTATGCCAGTCCCAATTTATTCTTTTCTTTACTAAGAGTTGCCATTGTCATGATGTCTCTTCACATCAATAGAAACCCTCAGATGATAGGCAAATGTAAATGACTCCCAAGGCATCTCAGGAGAATGGATGCGTTGTATTGTGGTATGTTCACATGAGTCTTCAGGGGGAGGAAAATCCTACCGATACACTGCAACATACGAATGAGTTTCTAAGACGCTATGCCAAGCAACAGCTATAGACTCAAAGGTTAGACATCCTATATGCCGTGTAAAAGATGTGACTGAAAGATAGTTAAAAGCAGATGGAAGGTGTCTGTTTGGTATGGGAAGTACAGAGGAACTTAATTCAGTGACAGAGTTATTCTGCGTCATGACTGGAATGATTGTGCAAATGTGAAAAACTATTAAATCTTACTTCATCACAGACATACGATTTCTGGCTGGCATCATGTTGCATGCCTATAATCCCAGCACTAAGGAAAGTGGGAAAGGAAACCAGGAGTTCAAGGTCATCCTTGATTCTACAGTGCTTTAAATTTTTAAAATTTGAATATTATGTGTATGAGTGTCTACCTTCATACATGCAAGTGTGTGTGTGTGTGTGTGTGTGTGTGTGTGTATGTGTGTGTATCAAGGTATGCATATGTATTTATGTGTATGTAGACATTGTTTGTGGGGTGTATGTGTGTTCATATGCATTTATTTATTTATCTGCCTATATGTATATATAAATGTACCATATATGTGTATGTGCCAAGTAATGAGGAAGACCAGAAGGGACTTTGGATCCCCAGGAAAAGGAGTTACTGGTGTTTACCAAGAGAGTTACCAAGAGAGTGCTGGGAACCAAACCGAGAGTCTATGCAGAAGCCGCAAGTGTCCTAAATATTGAAGAAGCCCTTCTGCCTACTCCATAATGCCTATCCAGAGTTATACAAACCAAACCTATTTTAATTAAAGAAAAAAAAAACGATCTTTTAGAGAAAATTAAGTTCATCTTCAATAGGGATAACAGAACAAAAAGTAAATTACTGAATCTGCTCCTCAAGTTAAGGCCTTAATTGTTATTCACAAATAAGGTTATTTTTAATTATTTGGTATACAATTTTGTATATTGATGCAAAATAAGTTTAACTTTGATACATTAGTATAGAATTCCAATTTAAAACTATTGTTCACACACATTATACATATTCTTACTCTAATATGAGGTATTGTACCCGTACAACTAATTATAATACAAGGTTTACTTCCAATACCTTGAAAGTGCTATTGCAGGCTGTTTAAGATAAGTAAGTAATACAAGCTGATGGTTAGTTGATCAAATCACGGTTGTGTCAATTACTAGTCTATTTTTATCACAAGAATATCTATCCTAGGTTTAACAGATAGGATTCTATAGATAGATAAGGTAAAATAGTTAGGTCTTCAAAAACCTCAGAGACCTACAGAATATGGCATTCAAGGAGGTTTTTATTATTTTAAAGATTTATTGACAATGAGACAGGTTAATTCCTGGCACCAGCCAGCCTACATCAAAGAAGATGATAAGCATCAAAGAACCTCCTTACGGAGATGACTTTAAATGTGCAAAGCAGCCACAGGGCAAAATGTCCTTGTTTCTGCAACAGACTGAATTCTGCCTAAAAACGGGCAAGTGTGGATGCAGGCAGAGTCGATGGCCAAACTCTGCCAAGACAGGGTAAGCAAGTTCCCAATAGTTCCTGCCTCAAAATATATCTGCCAGATATATTGGGCCAGAAGGCTGAAGATGATACTCTAATGTTATAGAGAGTCTTTGGTGATGGTTCAGGCAGCAAACTGTCATTTTTTCATTTTGGAAGAAGCTGCTAACCTACACTTCCCATTCACTCAGGTAATTAAGTTTTATTTCTTCTCAGTTTCTGATGGGAGTTAAAGATCAGATAGGTTAGCTTACAACAAAGCTTAGTTGTTTAGGGGTTAAGATGTTTTAGGCCTGGATAGATGTTTTAAGTTGACAGAGATTAGATACGATAGACATTGGTTTTCATTCAGCATTTTAGACTCAACAAGATAGGAAAGATATTTTCTTCAAATTTGCCAAATATAAATACTTAAATCACTATGAACGGAATATTTATATAATTCCTGATTGTTTCATGGTTCTTCTTGCTGTATGTAGTTTATTTTATTTATGTGTAATAATATAAGTGTATATGTAAAAAGAAATACAATAAAAAAGGAAAAAAAACCCAAGCAAATCAACCCACGAACCAAACAGCACTTCCCTCAAACCATACGTACACTTGCTTATTTTGTGTGTTTTAAAATTTGTATCTAACTATGTGTAATATATGTTATATATTTGAATGTAATTAGCCATTGTGAAACCTCATGCATGAACCTGGAACAAATTCACCTTGTAAACATCAAATTTGTAACAGGCTCTAACTTAGTATTTCTCCTGCTTTTTGTTTGTTACTGTTTTTTATTTGTTTTGTCTTTTTGGCACGTGCATTGATAAAAAGCAGTTCATTAAAAAAGACCTTGGATCGCTCAGGAAAAAAATTCTCAAATCATTTACATGCATTTGAACATTTCATGTATGTACACATTGGCATAATTGAGTGTATTTATATGTACATACCTAAAACAATCACAGTGAGGCACAAAAGTAATTAATCATGATTTCCGAAAAAAATTAATGCTTTCATATTTTATTTTTCATTGTCTCTTAATGAAATGTTTTGTTCCATGTCTTTACTGCAATTTATCACATTCCTTTTGTTTTCTAAGCAATGTGCTAATATAAAGGGAACTAGAAATGAACAGAATTTATGTTTATTATTTTTTGCAAGCTCTTTGTCAGCTGATAGTTAACATTTACAATCAAAAGCACAAAATGCATCATATCTCCAAAATTAGGATGAAAATTAGTTTTATTTTTAAAATACAGAAATGTGTCACAGTCATATTGTTCATTTTTTAAGTCAGAGACACCATATTTAAGCCATCTCTTTTGGTAAAAACTAATACAAATTGTTTTTGCTTAAAAGCATTAATGAATTAAGATTAGGAAGCAGGCCCATTTTCTCTCAAAAGTTTTGGCTACACCACTAGCATCAAATATTCCATTATGCAAAGACATTCTTTATGGGTGCATTGAATAATAATGACACAGGATCCTGTGTTTGTTTCCCAAATATAGCTATTTAAATTTCCACAATGTTTTTACTATTTTCCTTTGGGAAACTGCTTACCATTGTTGAATATTTAGCTGCTTGGTAAGTATTTCCCCAACCTCACCTTAGGATTTTGCATCCTACCCAGGTTCTGTCATACTTGTCTGATGCCAGTGGTAATTGTCATCTTTTCCAACCACACTTGTGGAACTTCTCTCTCCCAAAGTCGCCATTGATGAGAAAGTAGGCGCTCCCCGTGACTCTGCTTCTTACTTCCCAGAATGACCAAGCCTCCCCCATTGCATTGTCTTATATTTTTAAAGAATATCTTGGCAGGTTGTAAAGTTGAAAAAACAAATCACAAAGTCAAAGCCAACAGGGTCACCTGGGGATCTTGCAGAGTTAAGGAGACCACATGTCAGTCAGAGAGAACGATGTTAAGCATAGTGACTCTGAGACCTCTACAGCAGCAGCCAAAGATGGCTCAGCAAAGTGCTCTTTAAAATGTCTGCATTAGTATAAAAGGCAAAATATTTATGTTTTAGGTTAAACATTTCACTTATTATCCCTTGATAAAACATGTTTATATTAAATGTAAGAACTGTGTTACTAACCCTAAATCAGTAAAATTTACAGTCCATGGAAGAAAAACATATTTCTCAATTCTAGTTTCAATAAAAGAAGGGATTTCAACACTTCTATTTAAGAACAAGAAAGATAAATGGTCACCCAAGGAGATAATTATTAGTCATGCAACCTATGAGTGGGTATCTCTCAAGTTTGTTTCTCAAAACATACTCCTTTTCTCAAAATTATCAAAACAATTACCCAGTCTTTTAACAATAGTGACAAAACAATGCCTGTGAGTGAGCACGTGACAGATAGACACACACACACATACACACACACACTAACACACACACACACACACACACTAACACACACACACACACACACACACACACACACACACACACACACACACTAAACAAAACCAAAATCAAACACTTCAGTTAGCAGACCAGAGATGAAAACAGCCCTTGGCAAATAATGCCTTCTTTTCTATTGGGCTCTGTTATGATTTGAAATGTCTCAAGGTTCCATGCAGTGTATAAGTTGGTTCTCAAGAGGTAGTGTTAGACGAACTATGGACGTCAGTCTCTATGTGTTCCTGCTTTTCTTTTTCTCAAAAGGGACTGAACGATCTCTGAGGTGGTCCTTGACTTCTAAGGAGAGTGTTCTTACAAAAGCAAGAAATATGGTCTTCTCTAATTCCTGCTTGAAGATTTACTCTTTGTTCTTCACAATTGCCCAGTTCTTACTGTAAATTAAATGAATGGGTAGTCATTGTGAATGTTAAACCTACCAAGCTGACATCAGAATAAATCTACTTTCATAAATGGCCACCTTCAGGTGATTGGAGTAAGAAAAGCTGACCACTACAGGGTACATACGCCATATATACTGATTTAGTACCATTTTCTTCCACTAATCATTCCATCCTCTCCTAGAATCTATGGTTAAGAAATAAAAGCAGTGAGCAAAGAAGCATTAAGAGATAAGGTGTTTATGGCTACTGGGCATATATAAATACTATTAATATGTAGTTAAACTGAGAATTCATATTTGGAACCCTACCTATAAGCTAGGTCGGAAGTTGAAGTTAGTTTATAAACTTCAGGTTATATAAACTCAGGTTTATAGAGACACTCAACATAATGGGTGATAACATCTTGTTGCTAATGAAAGCATCATGTTCAAGGACTAAATGATGCTAAGGGAATCTAAAACAGAATGATTTTTTTTAAAGAAGCCTCCTAAATATATTATGGCCTTTCCTTTGGCAAAGCCTTTATACCTGGATTAAAAGCCATAACTGGATCTTTTTTAACATAATAATTTATTCAATTGTCAATTCCAAACCATCAAGGCAAATAAATTTAACAAATAACGCATTGGTAACATTCCTGGTTTTATTATTTCTATCTTAAAGAGGTCTCAGAAAATCAGGAGAAATATGTTATGTCAAGAAAAAGAGTGCTTACCACAGTTTATTGCTAGGAACTACTGCTACAATGACATGCAATTACAAATGTAATACCTACAAGGGAATTTTAGTGTAAGGTTTCTGGGGAATTTCAGTGAAACTCAATATAGCTATAAAGAAATGTATCTTTTTTTTTTTTCTATATTGGTCACTAGACTGTGAGGCTCTTCTTGCAGTATTTGTACCAAGTTAATCGTATGCCCTGTTATAAGTACCAGTGAAACACATGCATCTTTCTCTGAGATACGATAAATAGGTTTCAATTAAAAAGTATTGTATATGAGTGTATGTACGTATATGTAGCATATTCATTCAGGACTTCATGGATGTCAGAGGACGGTGACAAATCCTCTGGAACTGTAGTTACAGGCAGTTATGAGTTGCTACATGAGTTCTGGTAACTGAATCAGTCCACTCCAAGAACAGTAAACATATTAAATATATATTGAGCCATCTCCCAGTCCCCTAAATAGATTATAAGCCCATCAACTACTGTTCCTTTTCAAAGTCTTAGCAAAAAGCTTCACAAGGTAAAAAGTATATTAAGACACCTAGTAAGATGGCAAGTCATGAAGCCCAAGTGTGTCCCAACTGGGATTTCTTCACATACACAGTAATAATGCAAATAAAAGTGACTGGATTTTCAAAGTACTGCTTAAAAACAAGAATAGTGGAAAAGATCAACTTGGTGTCTTATACACCCAACTCTTTTCTCTGTAGACAGATATAAGTATGTAATAGATAGACAGACAGAGTAAAAGTCATAAATGTAGACAATAAACAAGTACAAGCCAGAGCCTATTAATGGCTGAAGAAGGGCAGTAGCTCACATCTGGAAAAAAAGGTGCCACATGTCAATATCTTGTTTTTCAAAAATTAATTCACCTACCAAAGTCATAATTGCTGCATTAATTATCTTCCACAGCTGACATCCTTAGCTTGATGAAAAATGCACAGCCACCAAGGACAAATATTCTTTCCTTTTACCAAAGGAACTGAAAGAAACAAAGCCTTCCTACCAGGGAGAAATGTTACTCAAGCCAACAACAACATCAGAAGCAATCTTTTGCTTATAATAAAAACCAGAGATTGTCAACAGGGAGGAGGAATAAAACTCCTCTACAAGTCTTTGAAATACTCAACCTTAGCAGGGATTAGACTGATCAAAATAGAAACATACTAAGTAATAAGCTCTCAAAAGAAACTATCTCCTGAGGTTTGAAAATCACATAATAAAACTACTTAATTATAGCCATTGAGAATATATAGATATTTCAGGTTATAATTATACAATTAAAACTATTTTGTCTTGAAATTACTTTCTGTGTAAAGCAGACACATTTACTATAACTTATAAAGTAACCAATACTTTCTAGTGTATCACTAAGGGGTAGTTTATACACTGTGCACTTAATAACCAGCTACTCCTCCTAGCCAAAGGGCTCCCCAAGAGATATTTTATGTGGGAGTGACGGAGAGGATTTGGTCAATCTGATTTGTCAATTTTAAATTTAGTGGTGAAAAGAAACAATTTTCAACATTTTTCGAAGTTTAATATAAATTAGAAATAGCATAAAGTTCTATGAATCAATTAGGAAATAATGTCAATCATCTACAACCGGGTGGGCCCTTGCAACCTAGTGGGAAAAAATAGACATAAAGAGGTCTTTCCTTAAGTAATTTGCAGTCAGATTGGAAAGAGAACAAGGAACAGGCAGCATGAGAGAAAATGCAAGACAAGAAAGAAGCTGATTTTGAGAGGAGCCAGGAGTCTACAGCATGGGATGTGCCAATTACCAAAACAAATTGATGGACCACATTACTATTCACTGCTTTGGCACTTATTTGTTTTTGTGCTCTGGCTTTTGGCACTGGCTACAGCTTTACTATGGGGAAAAGAGATCTGAGCGCATTTGTGTGGACAGTAGATTAACAGCATGGCCTGGGGAATGTGGCAAGTGGATTTTCGTCTTAGTATTTTTCATGGATTATTGTCTGAAGGGGAGGGTGAGCTTTTTCCCCTCCATGGGGTCCTGTTGAAAATACTTCATGAGTGATTTCATTTAATTTTTCTTTTAAGAAGGGTTTATCAAAAGTACACAATATTAAAATTCCAGGAAAGCCTTATAGTCTCCAATGGCATATAACTAAGTATATGGAAAAAAAAAAAAAGAGCCTGTGCAGACTTTTCATACAAAAATCAGGCAAACAACTCACATAATAATAAAAATATATATGGTATTTAACTTTTAAAAGTGTCCTATAGATCTAAGCTACAAAGAAATATTACAAATAAGTAATTTTTATTTAAAAATATAAGTTTAGAGCACTGATGAAATCAATGATAAAGATTAGATAAAAGCACAAAGATATTGGGGAAACAAAGAGAAAGGACTTTGAAGATATAGCCTATGGCTCGACTGAAGGACAGAGAACTGTGAGTACCACGGATCCAACAAATCCCTCTGCTCCCGATTTTCTTCAGCTTTGTTTGTATACTTTACATTCAGCTGTGACTATTTAGTGGTAAAAATCAATAACTTGCTGAAAACTGTGACTCCCACATAAAGACGACAGCATGTCCTTATTTACCAATCACTTAGGAGAGAGCTTGCGTTATGGAAGCATTGTAATGAAACAAATGTCATTTGCTGTTTTAAGAAAGCATTTATATCACTGACTACCACTGTATTGTCAAAGAGATAGTTAGTACTGCTGTTTTACCACTGGATTGTCAGAGAGATAGTACTGCTGCTAAGGACAACATTAGGATGTTCATGGCAACAAAGTTGGACATCGGTGACAGAATAGATTATAATAAATTCTTATGCTACAGAAAGGTAGATGTTAATGCTGAGATAAAAGCAAGGGAACACTTGTACATCCTTTCAATGCAACACTCTTTTGTGGTTTCAAAGCCTTTGCTCATTATTTTTTGTTTGCGAGACTGAAAAAGATTTTTCCAACTCTACTTGAATAGGCTGCTAATGTGATAACCCTACATATGAATATGCATAAGCACCTCTAAGAGAGCTGCCTAGCTGATGATGACTTGGAGCAAGATGACCATTACTTTTCCTTCCCTTAGATTTTTTTTTTTAAGGCAATGTCTTGCCCTGTAGTTAGTCTTGCTTCCAACTTACCATCATTAGTCAGCTTCCATGGTGTCATACGAGGTGGGAGAACCGCAGCTAGCTTGGACCATCGCTTCTGTCTTTGTGATGCTTCTGTGGCTGATATATAATATCACTTCTGATGTATGTTGAAATTGGAAAAGATACAGCGAGTTCCCTTCGTATTTCAGTTACAAAACGTAGGGCTGCTGTGGTATATAATAACAAATGTTCAATCAGCATCTGCTTTCGCAAGGAGGGCTTACTTATCTCTGCCTTTGAGATTTGGGGATTTAATAAAAGAAACTAGGATAATTGTGCTGCCGTTCATGAGGAATTCAGGGGTTGAGGAACATGTAAATGAAGATTTCAGACAGAGCTCAATAAAACAGAAGCCTCGCTAGTATTAATTTTAGAATACTAGCTGCAGTAAAGTTCTGTGGGTGAAAATGTCAGCAAAGCAAGATATAATTGTAACAACAGGACACTAAGGGGACAGTAAAGGGTTTCCTCAAAAAAAATATATTTTTTAAATATTCAGCTTTAAGTGATCTGCATCGCATTAATAATATGAGATAACAGCCACAATACACTTTTCTGATTGCAACATACACTCTTAAAAAAATCAGAATATATATATATTTTTTTCATGGGACTGGAAAGAAGGTTCAGCAGTTAGGAGTACTAGGAAGCATTGCCTACTCTTCCGGAGGCACTGGGTTTGGTTCCCGGCATCCACATAGCAATTCACAGCTATCTGGAGCTCCAATTCCAGAGAATCTGGTATCCTTGCACAGACATAAATGCAGGTGAAACATCAATGCACATAAAATAAACACAACTTGAAAAACAGAAATATATTTTTTCATAGAAAAATTAATATTGGAAATTTATTTTATAGGCAGACCATTCTTAGAACTTAAACAACCCGACCAAAGTGCATCATCCATTTCTTGGTTTTCAACAAGACTTAACAAGGACACAAATTAATGAGATCTAACATATGATGATCACTACAGATTAATCTCTGTAGCTATTGTTTAAAAATTTATCAGCACATACTCTTTGTACATAGTGATGGGCTTCACAAAGTTGTCCTCATTCAAACATGCTACGTGCATTCAACATATTTGTCATCTCGTACCCAGTCCTTTTTCACAATTTACACTAGTTTCCATCCATTACCAAATATTGCATCTATTTTCATTTCGTATCTAAAATAATTTGTGTATTTTTTACAAAAGTGAGTAAAAAAAGCAAACCAAAAAGGGAGAAAATCCGAAACACAAAATGCAAATGTTCTAAATGGGTTCTCAAATCCCTGAGCCCAGTTCTGAGAGTCCTCATTCACAAGCATATACTTCACCTCGCTCCATGATAAGACATTCTTTACAAGGCTTGAAAGGCAAGCAGGGACAACTAATTCTCCACATGGTGTGGGGTGTGGGGAATGGTCTTTGACCCTCTGACCTGCACTCTGGTACCCACGATTTGGTTGCCGTCCCTTGGTGGGACATCCTTGTGGGCACACAGAAGAAGGGAATGCAGCCTGTCCTGATGGGACCTGATAGGCTGCGGCTGGACCCTGTCAGAGGCCTATGGGAGGGGAAAAGGGAAGAAGAGGGGGAGAAGGAGGGTGGGAATGGGAAGATAAAAGTGAGGGGATAGCAATCGGGATAGTAATGTGAATAAATTTAAAAAACCATACAAAGCACACACACACACACACACACACACACACACACACACACACACACACACACGTATGTATGTGTATATACATGTATATACATTTTGTAAATTTTGTGAATTAATGGAGTATGCCTTCTGAAATTTCTATGGCAGCAGAGAGGAAACATTTCTAGCTGATGCTAAACTTTCTCATGCCAGTGATACTGTTTGTGCTCACCAGGCTAAGCATGGAAGGGCTTCTGTAACACCACCCCAACATTACTCCAAAGGGACTTCACAACTAAAGGATACCTCATCAAAACAAAATCAAGAGTGCAACAATGAAAATACAAGATTATTACTAAATATTAAATAAAAAATGAAAGATGGACTCATTTGGCAATCGATGTGACTGATGTTTGGCAAGGAAATGCTAATATGCTTTAACGTTGGATATTAACTCCTTAGAAAGGAAGCTACTGCATGACGTATAGCATGCTGGTGTAGCAATCAGATACTTGTACCTTTCAAAAAAATCTCTTCGGATAGCCTTCAGGAGGATTGCAAGAAGCATGGGAGATGAAAGACAGGGAGATGAGCAATGAGCCTAGGCAGAAATAAGGCATGGAGCTAAAGTACTGGTGGTGGCCATGGGAAACTGAGTAGAGGAAGGCAAGGTGGGGGTATTATCAAAGCAGCAATAAGAGAAAAATCTGTCTATCAGATACATAGGTAGACAGCCAAGTAGCAAAGCAGACATTCAATCAGTCTTTACAGACATTCGGCCCTATGTATCTTCTGTTACAGATAACCTTATTGTCTAATTCGCAAGATGAGAGACACATGCGTTTTTTTTTCTTTAAAACTTGCTTATTTTTTTCATCCTATTTTAAAAATTCACAAGGTTTCTTGGGTTGATTATTTTTCTAATTACTCCTATTCACTTGATATCTGAATGGCATAATATGTTTAAATTTGTTTCCCTTTAATAGATTGACTTGCCTAGCCAGCCAATAAAAACAGCAGTGGGACTCCATATAATTCTTCCTGTATTATATTACAGTACTGACAATAATAACAGTAATAATTATCCAATTTCAAGATGGAGGAGTACCTTTGACCTCCATTTGATCCCCCTGGTCTATCTAAGTCTGATTCTGCATTGATTTCATTCCCAAGGAAGTTGCTATAATCATGTTATGGCTGATTTATCACAATGTGCTTGCTGGCTAGTGATTTCTCATCTTGAACTTGCTTCCTTCATTTTTTTCCCACCACTGAAAGACATATTGAAATGTTCTGTTTTTTTCAAAGCAAAGCAAATTTTCCATTTTCTCCTATATTTCTCTCAGTGGGTGGTACAAAGTGACCTACAGACTTCAAGAACCATCTTAATTGCACTCTATAAGTTGGCAAGATAAATAAAAGTCACAGAAAATAACGCAAGGAAAGCTTTGTAGAGGGAATCAAATTTATATGACAACTATAGCTTTAAAGATAGGACTTGGGCCCTCAAATCATGAGGCTTACATTCCAGATTTTTCCAATAAGCATTTCTGTGTACTAATCAACTTAAGCATTTTTATTTCAACATCTTGTTTATAAATTGCATACCGGTGAATTCATTCTGCACATATAAATTTAATGTCTGTTAATTTTAAGCATGGTTAAAACTTGTAATAATAATAAACACAATAGGAGTCGCTTCAGTGTCTTCAGAAAGGCTTTATTTGCTGCTCATGTCATTCAGGTAATACCATGCTGATATATTTGGAATAATGAATAAATTAAAAATGTCTCAAGTTATTAGTACCCACTTTAGATGACAATATAGATGATCAGATAAATCAAGTAATACAAGCAAGTTCATCCAGGTTATTAGCTCCCTATTCACGGGTCCGTGAGTGTTATAATTCCCAACTCAAGACCTTATAAATCCTTGTCCAAAGTAACTGCTGAAACACAGCTTTTGACAAGCGCGTTAGTTGGGAGTCAGAATATAGTATAATAACAAAGCACCCCACACCTTGATCATTTCAAACCTTCCTGTTAATATTTCCTATCTTTGTGTCTTGCTATGAGCTCTGCTGGGGTCATGGGTACCATTGACCTGAGGCTCACTAAAGAGTCAATATCTGATTCTTTGCCTCTCATCATGAGGAAGAGGGAAAGAAAGAAGCAAGTTACATAGTAAACCTCCTTCTATAAGAAAAACACAACACAAAACAAAACCCTACTCATTGTCACAGAACCTTTGCCAATCAAATAACAAGGCTACTCCCAGTTCCAACCACTTGTTCATATGCAATACATACCAACCATGCATAGCAGGTGGGACTGAAACAACATGGGGCCCTGAGGTCAGTTTCTTATCACTTATAGAATACTCAGGGAATTCTTTTTCATAGTCAGCTCTGCAATGTGCAATTATCAGAGCTGACATTGAAAACGGTTTTCAGTTTTCCGAGATCAGTGCTATGCTATCCAAATTAAATCAATTTCCATGATTCTGTTGTCTTTGTCAAAAGCACTGAATACATTTCCAGTGGTTTTTAAATGGGAATTTTATGTGTAATGTAGCTTTTTGTTTTGTTTGTGAAACACAGTCACACAATGTGGTTAAAACTAGCAGTCATTCCTCCATGGCAAAAGTTCCTTAAATGAAAGGTGTGCCATGTCATCAGATCAAAAGATTTATAGTTTGTCACAGTCCTTAGGATTCTCTTGCTGTGTTTTGTTTGTGTTTTATATCTGGCCGTGTCACTTCTATAATGTAGGTGGCTTCTCAGAAGCCAGTACCTGTGTTCTAAAATGTACTGTTTCATACTTGTGGCTGAAAGCTAACTTGCATTTCTCAGTTTTCCTTGCTCTTAGGCTATATGGCTCCGTCCTCTCCCCTGCAATGTGAATAGAGGTGTTGGTGATCACTGCTAGACCAGGTCAAGTCATATCCCCAAGTACGTCTCTGTCTGCCTTTCCATTTGCAATTCTTCTGGATGGGGGAAGGGGTGAGCAGCAAGTATTATTTATACTCCAGAATACTGAGTAATAACTGTTATAACATTTCCAGAGCTTTATCATACTAATAAGAATCATGCATGCATTTGCATCTGTGCTTACAGAAAACCATTTAAGTAGCATGTCTCTCTCTCTCTCTCTCTTTCTCTCTCTCTCTCTCTCTCTCTCTCTCTCTCTCTCTCTCTCTCTGTGTGTGTGTGTGTGTGTGTGTGTGTGTGTGTGTGTGTTAATTTTCAAGAACCAAATCATGGCAATTTCCTTTTGGCTGCAACAGGGGAATACGAGCAAAGAATTCCTGTTAGAGACAAATACAGAAAAACAAAATTGATACATGCGGATATGCTTCCAGCTGTTCTGAGGAATACTGGTTGAATCTGTTGGGCTGAGTTTCAGAAGAGAGATGAGAGAATGGACACAGTTTTGGAGAGCCGAATATGACAGCCCAGGAGAACTGAGACCCTGGGCAGTGAATCCATAGACAGTTTGGGGACTGGTTATGTCCTATCTCCTCCTTTCAGAACCAGTAGTTTGACAGCACTGGGTTGTGAAAGCTGGTGCATCTGAATAACTAGGGTATCTGAGAAGAACTTCAGGCAGAGTACTTGGGGAAACTATGGTACCATTTCCCGAGTGCTTCACAAGCCTTACGCCCGAGGCATCCTGTTTCCTGTACAATATCACCATTAATGGAAATATTGCTAGAAGACACATGTTCTAAACAGAAGAAAGCCTTACAATACTAATTTACTCTGACAAAAATCACTTACATATGGAATGTTTGTCAGAATTTAAACTCTGATTTTTTAATTACATTTTTAAATTTTATTTTGTTTTTGAAGGGAGGGTCACTCCTGTAGACGCTGGGAGACAACTGGTGGGTATTGGTTTTCTCCTTCATGAACAGAACTCAGGTTTCCAGTATTTGCATTTGGTACCCTGACTACCAGAGCCAAGTCACCGACCCCAGTGACAATCTGATTCTTTAAAATCCATACTATGAATTACTATACTACTTTATATAATATAGCTGTGTACTTATGATAGAGTTATAAAAACATAGCTGAGAAAGGTTAGAAGTATATTTTACTAACAAGAATTCTTGGGTGTAATTAAGCATAAGCCATTTTACTTAAAGCATTGAAGACTGACATTGATGACAAACAAACGAAAAATTAAAAGTCAAGGTCCAGAGGCAGGAGCTTTGAGCTAATGTCCATTGAGCCAGTTGTCAGGCAATCACAAAAGCATCATGTCCCACCTGCTAAGAGACACCATAGTGGTTAGTCTTCTGAAATGACCCTTGGTGAATTAAACCTTTGGGTATACACCCATACTTTACATATGGTTTGTGCTGGGTCTAGACTTAACTGACAGAAGACAGCAGAATTGCAAATTTGTTGGTACCAGCCTAGTCTCTAAATGACTGGTGACATCTGTCTCTTCCTCCTAGGAAAGTTTGCATTTGAGAGTAGGAGCCTCAACAGCAGCTTCCTTATGCTGTAGCTGAGTCTATACAGACAGTGCATATAGGGGAAGAAGAGCTCGCAGGCCACAAGGTGGTGGAGCAACACTCTGCTCTCCCAGGTTCTCAACCCACCCTCTTGAGTTTGGCAGCACCTACCACCATATTTGCAAGTGTATAAGAACATCATGGAATTTCAAAGACTATCTGGCTGGTCCCTGACAAACACGGAAGATGACAGACAACTAATGCTGGTTCTTTTACACATTTAAGTTTGGAAGGCATATTTTACATGGTAATTCGTATTTTAAAACTACCAAAACAGAATATCGTAAAAGGGTAAAAGTCATTCCCTTTTGCCTCTGAGTAAAATCTGGCTAAACATACAGTAATAGTAAATTACAACACACACTGGATTCAGTCTCTTGAGTACAAGAGAATTACATTATTGCATTGTAGTTACTCTGAGTTCACACTCAAGTAAACCACACCATGTACCACTTGAAACAATATCTTATCCTTCCAAGTACAGCAACATGCACTGGCTCCTAATCCAATGCTTTGAGGCCACAAGGAAGGTTAAATACTATTTCCCCAAACCAATGCCATAAAAAAAAAACCCTTCCACTGATTTATTCATTTCATCTACTGTAATTATCATTGTGGTTAGAAATGGCATCCCCTCACATATAATGAAATAATCTGTTCAGACAGCTGTCCACTCACTTCAAATTCCAGTCATCCATCATGTAAATCTGTACAAAGTGGCATGTGTTTTCAACCCATTACTTAGAGACTACCTGGTTATGGACTTCATATTATACTTGGGAGTCAGAGGACAATGCTACTTAAGTTCTGATTTCTTTGTCTAAAGTCAAGGGGGTGGGGAAGATATGTGAAAAAGAAGACTTCAATTATATGGCCTGCCAATCCCCTGTGAGGTCGCGCTGAACTGTTGTAATGCAGTGTGGCACCTGCTTCCCCAGAGTTGACACACAGAATGTCCAGAACACGCGGTAGAGCACAGCACAGAAGTGGCCAACTTTAAGTTTCTGGAAGGAAACAGTTGTATAAACACCAGCTCATCAGTCTTTTAAAGGACTTTTTTTTTTCCTTCACTACAATTGACAACAGTTTTACGACAGTGGAGTCTTCCTATATATACTGTCTCGAGCCTTTTATAATCATAATATTTGGAACGTCTGCGGCACTCCCCCCTTCAAAGTACTTTAACAAGCATTAGCTATAATTGTAAAGAGCCGCAGGAGCCTTGGGGATGAAAAGCGCTGTATAAATGTGCCATGAAGCCAGGACTATTACTTCTGTACACTGCAGCATAAATTATCAGAAAATGAGTAAATGGATTTCGGTTTCACACACTTGAATGTTAATTGGGAAGAAAAATATCTTTCACCAGTTTGAAGATGACAATTATCCCACAGTCTATCTGCTTTAGCAGGCGTTTCACTCTTTGTTAATCTTGACAGATTATATAACCTCAGGTAAGTTCTGTGTCTGGAAGTCTTTGTGTGTATCTTGGCACAGGGTTTAGTGTCAATTCCGATGTTCAGTCTGCTGTGAAGACATTCTACACTATCTCTGGCCATGCTATATATCACTCTTGTACATGCATCTAACTTCTGCTCAAGCAGAGAAACTAATCCAAGTGGTTATTACTTCACTGAGCAGCCATAATGCTTGGCAAGGTTTGTTATTGTTTGGTGATGGGTTCCAATAAAGAAATTTAAACTATGATGTAAACACTTGTTTAAAATAGCAATTTCTACACTTTTAGTGACAGACAAGTTTATCACTATTGTAGTTTCTGGTCTGATAACAGACCCAGTGAAGGTTAGTGATTCTCAAGTTTCAAAGATCATTTTAAAGAAGTTAATTGTTAAGACATGACACTAGCCACTGCCATGTATGTTTAGCTTTTTCCAGGTATAAAAATAAGTTATAGCAGCATGACTCAGGTACTTTAAAGAAACTTCAAAACCCTTATGAGGGATTACTAACTTTCTTGCTCTTGAATTCTATGATCCAGAACACAAGAACCCCGGAGCCCTTCAATTGTTCTACATTGGATTTGTATTGTTTACATTGCACAATCGCATCCTTAATCCAGCATCGCCCTTTTCAACCATCTCACATTTCCACATGACTCAGAAAATCCAGCACTTGTCTTGTTCCAGGAATAAGCAACCCTTCACTACTGGAGACTTGTGGGTACACAATTCCTCTCAAAATAAAGGCAGCTGCAAGCTGATGTATTTGATATTCAGTCTGGACCTGGCAACAGTGTCGAGACTGCATATTGAGAATAGCAGGAAGCAACAGGCAGACATCCCAGTTCTTTGAAGGCAGTGGCTACGAAGGACACATATTGGCAGGTGCAAATGATACTTGTGAGGTTCTGAGCATCTAATTTATCAGCTGACACCAGAACCATAATATTGTTATACATTTGATGATCACTATAGTGGGGGAAATACTGGTCCTGCACCAACATCTTTCTGGGAAAGACATGGTCAGAGATAGACACTTTATTCCCTGGCTGTCATCTTCCCACGATGTCTCCTTTGTACACAGAGCTCCTGCATCTTTATAGCTTTGCCCATCTTCTTTCCATTTGCCTGAAGGTTTTCCCTTTATTTCCCTTGCTGGCTTTCTCTGAGCTAGGAGACTAGTAAGTAGCCTTGCCATTCTTCCTTTCAGACTATGTTCTTGCCGCCTCCTTTCAAAGTAGAGACTGGTCCCCAACAGATGTCACCTTTGTTTAGGCAAGTAATGCTTTGTGTGTGTGCTGTTATGATAGTCCTCAAAGCAGTTGCTTCGTCTCTAGTTTCTATGTACTTAAATGTAACCTTCCCACAAGTGACAGATTAATCTTCCCCTTTCATTGTATCAGTATCTTGCTCAAAAGCCTTTAATTGCTTCACATTTCATAGAGGAAGAGGTTTAAAATCTCACATTAATAAATTGTAGTCCATCACAAGGGCTTACCATGGCCCAATCACTGTACTAAGAGCTTTACATCCATTATCTCATTTAATTATCGCATTGAGGTAGATATTATTATCCTTATTCTATGGATGAAGAAACTGAGGCTAATCTCCCATTGACCTCATTTTATATAATAAAAAATAATCCTACAATGGCTTGAAATCATATTTTATAAAAAGAAAAAAAAACAATCTCAAGTCCTATTCTAGCTCTGCAAATTACTAGCTAGACACCTTTTACAGAGAGTCACTTGAGAGTCTTTAAAATTCACCCTTATCAAGCCCATCATAAGACCAGCCTTGTCTGTTCCTCAAGGTTATTTAGGATAGGTGAAAGGACTTAAGTATAGTACTCTATCAACACAAGTTGATAGGATTAGCCAAAGTAAGAGGAATTTAGAATATGTTGCCAACTTAAATGTCTATGAAGAACATACAACAATCACATGTATGCTGTTGGAAAAAGAGTCCTCTCACAGAGGTAGATTTCAGGATGACTGTCTACCCTCCCAGCTCTACCTGTACCAGCTTGTCTACTCCCACATTTAATGTGCCTATCATCTACGTCCCATTTTATATTTATGGGAGGCAGACATCTATGATGACTTCCACGTTGGGGTCATAACTCTTAAAGGAAACTGTCTACCTGAGAAAGAAGACTTCAATGAGCCTCACTCACATTTGACTGTGTAGCACTTAAATTTACCTGTATGAGGCTAAAACTGTATAAAGTTGCATAGCTTAGAAAAGCATAGTGATAAAAATACATCAAACACACACGAACACACACACACATATACACACATACATCTGTTTTTAGTGGTTTGGGGAAGGTTAGAAACATCAGTGGAGCAATTACAGAAAGGAAGAACAAGAGTGCTGAGGACAGCAGTTGGAGGCGAGGCAAGGAGAAGGGATGAAAAAGACGGCACACAACAGAATTAAAGGAGCAGGAGGCTAGCAAGGAGGCGCTGTGCCTCTGTGGACATGTTTTTCAATGATACTGAAAGCTACAGAGGGGCCAGAGCAGTAATAGATGGAAAGGGGCCTTTGCATTAGAGGCATGGAAGAGTATTTCTCTGGGTATTGGCTACTTAATGGGGTTGAAGCTGTCCGGGCCTGTGCTTCAATTGGAGACTGTATATACTACATACTACATACATACATACATACATACATACATACATACATACACAGACACAGACACAGACACACACACACACACACACACACACACACACACACACACACACACATTTTCCAGGTGATTGGCCTGGATTTAGTCTCCTTAAGTTTTTATGCTACTAAATTATGGCTCATTTCATGCTAGTGTTGAAATAGCCTTTATCTTCAAAATCAAATGTGGGAGATGGAACATTCTTAAAAGTTTGAGTCCTCAAGAAAAGTAGCTAATCAGGAAAGCAGCATTTCGTTTCCCCAGGGCTCATGATATGTTGACTTGATTTCTAAATGCTATAGGTACCGTCAAAATGCTGATGAAATAAAATCTGCACAGCTCACGCTGCAAACTGATAGGCAGTGGAAAAGAGATAGTCCACAAAATCATCACTACCCTTCCCCATTCTTGTGACGAAGTTCATTTGTTCTTTCTCTTTATTCAGTTATGTGTTTTGGTTCATCTGGAGTGACTTATACCTTTTGAATATGAGGGACCCATGAGTAACCATCAACAAAAATACCCTGCTCTTGTTTGCTGATATTGTACTGGGATGTGTACTATAATTTCAAAAATAAAATGATATGCCCCAAATAAGTTACTCTGTCATTCCATGTAAGCTCACCGTCACATTTTCAGTCATTAACACTTATTAGTCCAGTAGTATGAGCTTGCCGTTTGGATTTTATGTTTTAATGAGTTGCTCTTTGCAATGAGACCCAACTGGAGATATTTATATGGAAAAATTAACAACTTGGAGATAGAGACAGATGGGCATATGCAGAGAATGGCTAAAAACGACAAAAAAAAAAAAAGTATCAGACGATGACGACTTATGGACAGATGTTACAGTACTGACAACTGAGGATTGCTGCCTCATGATGGGAGAATGTTTGGGGGCAAGGGCAGCTCCAGAGACATCACAATTTCCAGAGACTTTATACAGATGAAGTCAGTTTAAAACAACGACACGAACACCACCCCTTTCGGTAATTACTGTGTGGATTCTGTTTCCGAGGCACACTGGACTGGAGGAACAAATAATAAATGACGTATAGACACTCTATATCAACAAAAAACCAAACCCTAATGTGTCTACCTTCTCAGACACTCCATATTGAACCGATCAACTGTTCCTGAGTCAGTGGAGACTGCTCAACAACCCTTTGCCCTAATTATTATTAAGCTCTTAGCAGAGCTCCATTCTCATTCCATCCGTGTTTGCATCTTGAGAAAGTGATTTATGAAATGACTAATGCGATGAAGACTTTAACCCAGTCTGGCAAACAAGAAAGCTAATTAGTGGCAATAATTTACTTCTGGTTGGAAATTCATAATTTGCTGGGTCATAACCCATAATTAATATATTTTCTGTGTTTCTTTCTTTAAGATAATTGATGCTGCATATTGAATATTACTTTAGGAGAATGTGTGTCTTAAATGCAATTAAAATTAAACCATAATCTCATATAGGTAAATTATATTAGACACTTCAAATCAAAGAATCTTGAAATTAATGTCTCATAGTAACTGTATAAGAATTAAATGTCTTATTTAAAATCATACTGAGTAAACATAACCTTATTGGAAACACACTTCTTTGTTTTCTGAAATGACATTAAAATATACAGTCATGACACCTCATTGCTAGAGAGAAAATATTTGCTTGAGTTATCAATTACTCCAGCATATTGATTCAATATTAAAAAACTTTCTGCTATGGAGTTTGTTGTTATACTGAGGAACATTGAAAATTAATACCTGTCCTTAAATCAAGAACTGACTATTTATAGCTCATTTTAGGTTCAACAAACTGTCAGTTTAGAATAAAATACTACTTGAGATACATCACATATCGCTATTCATAGTGGCCACTTTATGAACAACGATTACAAGCAGTTTGTATTTGTTTTTAGATCTTATAAGATTAGCATATAGTTTGCCTTGTAACTAAATATTATAGGTCTTAAAATCTGTCAAACTGGATCCAAATAAGTTTTATTCCTGATGAGTGACATAGGTTTCCACTTGTAGGCGCACACATATACATGTACACGCACGCATACACTCATACACATATTCATGCACACACGCATCCATACACTCACATGTATGCTCACACACACACACACACACAAGCACACATTTACACACTCATATTTCTAACTTGTCCACTAAGCAACTGATGTATTTTGTATTGTTCATTTTCGGTATTTCACGCTGTAATATCTGCATATACTTAATGTTCTTCTTTGTTTTAAATGAAATATTTTTCTTAAAACAGATGAAGTTTTAACAAAAAAATCCAGTGATTAGGGAGGACAAAGTAGTGGGGTAGGGATTCACAAGTGTTTTCTTAGAGCCGTGGTTCCCAACCTTTTTAATGCTGCAACCATTTAGCACAGTTTTTCATGTTGTAGTGACCCCCTAACCATAAAATTATTATCACTACTACTTCATAACTTTAATTTTATTACTCTTATGAATCATTATGCAAATATCTGATATGAAGTTCATCTTAGGTGACCCCTGTGGAAGGGTCATTTGACCTTCAAGGTGGGGTTCGTAGTCCACAGGTTGAGAACCACTGCTTTAGAATACAGATGCACATAGGAGCTAATGGCTGTCCATGTGTTCATTTTAAATGCTGATAGCAAACTGTCTATACAACTGTTACTAAAACTTACTTTCCCACAAACCAAATCTGAAAGCGACTGTCACTGAAAATAGTTATTATTGGCAGACATTTCCATTCCTGCACATCTGATTTTTTATTTATTTTTTTCTTTATCTTTATTAATTCACTCACATTACATCTCAATAGTTATCCCATTCTTTGTATCCTCCCATTCCTCCCTCCCTCCTGCTTTCTTCCTACTTCCCTCCCCCATGTCTGTGACTGAGGGGGACCTCCTCCCCCTGTATATGCTCATAGGGTATTAGTTTCTTCTTGGTGACCTGCTGCCCTTCCTCTGAGTGCCACCAGGCCTCAAATATGGGGCACAGGAGTTCATGTGAAAGTCAGTCCCCACTCTGCACTCAACTGTGGAGAATGTTCTGTCCATTGGCTAGATCTGGGTTGGGGTTCGATGTTTACTGCACATATATTCCTTAGCTGGTGCCATAATTTGAGCAGGACCCCTGCACCCAGATCTGCCCATCATAATGTTCTTCTTGTAGGTTTCTAGGACCCTCTGGATCCTTCTATTTCCCCATTCTCCTATGCTTCTCTTTCCTAAAGTCCCACTAGGATGTCCTCTCTTCTGTCCCACTTTGCTGATAAGTGAAGACTTTCATGGGGCATGCCCGTTGGGCTAGTGTACACATCCAAATTTATATCACCTTAATTTAACCATTTTGGGGGGATCATCGCATGTCTTTCATTATGAATATGTTTAAGAATTAGTTCCTAAGCTAATATTCGCTTTATATTTCTCCTTTGCTTGCCCATTAATAATCTTTTATCTACTTTTCTGATTTCTCTTAATATTAATTTGCAGTTTTATATTCTTATAAAACACTTATATATGATAAGTATTAGATAAGGGAGAGTCAATACACAGTACAGGAAGTAAAATTACAATTTTATTTAACCTCATTTGCATTTTTTTCTAACCAGTTCTTATTTAAAAGTGCTTGGAAACTATGAAAGTTTGACAGAGGCTGAAGAATTCCCTGCTACAAGTAGCCTGGGATTTGCTAAGTTCCTCAAAATAATTTCATTTAGAACCTAGGGGCTTTTCGCAGGAATTGCCCTGTCACTTACAAATAGGCCCACGTCTGCGCTGACACTGCTTCCAGCAGCTCCTTCAGGAAGCAGCAACCAAGTAGACTTCAGCATATGTCAAAGTGATGGGTGTGAAGAGATTCTGTGCTCTTAAATAACATCATTACTTCATAGGGACTGAACCTCATCCAAGAGTGCTCTGCCATCTGATCCCTACCTATAAATCTCTCACAGATCTCCACATGGTCTCATGATTATTACAGAGATTAAATTAGAGGGAGGCTTGAAGACTCACAAGGGGACTCTTCACTAGAAGGGGGAAACAACATGAAGCTGCTTAGTCATCCAACAAAAAGGTACAGTGGCATATTATGCATATTATGAGTAAAACAAAAAGGGTGTTATGCAGTGGTATGAACAGATGTGTCATGGAGGCACATACAAACATGCATCAACATGTTCACAAACATATGCAGTTTTAGACTCTATCGTGTGAATGATTTTTCAAAAAAATTATGACTGAAACTATCAACATGTGTGCTTTCATGTTTATTCTATGGATGTCAACTAACCACTTTGAATAGATCTGTGTGTATCCAGAATGGTGCAGTCCCATGCACAGACACATGCACACATATATGCACAGGCCTCAAGCATTTATTTTGGCCACACATCCACAACAAGCAAACAGTTCAACGAGTCTGTAATATTTACATCCGAATGTATTTCATTTACCCTAATGAGTCATTCTTTACATAACCTATCGAGGACGGATTCTTTTAGGTAGGGATTGTCAATATGATTAGAATTTAACATTTATATAACCCAACAAGGTAATACACAGTGAAAATTGATGGAATTGTAGCAGAGCTGTATCTTTCACATTTATTCATCTAAAGGCAATATTTTCAAACCACTAGCTACTGTACTGTCAGGCACTGGGGGAAATCTCTATTGAGAATGCTTTCTAAACATGTAAAGATTAAATTTTCTGACCTATATTTAGATAATAGTGGCACAGGTTGGAATACTACAAGATTAGTGAATATGAAATGGGAGGAAATCAGAAGGAAAAAAATGGTAACAGTGTCTCTTATTTTTTGAGAGAATAAAAATTATGGACTCAGATCCAACAAGGGAGAAAGAAAATGAACTTTTTAATAAGTTTGCATAATAAAAATCAATCCATTACATTCTAGCTAAGAGGGTGCTTTATGTCTACTGAAGTCAAATCAACTGCACTTTTCCAATAAATCAGTTGGTTAGCCATATAAGAATTATGAATATTACAAAATCTGGGAATCAATCATTTGAGACTGTTTTTGGATATTTACATCCAGTGGAAGATAAGGGCATAGGTTTCAGCTTCCATTTTCTGGTAGGGACAAAATTTGGTCCTGGGATTCTAAGCAAGACATGAAATGATATTGACAATGGCACTAGAATTTAGTTGGGAGAGATAATTAAGGAATACTTAACGAAATTTAAAGATAATATATGGCAAATTTTATTCATTTAATTAAAACCCATATTTCTGATTTCATAATACATATTTTAGGCATAAAAATATTAGGAAGGAAATTTTCCCTTCATTCATAGTATTGAAATGAGGCAAAAGTATACATTCTCCTATCATTTATTTATATTTAGTAAGCACTTATCTGTGCAATGTTTATAATTGGATTGTGTAAACATTTTCAGTAGTTTTCTATTTTTACATAATTACTGCTACCTATGTATATGTTCACATGCACAAATAAATATTTATACTCAACAAATTTAATTCTGCATTAAGTTATAAAAGGAGGTTAGAGTTTCTTCCAGACTGTAGTACACTATCAATAGTGATTAATATTTTTTCAAATATAAAATATACTTCTGTACAAGTTGTAGTTATTTTTAGCACCACATATACATAAATGCACAGGTCTATCATCAAATATCTATCTATCCATCTATTATCTATCTATCATCTATCTATCTGTCTATCATCTATCTATTCATCTGTCCATCTATCTTCTCCCTATATATTTGCCTCTGAGTAACATTCCAGACAAATAAATGTTGAAAGAGCATCTCTGAACAAATAAGGACAGAAGCAGTATGTGTGAGAAAGTGGGGACGTACAGTTTACCGTTTGTCGGACTTACAATTGTGTGGGAACTGATTAAGCAGATCAACAGAAACACACATTTTAATTAAATAGTAGATAATGGCAATTTGGTAACATTGTCTTTCCCTTTTCAGAAGTTTGTGCTTGAAATTATATCTGAAAATGCCCATTATTTATCATTAGCAAATAGAGAT
Source organism: Acomys minous (assembly GCF_964271855.1). Taxonomy (NCBI): domain Eukaryota; kingdom Metazoa; phylum Chordata; class Mammalia; order Rodentia; family Muridae; genus Acomys; species Acomys minous. The sequence goes on along the minus strand of NC_140498.1, from coordinate 31,762,396 downwards.
CTTTTTTTTTTTAATTTTTTTATTTAATTTTAAATTTATGTGCATTGGTGTGAGGGTGTCAGATCTTAGAGTTACAGACAGTTGTGAGCTGCCATGTGGGTGCTAGGAATCGAACCCGGGTCCTCTGGAAGAGCAGACGATGCTCTTAACCACTGAGCCAACTCTCCAGCCCACAAATAGATCTTAATTCTGTATTAGCAAGCCAAAACTGCAAGAGAGCTGGGAGTCATCTACACTGCGTGGCCTTCAGCTAGAACATAGCCATGCATTCTTACACTCAAGGTGTGGATCCAGGACCTAGCCGAATATTCAGTGCTAGGATTACATTTATTTGAATGTTTAATGAATATCGAAAGTATTCAGGTCTTTGATTTGTTTTTAGAATAAGCTATACTAATATATTACTAATTAAGATAGCAATTACATTCTATGAAAAAGGTTAAATAATAAAAATAAAGGATACATATTAAGGCAGCATATATTAAGCATAATGGGAGCTATCTCTTATACTGAGTTTACAGTCATAAGCGGTGGGATGGTTCATTTGTATTTTTTTTTAATTCACACAGGTTACCTGAATTGAGACTTTCCCATTTTATTTACAATGTGACCCAAAGTAGATGAGTGTTATGCAAAAAAGAAGGGCGGATTTGAGTATATTTACATACGACATCAGTACTACTTGGGGATGAAAAACTCATGAGAGAAATCGTATCTTCTCTCTGCTGGAAAGAAACCTAACCTCAGAACTGAACTTCAATCCCTTCATAGGCAGAAGGAGCTACCCATTAACTCATAGTTTCATGAGAATCAAGCGTATTGTATATACAGGCTACGTTAACGTTCTTAGTAACTCACATGCAAACAACTGTTCTAATACTATAGCTTCGCCCTACAGAAAGAGCGGTGCAGTGTTCCTATTAAAATCATCACCAAATGTCTCGGCAGGTGACACCTATAACCTGGAATCGGAATATCAAAGTCAGATGTCAGAGGCTGCCCGCGGCTCTTCGTTTTGAAAGGACTCCACCTGCCTGTCAGCCAGTCATTAAACAGGAGGTAATTTTATTGAGTGCCCTCTCTGCCAGGATATTGGATTCTTTCACCCATCTCAAAAGCTTTCTGTTATCTTCGACTCCTCCCTCTCTTTGTGCACCATGCCTATCAGTTATGAAACACCATGGGGCATGGGGCAGCCTCCACTGCCCCTAACCTGCTGCTTGCTGTTCTGGATCCATGAGCTCAGCTGTATTTCATTTCCTGTCTTTCAAGTCCATGAGATTACTAATTCTGTATATATATATATCTCTTCTAGCCAGTTTCAATGGTCTTTTTTTGGTCTTTTATAAACAGAATGGTCTTAACTACAATTTTTAGATGTATGCCTACATACTCAATTTAGTATATATGAAAATATATTATTGTTTTTTATTTCCTCAGCAAGAGCTATGAGTTTGAATGCAACCTTTTCATTTTTACATGTTGAAATTCTAGAACTTTCTAGAAATTTTTACTAATGCAAAGAAACCTTGCATCACAACACCTACTAGACATAGACTTTGCCTTATTCAATCTTATTTTCTTCATACTTGATACACACGTTTGGTTTTTTCACATGTTCCTCTGGTTAGTTCATATTTTATATGTTTTCAACACTCAGCATCAGCAAGTGTCAGCAGGGAAGTAGCTCCTGATGCTTTTATTTTTTTAAGACTTACACATGGAGTACGATTTGTGAAAAAATAAATGAAAGGGATATGTGGAAGACTGAGACACAAATACATTTTATAGGATTCTTCCCAGGAAAATACATACATAAATATGCAAGGTTAAAAAACACTAGAAAGCACATATATACATATACACGTATGTATATATATATGCATATATACATATATATATATATATGAATTGTGCTTGGAAGACCTGTATCTTAAAAACATTGTCAGGTCTCCCTTCGTCTTGTTTTTTTTTCAGTGGTCTGTGGGCATGGGGCCATCTGGCAAGCACTCTGGGACATCAGCAGATGGCAGGACCCTAAAAATGGACTCCACTCTAATTTAATTTTTAAAACACGTTAGTATGATCTACATTCTGGTTTTTGGGCAATATTTCAATAGGGGGACTTAAAAACCTCCAGCAATTCACTGATGAGACAAATTCCAATGAAAAATTGATAAGTAGCTGTGATGTAGCCAGCTGGAGCAACAACAAAAACAAATAAAAGAACTGGAAAAGTACTAGACAAGTGAATCCGCATGATATAAGACGGCCAACACTCAGTGTCGTTCATCTTACCCACTTGAATTTGCACAGTGGGTGATACTGTTCCGTTGAAAAAAAACTGATTCATCTATTCATTTCCCCTTAATTATTCATAAATTCCATCCTAGGAAGGAAACACATTTGAGAAAATGATAATGGCAGCCAGAAGTTGAGATCACACTAAACCTCACTTTGCTGAACAGGAAGCAACTTCAGAAGGACAGTCTCTCAATTTCCTTCAGAACCAGTCTCTTTGGCAAAGTTTGAGGCAAACTACTGCTAACCTCCAAATAGTCAAATGCTTGGACCATTTTGTCTTTCCTTTTTCTTCTTCGATATCACTCAGGGACTTCTCTCAGGGCAAAATTTCAGTCAGAACTACCTTTGAATCATTTAATATAACATCTATCTTTTTTTTTCATTTTTGTTATTTCATTCATCATTGTGCAGCTCACTGGTGGGTCCAAATTGTGTACAACAGTTTCAGATGTGTGTACTGCAATACAATTAAATAGCTGCTGTGTCGTTTCATACGACACGATACATTTGAAACTTGTTGTCTTTGTCATCAAAGGCAAAGTGTTCTAGGTTCATTAGGAACTTCTCATCTGAGATTCCTCACCTGGCGATGAGGATAGGTACATGGAGTCTGAGCTTCTGGAAAAATTTTTAATCTATCTGAACTGTGAGAGAGATAACAGCTAAAGTCTCAACCCTGAGTCAGTAAGCCAGCTACTGAGTCTTAGTGCCTTGCTGGTTGCTTTACTAGGCACAGAGACTAGAAAAGAAAAAAAAGAGATTGCTATTGCAGAAATCCATATCATAAAGACAGGCAACTTTTACTATGTTCTCTCTCTGTCTCTGTCTGTCTGTCTGTCTCTGTCTCTTTGTCTGTCTCTGTGTCTCTGTGTCTCTGTCTCTGTGTCTCTGTCTCTCCTTTTCTCTCAGTCTCTCCTTCTCTCTCAGTCTCTCTGTCTCTCTCTCTCTCTCTCTCTCTCTCTCTCTCTCTCTCTCTCTCTCTCTCTCTCTCTCTCTCTCTCTCTCTCCCTTCCAAGGCTGCAAAGAGACTATGAACTCTCCCTGAGGAAAAGTAGAAGGTGCTGGTCAACAAAACTTGTGTAACTTTCAGATGTGAATTATCAATGCCAGGTCAAATTCCCTACTTTATTCTTGAGAAATCACTTTGTAAAATCTTTCATGACTTGAAACCGAATGCTGTTAACCATTGTGTTGTCTTTAATTTGGTAACACAAAATATAGCATAACTTCACGGAAACTTTCTCTATACGTTGTTGCAGGCTCCCTTTAATAAACTCTACTGAGGAATGATGAATTTATTTCTCATTTACAATGTTTTGAAAGACACGATTCGGAGACCTTGATAGCTTACTAAGAAATAAAATTTTCTATAGGCAAAACACACATAAATGAAACGATTTGTTTTAACTTACTGCCATTACAGGCTTGCCTGTTATATTTCTCTCTACAGCCGAATTAAATAGATGCTTTTATTCTGCCAGAAATCTCACTCCCCCCACTTTTGCTTTTGTCTCTTTCCTGAGAGGGATGAGACCTCCTCTGTCAACTCAGAAGCTCTTACTGTCACCAGGCAGAAAGAAAGCACCTCTCTGTGTATGAGGACTAGCGTCTGCCAATAGATTTGGCTGTCAACCACCCAAAAGCACTGTCACTCAGTGTCAAAGCACTAACAACAAAGCAATTATCCACAGAAAAGAAAGAGAATCAGGAGACCCAAGTTATGTAGATAAAACAGAACAGTGAAAGATGTAACAAGCGCCTCTGAAAACTAAGCTGTTTCTATCCCCCCCCAACACCCCCCTCCCACCACTCCTCACGCCCCGTTCTGCCCCCCCCCCCGCCCGCCACTCCTCACGCCCCGTTCTGCCCCCCCCCCGCCCGCCACTCCTCACGCCCCGTTCTGCCCCCCCCTCTCCCCGCCACTCCTCACACCCCGTTCTGCCACATCATCTACGATTCCCACCAGGTTGTTTTTGTATTTCAAGTTCTGCAAGTAATTGCAATTGTTTCATGATGTGAGAAAGTAAACAGTTTCTCATAGAATATACACATCTAACACTAATAAATCCTCCTGATTTCTAGGAAAATAACATTCAGAATAATTAACATGTGCGTAAGCCAATGATTCAGTTTATGAAAGCCAAGAAACATTAGCCCCACAAAGAAAGGTTGTCACATAACAGATTTTGTTTTTTAATACGGCAGTTGACATTTCAGGGACAATATAGAGCTATCAAACAGTTCTGTTCTCATTGCTTAGATGGTATGTTAATATTTGAGAGGCATTGTAAAATATACAATTTATTTCAGTTATGTTGTAGCAAATTGTATTTGCAAAGAAAGCATAAAAGGAAATATTTCTGAGTATAATTAATTATTCCTGGGTTTGGGGGTTATAGTTCTCAGCCTACTTGTCTCTATTTGTTACATATATACATCTGCATATGTTATATATGTAGATGTAAAGTTCTGTCATATTATAAACATCTATTTTATTTAAATATACCACATTTTACCCACTGGTAACATAGAGTATTGTATGGGTTCACACATTATAACAATGGCTTTACAAATTGAATTTTCTTCTTGTTACATAGATCATGTTTATTATTCCTGATAGTGCTCATCCGATACTAAGCACCTACAGTGTGCCACAAACCACGCCAAGCCCTGGAGACACAGTGTTGAAAACAATATAGTCTCTGCTATCCTAGAGATAGAGATGACACCTGAAGATAACAAGACATCTTTCAACTCTGATGTCAGGATGGTTCAGGCTTTTCCTATATCTACATTAACCAAACGCATTTCTTCCTCAGGGACAAATCTTCCTAAAAGGACAACCTAGTAAAATAATTTTTAATTTTTATTTGCCTCAGTGGAAGCTTTCCAAGAATCTGTCTGATGACTTCCAGTGCATCTCCTGTCATGTCTTTCAGTCTTCTCAAACAGCGGCCTATCAAGAGCATCTCAGCGTAGTAGCAGGACCACTTCACATTCATTTTCCTAAAGGCAATTTCCCCTGAAATCTGTTATATTTACTTAAATCACTGTCATCATTGTCATTAGTAGCATCACTTTTTTGCAGGCAGCAGAATTTTTACACAGTAATAAGATTATATTTAAAAAAATATATAAAGTTCACAAAATTATCCAAAACACTCAGAAAAATGTTAATATTGTAGAAGTTTATGGAATGGAAAATGATAAATTACCAACATTAGCTTTAAACTGGCCTCCTTAGAGATTATTAGGTGTAGATGGAATAAAACAGACTGTGAACACTCTGTGGCTGAGTTTTGACTTCTGCCATCAAGGGGACCTGAGCACAAGCATGTGCAATATTTCAGTGGCATTTGTGTTGCTTCTTAAAAACAATGGATGGCGCTCCAGTGTGAAAGATAGCTCCTTTGTTCAAGAAGGAAAGTTACCATGAGGATGGACGCTTGAAACCAAGCTGTACCAAACTTATCTAAATAATTCTTGTCTTCTGTGCCCTCTGTGTAACTTTGGTTCCACAATGAACACTCTCTTTGAGTTAAAGTACAGCTATTCAGCACTAAATGTTCCTCTTGGTCTTTATTTCCCTGAGAGTGTTGTTCTTCTGTCTGGTATAAGAAGACATGTATTGAGTATTGTTTTAAACTTTTTCCTCTGGTTAACTATTTCATATCTGCTTCATCCTTGGGTTCTTCCAAAAAACACTTAGAAGGTTCTTAGTCTCTTTTGTGCTATACCAATGGAACACCACAGATTGCATAGCTTGAGAAAAGGGTAGGTAGTGGTAACGTCATCAGGGGCTACAAAGTCCTACATGAAGGTGCTGGCATCGTATGTTCCTAGGAGGGATACTGTGCTATAGCACATGGAAAAACACAGAGAAAGGAAAAAATGGAGCGAATTTAGTGACCCAGTGACCTTGTAAAAGTCCTGTGCTCAAGCTATCACATTTACAATGCCTGATCTTTCAAAAAGACTCTTAAACCATAGAAAAGGTTAAAAGTAACCTTTAGTTTTCCTTACATGTTTATTAATCTAGGCATATGACTCTACCCTCTGGGTCCTCACAGATTTTTTAAGTAGTTTTTGTCCGAAGATGCAGAAGACGAAAATATAAACTTAAAATACAAAAATTTAAATGCTATGGACTTTCATTTTGGTCCCCTCAGATCAAACAAATCATGCATAGTTTTGAAAAAAAATGTTCATTATAATGAGATGATAGAGTAAATAAAATTATGATTATGAGAAATGTGTTGCTTTTAGAAGATTAGCAAGATGAAACGCTTATTGAGAATTTGTTAATTTAGATATTGTACCTGATTCATAAAAAAATAAAATCAAACATATTCTATAATTTATGCTACAATCTGATGTATTTACTTAACAGTGAAAGATTAGCATGTAAAGTATTTTAACTAGAAGAAATATAAAATTGTTTTATGCAAAAATGGTAACATACTGAAAGATTTTGTCTCACGTTTTTTTTCTTAGACATCTTTCCTATTATTTAGTAACAGATTTGGTTTAGAAAGTCTTCTTTAGTTTAGTAAGACACATGTTCTGTCTGCAGCATAAAATACTACAATGAGATGATATGACCAAATACCAAACTCATGGAACAAAATTTTTAGTAATTAAAACTCCCATATATTCTGTTAGATTTATACATTGTAATTTAAGAATACACACACACACACACACACACACACACACACACACACACACACACACACATACACACTGTTTTCCAAAGAAACTTAAAACACTAAATAAAGAACTATGAATTGTTAATCCTAAATTTTAGATATTTATTCTTCCTCTATGTCAATTTTTTCAAACATGAGTGGAAGGTTAGGGAAACAATGGAATCTTCAAGATGGATTCCACTGAGGGACCTCCCAACACTTGATAACTCCAGGCCACACTTACTAAATGTCTCCTATGACAAGTTGGTCCATTTTACTCCTCTTTGATTTCCATCACTAAGCCCTACAGCAACACATCTGTTGCATCTCAATGTTTCTTTTTAAAAATATATTTATTAATTTATTCATATTATATCTCAGTTGTTATCCCATCCCTTGTATCCTCCCATTTCTCCCTCCTTCCCATTTTCCTTACTCAATGTTTCTTAAATGTATCAAATGAGAGCTGAATATCTTTGTTTCCACGTAGTCTCTACCATCAACCAGTCTATCTGAATTGGTGAATTTTTATCATAATTTTCAATTCTAAAACTGCATTAGTCAACTTAGTTGTTGGAAAGAGCATACAAAATAATCTAAACACATCCCAAAGGAACACATATGTACAAATGCATACAGTATATATAGAACTAACCATATTCAGAAAAGGTACTTATATTAGTATAAACCACACAACAAATGCTGTATCACAACTTATTTATGGATTTTTATACTCTTACAGGAACGCTCCTGCCCGAATAGACTTTTGCTTCTTCTTTTCCAAAGCACTGAAAATATATGTTTACATTATAAAACATAAACCTCCTGCTATGATTTATAAACTGTAAACTTAGTAGAATCATGGGCTTGGCGTTCTGCTTATATATTATGCAATGTGACATATATGTAATATATGCAATCTATTTCAGTTAGAGACACTATTTCTTGGATTTATTCTAAGAATCACTATAGTTGCTTGCTAGTCATATTTGTGGAATAGTGATGAAGATGCTGGTATTGATCACACACAATCCTCTATCTTACCAATACTATATTTATATCATAAACAAATTAGCTGTGACAGTCATCGAGGAGGAATTTAGTATTCCAGTTTTATTAATGTGAGAGATGAAATTTGATTTAATGCTTTCAAATTGTAATTCTTGCTTTAAACATTAGAGTGGGGAATTTGGGAGATAACTTAGTGGTTACAGGCTCTTGTTGCTTTTGTAAAGGACCTGAGTTCAGTTCCCAGTATCTACATGGTGTCTCCCAGCCATCTAGAACTCCAGTTCCATAGAATCCAACGCCTTCTTTTGACCTCTGTTGGTACTGCACAAATGTGGCACACATAAATACATACATGCAGACAAAACAATGACATACAAAATAAATAAATAAAAATATTAAACTAACATCACTATTAATATTGGAGCTTTGTGTATGCAAATGGATTCATAGTCTATAAACAATAAAAATTAATTATAACTTAAATTTAGTTGTTAGACTATAGGTACCTCAAAATAGAATAGTGGTTAGTCAGAAAAAAGATCGTATCATCCCTGATGACTAGACTTGACACAATATATTCCCTTATAAATAATTAGAAAAAAAAAAGGACTGGGTATGGTGGCATATACCTTTTAAAGGCTTAGGAAGCATAGGCAGACATATTTCTGAGAGTTCAGACATCCTTGTCTACACAACCAAATTCCAGGACAATAAATATTAAGAGAAGAGTTGTCACTTTACTGCATTTCTTTGTCAACTACCACATATTTGTGTGTACTTAAAAATTGGCTTTGTTTTTCTCTTACTAACCTGTGATTGTGTTTAATTCATTGACCACCTAAGATATTAGAGTACAATAAATGTTTTCTTAAGAACTTCCTTAAGTAAAATGGTTCAAGCAGAGAGATGCTTCCTAATAAGATTAGGCAGATCTGATTTCTCCCTTGCTCTCTACTATTGTATTGGGACTTTGAAGATATGATTTTAATTTGCTTTAAAGCTGCATGTCTGTGTCTGGTTGGGTTCTTTGTTTTATTTTTATTTGTTTGTGTGTATGTATATTTTTGTCTTATCTCCCTCACTCCCAAATCTAATAGCCTGAAATAGAAAAGAAATCCAAAATGTGTTTCATGTTTAGTGTATATGAATGGGTTTCTTGGACTCTTTGCCAATTGGGTATCACCCAACTTGGAAAGTCTCCCAGATGGATGCACTTAAGAAAGTTATGTCATTCTCCACATTGTTGACAAATGTTTCTGCGGATGCTAATAGACATAAATGCTATTTCTTATTTAGACTAAGTATAGAAGTTAAGCATTTATAACAGCACATTAGAGATTCTTATCAGCTAGGAGTGGAAAAGGGCCTGGGAAAGAGACAAAAACAACAAAATTGTATGCAGCCATTGATTCCAGTGTAGGCGCTGCCAAGACAGCGATTTCTGAAGGATTCAAGACCGAGCTCAGAAGTCAGCTTCTGATGATGTGGAAGATAGAAGGTACTCACGTGTTTGAATTTTCAAATTAAAGCGAGTCCTTTGAAATCCTAACCTCTGGAAATGACACACAGCATTCACACAGCTGAGATTACCCACCTGCATAAAGCCTGTGTACAATCGAGTCACTTAAGAATTCCAGCTTGGAGGCTGCATAAGCTCCCACTCTCTCACCCTTGGCTAAGGAACAATTACTAGTATTGGAATTCAGAGTGTGAGTCATGGGAAGTCCCTCTGCTTTAGGGTGGGTAGCCATGGTTATGTCTTCCATGCCACTGTGGACCACCCTACACTCATCCATATATGGGCAGTAGTAATTGGGCTCAATGGGTTCAAAACATCAAGAAAGATGGCATGTATTAGGGACAGATATGTGTTGGAGGGAGCTGGGGGGATGGATGTGGAGTCAAGAGAAGGTTAATATCCCCCACCCATGAGGCTTCATTGGGCGAAAACTGAGGTGCTCTTTGCAAGCAAATATCAATTGCAGATAGCTTCTTGGTTGGGGGTGGGAGCCCGTGTCCAGTACTGTAACCCCATATGGCTTGAACCAGTGTCTTCCTGACACAGTCTCTGTGAGTTCATACGTCATCAGTCCCACTGTGTCTCAAAGGCACTGTTTCTTTTTGGTCATGCACCTGCTCTGGTCCTTACAATGTCTCCACCTTCTCTTCTGCATAGCTCCCTGAGCCCTGAGGGAAGGGATTGGATTAAGACATCCCATTGAAAATAGAGTGTTCCCACTCTACTCACATCGTTCAGCTGTGAGTATCTGTTTATTTCTCATCTACTACAAGAAGAAGCTTCTCTGATGATGGCTGAGTGAGACACACTGATCTAGGGTTACAGTAGAATATCACCAGGAGTCATTTTATTGATATGTGTCTTCAGCAGGACAACAGTATTAGATTTTCTCCTATGCCCATGGCCTATCCACTCTTCGGTTCTTGTCTACCCTAGAAATGTACATCTTGTGGAGTGGGCTTTAAATTCACTAAGAGACTGCTTGATTATGCCTACGTTGTTACACCAGGATATCTTTCAGGCATGTCACTGATGTAGGTTGCAGGGCTTGTGGCTGAGTTGATAATCACTTTTCCCCCTCTCCCCCCATCCGGTACTGTCCATAGTCCATTCCAACACCATGGAAGGCACTAGTCAGTACTGTTGAAGCTGCCAGACTGGTATCAGCTCAACTTCTCAGTGTTCGATGATGAGATATGTATGTGTTGTCTTCAACCATAGGGCGTTACCCTACATTTTGTACAAATATATTCTTGCAGTTTCTACAGCACCATTCAAAGAAATACTAAGAACACGTGGAAAGTGTATTTGAAGGTAAGCACGGAGGCAGAAAGCACAATTCTCAGAACATAATATTTCTTTTAGAAGTTCAAGGTTAGGAGAGTATCAGGCAGATCCCCAAAGAGGATGTGTATTAGTATTTAATATGAATTTCTCCCATGCCCGTTCCAGTCAGGCATTTGGTCCCTGGTATAACACTGACATGACTATGAGACAGACACCACACCTTGTTAATCTCTTCACACCCATGAGACCTAGTCTAATGACTAACACTTGAAAGTGCTTAAAAGATATTTGAAGAGACAAGTCACAAATAATCAGGCCTGAGCCTCTCTCAAGCAAAGTTTCTGTACTATACAGAATCAGTCACTGGCCGTCATAGCCCTGGAAGTCTCTAGACTGTCAAAAGATACATATGGATGAGTGAAAATCATCTGTACAGTAGCAAGGATAAACAATGAGCTGAGCTGCTAAGCCCACTTCCACGACAACATTTTCTTGCCTCTGGACACACTTTTCTGTCATCTTCCTTCTCACAATTAGGAAATTAGTTCTTTCTGCACTAGTTTTCAGCATCATGTTTTTGTTGTTTTGCAAAAGGCTGTCTGTGTGAGAGTGCCAGTAATTGCCAATGAAAACTGTGGCTAGGCTTCAGGTCAAAGCCTCCTACCCTGCTGTGAAGCAATTAGAGTCCATTTCCTCTTGAGCACAGCTGGGTATTTAATAAAAGGTTCGGAGGGACACACACAAAGATGGCCACTCCTTTCTACCCACAACAGAAACCCTTCTCCGGTAGGGCTAACTTGTGACTACCAGACTCTAGACAAGTAGTTGCAACTTTGCAATGCTTACATCTCCTTTTGGAAACACTACAAACGTCTGAAATTTACAGTCCCTAAGCGTGAGACAAGTGGCCACATGCATTTTTAAGAACGCTATTTTATTAAATGATATTTTACCTGATAGAGAATGTTGCCAGTGTTTTCTTTTTTTTTTTTTTTTTTTTTTTTTTACATGCATGATAAATCTCTCACGTTTTTTTTATTTATTGGTGAATGATGAAAGTCAAAGATAATTCATCACCTGCTGGAGCCACTCATATATAAAACCAAGCCTGCTGTTAGCCACTGTGCTTTAAATCAAATCCCACACATCCAGCACATTCTCTCTCTCACCCATCCACACACACAGAGAGAAAGGAAAGGTACATATAATAAATGGTTTTCAGAAACAGAGGCAGATCCAGAGCCAGAGCAATGTTCTACTTCCCATTTATCCACATCGTCTTTTCTAAACTAAAACAAACAAACACACACACACACACACACAAACAACAACTAATAAAAACCTCTACATTTTGATGGTGCCTTGCAAGTCTTAAGTCTGTTTCCTCTTTCTGTTTAATTAGATCCCAACTTGCTCTTCAGGTGAATCCAAGTACACAGTCTAATATAAACACAGAAGTCCTTCAGTTTTTCAAAAGTAAATAAGTACTTCATGTATTTATAGAGTAGGGAGAGAAGTGTAAGTTACCTTTGCATTTACAAAGTGATTCTGTTAAATATGGAAGTTTACAGGAGCATTGAGATTTAATCACATGTGTAATTTAAAAGCAAACATGATGAATATGCTAAGTAGAAAAAAATGTTGGTAGATTTGTAGATGATTAAGACATTGGAGTTTAATTCTACTTGCCCTGAATGTATATTTCTAAAACTCCGACATAACACAGAACTCAATTCAGGATAGAATTCTTGCTTCTGCCTGTTGTGTTTGATAATATTTTAATTTTATAAACAGAACGGAATTCGCATCTCCACGGCACATCTTGAAATTGACAGTGGTTGTTTGGGTGTGTGTCTTTCCCATGGCTACAGGGTGTTCGCTCCAGTGGAGACAGATAATGGTTCCTAGGGACAACGATTTATCATACTCTTGGTAATTCTGAACTCAACGTTCTTCTATGATCTATACAAGCAATCCAGAAGTCAGACAATGAAAGCCATAGCTTGCGAACCTATCAGACATCATGCAGTGGGAGTCATTGCCATCAAATGTACGCAAACATGCAATACATTAATGTATTTACAACACGTTAAGTCTTTGTGTGCTACTCCACCTCACTAGGTAAATTAGAGTTGTGCCACCTCACTCAGGAGAAACCCATAAGGATTCCTTACTTTGATGGCTTAGGGCAGAGAATTAGACAGAAAGGTATACTGTGGAAATACAAGGCAGGACAAGGGTAGGCTTCTACTATTTGTGTTACTTGTCTTATGTAAGAAGTTGATACACTTGTCTAATAGTAACATAATACTTTCATGTTTAATTTCCTGAACGTTTGTGGTATTTGTCCCAAAGAATCCAATTCTTCAATATACGTTTGCAACTCTAGGCAGGTACTTTTGAAAGCAGCCAGTTAAGATCTCTTACAATGTGGGTATATAAGTAAATCACAGCTGTGAATTTAGTTTCATCAACATTCGGAATAAAGTGAAACAGTCATTTCGAGGAGTTCCCCTGCTTGTATCTCTAAGAGTATAGTGTGAATCCAGCCACTTCACCAAATCCAATCATCTCTGTCCAAAGCCAGGAGTCAAGAGATTTATCACTGCCAGTGTTGGCGATTAGAAAGTATCATTTGTCAGTGCCTTTCAGATGCCAGAGAATGAACAGATCAGACATATCTGGAAGCTTGCTCTTAATGTTAAAAGGGAAATTTGCCTAGACAGATAATCTATTTTTCAAAATGGAATTGACTTTACAAAGTCTGTTTGATTGCTCCTTCCTTCATTTATTTCTTATGTTTGGAAATGCCCTGTATTGCTAGTTTCCCAAGCATTAATTCTTATGTACTGATTTTCTGACCTTTGAAAGCATTTATCTGTCCAAAGTATTTCCACAGCTATCTGGGAAAACAAAACAAATATAAAATGGAAATGAGATTTTATATTTATATTATATTATATTATAGGTGGGATTTATATGGTACTGCTACTACAATAGACTATCCTAAAGAATGCTTTATAGAAAACTAACTGCTGGGTAGGTTAAAGACAGAATATATTGGACTGAGAAATATGTATATATTTCTTCATTCTTCTAGAAGTAGAATCATGTGTCTTTAGAATATAGGAGCTGGTAAAAAAGAATCTAGTCATTTTTTGCATCACCATTAACAAATATTGTCTTTTCTGTGAAGTTAAAATATATTGCTGTTGATATCTTTAAAATATAAAAACAAGTAATCTCCAAGAGCACAGAAGTATTTGAATCAAACCTATTTATAGAAAATGTATTGCAGACAAGAAAAAAGAAAAAAAAAAAAGAAAGAAAAAGAAAAAAAAGAAAGTGTGTTGCTTCATTTTTGCCAACTTCACGCAAGTTAGAGAGTCATTTGGAATGAATCTATCTCAATGGAGAAAATGCCTTCAAAAGATAGATCTTTAAGTAACTCTGCCTGGCATTTTATTGATTAATGATTCCTATGGGTGGGCAAAGCTCACTATTGGCAGTGGCACCCTTGGTTACTGGTCCTGAATTATTCAAGGCAGGCTAAACAAGCCACGAAGATCAAGGCAGTAAGTAATGCTCCTCCACAGCTTCGACTTCAGTTTCCTCTTCCAGGTTCCTGTCATCCTGTCCCTCAGTGATGGACGGTGACCTGAGTGCTGTAGGCTGAAATAAATTCTTTCCCCCTCAAGTAGATTGAAAATTATATTTTATTTCTATGAAGAGTTTTTTCCATAAAGACAATAAACTTATTGGCCAAGCTAAAAAAAAAAAAAAAAAAAAAAAAAAGAATATTATATTTTATCACAACAATAGAAACTCTTACTAAGCCAGAATGTATATTCAGTTTTTTACTTCCCTAACCATTCCTTAGATACTAATGTTTTGTCAAAGCCATGAGGTTACTAATTATATGACTTTAAAGATATTACAGTCAAAGTTCTGTCCTTTAGTTTTATTATTTGTCTGAAAGTGTATATGTCTGTATGTCTTTCAGGTTTTATTTCTGTTAGTCACTGTCCACATTCTTTTTTCTGAACCAAATAATAATCTCTGATATGTTTTACTAAATGACTATATTCATAGAAGTATAAAAGTTTGGCATAGAAAGTAATCACCCTTCACTCTTATATGGAAAAAAAATTTCTCCCATTAAATTTCATGACAAAGATTAAAAAAAAACTATAGTGTATGTCTACATTTCTAAACAAATATTAAGGTTATTCTCATGTGAACATCAGTTTATCAGCTATAACACATCTACCACCCAATCAACTTCTAACATGTATTTCACTAAGTGCCCTATTGTTATTAACTGATAGTTTTGGTATTTAATTACTTTACTGATCAAAATAGTAGCACATATTTACCCTCTGGTGCCTATTCCATATCTCATCATAAATCACTGATAATTAACAAAGATCCAGCCCCCCAGTTCAATCAAAATGGCTACTTAGGTCTCATTGTTCTGGTTATATGTCATAGAAAAACAAAATCAAAATAAAAAACAAAAAGCCACACCTTCAGTCTGACACTCAGGAGGCAGAGACAGGTAGATCTCTGAGATCATGGCCACCCTCATCTACAAGGTAAATTTTAACAGAGCCAGGGATACATAGAGAAACTATGTTTTGAAAAACAAAAAGCAACAATAAATAAAGAAATCACATGGGTTTAATTAGCTTATCACTCTGCACAACTGGGATTTAGGGAGTTTTGTCAATCCACCTTCCTTGCCCATCACTACTTGCCTTCATACTGAACACTGCGCCATGTTTTCACCAGTCCATCTTGTTTGAATGTTACACATACTAGATTGGTTAAAATGTAGAGTCAACCTTCTGCCCGATACCAACAGCAAACAAGTCAGCAAGTATGTACACAGCCTGGGCTCACAACTGGATGAGGCAGTGAAACACCACCAGAAATGCCTACCAGGAAGTTGTAGCTTCTTTGCTACTTTAGAATATTTGAACTGAAATGGGGACAAATTATTCAGAAACCTATAGAACAAGAGTGATTTTTGTTTGTTTTTACAAAAGAAGGCAATTATTACAAAGTTCCTCAGATGGATGAACTTAATATATTAGGAGAATAACGTAAAATTTGTTTAGATGGCAACATAGTAAGCTTAGGAGCTGATCAAGACAGGCCCTAACAATTTTCATCATTTCCACCTCATCCCTTAATCCAAGAGTGATGCTTTCGTAGTTTTTTTCTTCTCCTAACTCATAACTGTCAATTTTGATTTTCAAAATGAATGATATCCTTCCTTCAGTGCTCAGAGAACTATATGGATAAAGAGGCAGATAGATTGTAAGAGCCAGAAGGGATGAAAGACTCCAAGGAAATAGTGTCTTCCAGACACAAGACTGATACACATATGAACTCACAGAGACTGGAGCAGCATGCACAGGCTCTTCACAGATCTAAGCCAGATTTGGTCCCAGTAATGAGAGGTAATTAAATACAAGCCTATATTCCTAACACAGAAACTATTTCAATCTATAACCACACAAAAGGAAAACAGTTTTCTCCCGTGATAAAAAACTATGTTTAAAAATACTATGCTTAAGAGAACCACAAAGAAAGAATGCCTATACCCTGTAAGCCCTGCTTGCTCAAATAAAGGAAACTTCTCTGAATATGTGTGTGTGTGTGTGTGTGTGTGTGTCTGTGTGTGTGTGTGTGTGTCTGTGTGTGTGTGTGTGTGTCTGTGTGTGTGTGTGTGTGTGTGTGTGTGTGTGTTGGTGTGCTGTTCCTGTCATTGCCTGATCTTGTTCATGGAAATAACAAACTGTGAATTTGTTTCTGTTAACAAGCTTGCTTGCCCCAGACAGCAGCTGGGCAGATGTGTGGTTGACTGCATCCAGGCAAGATATGTGTCTGATTATACATGGGCAGGAAGTACATAGCATTGTGAGTTTTGCCTTTATAAGCCCCTGCTAGTGTAATTCAGGACTGCATCTGGAGACTACTCTCAGTAGCAGTTCTGGCACCATGAGTTTCAGGCGATAGTGTCTGTCTCTTAAAGCCTCTTCCTTATTAATATTTATTCTTGGTCAGACTGGTGAATCTTTGAATGACTCCAGACCGATAATACCCCAATAGATCCTCACTGGGTATATAAACCACATTTCGGAGTAGGACCCTTGCCCAGCAGAAAACAAGGCCAACACTAATGAACTCAGTGGTAATTTTAGAGGGCATTTACTCATTTATTTAACACACTGCTTAGTCTGGGACTTTCCATTCCCTTACACATATTTTTCTTATATATTATGTAACCTGCTTTTATTTGTATCAATTTTCTATGTATGCAAACGTGTGTCTTTGTGTCTGTATGTGCTTCTTGTACTTTTCCTTTGGTTCCTTTTTAAAAACAGCTTCTTTCGTCCTATTCTGTTTGTTATTTGCTTGTTTATTGAACATTTGTTTTCTAATGCCAGAGAAAATGAAAGTGTGGGTTTGGGTGGGTGGGAAAGAGTGGAGGATCTGGGAGGAGTTGAGGAAGAGGAAATTGGAAACCTCAACTAAAAAAAAAAAGAAGAGGGAATCTATTACTATATATAAAGTGAAAATGCTGAGCATTAATAATTCAATGCACATGATGTGTCTCTTTCTAACCATTTCTTGAAGACTGAAGACTTCAACAGAACTGAACAAACCTGCCTGTCTTCTTTGTAAGTGCTTGTGACTTGTGCAAATAACACTTGAACGGACCTAGAGAAACAATATCATTTCTTTAGAAGTTAAATCATATACTCAAACCAAATGGCTATAGTGATAGTCCTACTTTGATCATGAATAGAAACAGATCAAGTGGAAGCTTCTGGTTTCTTTAAAAATTCAGCTGTGTTACGTGATGTTTTGCTAGGACCTGTCTTGTGTGAGTGGTGTGACCTTTGGCCAGTTGAAAACGTCTGTGGGCAGACTATGAGAAGAGAGTCTAAAGAGAAGCCTACAGACAGCGCAGAATCTCTTGCATTGCTACACCTTGCAATGGTTCACATCAGTTCCTTGGTCTTCATTCTTTGAGGCTTCACTTCGTGGAGAAAAGTGCTCCAGAGAACTTCTCCTGGCTTGCTGGCTGAGTCAACTGACTTGTATCCATTTGGCAGAGCTTTAAGACCATTCCACTGCTACTGACTCATGTTGCAGTTGGGTGTTTTCTATCTGACTGCACTGCTGGTATCCTGACAAGGAAGAGTGGAGTGGTCCCGAGGAACTACATCTAAAAAGGTACAAATTCCCAGTCCCTGTGAACCTTCATTCTCTCCTACCTCTGGTCAGTGGATTGGAAGGAAGGGAGAAACATTTCAGAACCATAAATAAAGCCGGTTTTTGAAAAATCTAACCCTACATGAACAGACATTTGAGTTGATCAGGCATAAGACAGTTGTGGTGACATTTAAAATAATGGGTCCTTGTATAAAGAATTAGCTACTAAAGCGACTGAGCCAATAATATTCTAATGGCCCAAAGACCTGTCCTTGCATTCTCCTTGCTTCTGAT
Source organism: Acomys minous (assembly GCF_964271855.1). Classification (NCBI taxonomy): domain Eukaryota; kingdom Metazoa; phylum Chordata; class Mammalia; order Rodentia; family Muridae; genus Acomys; species Acomys minous. The sequence continues at coordinate 31,744,066 of NC_140498.1, read as the reverse complement.
TTGATCAGCAGAAGCTGGAAATGGAAATATGGAGATGAAGAATAATTATCAACTTATGCAGTGAGGGAATGAATGACAACAAAAAGAAACAAACACATGAATAAACAAAAATCCAAACACATTGTAGATCAAAGAAAACATAACTTTTTAGACTTCTATCAGCTCATAGCTCTGGCTTATAAGCTTTGACATAATCCTAGTGCTCATGCTCAGTTCATACTTCACACACACACACACACACACACACACACACACACACACAGAGAGAGAGAGAGAGAGAGAGAGAGAAAGAGAGAGAGAGAGAGAGAGAGAGAGAGAGAGAGAGAGAGAGAGAGAGAGAGAGAGACAAGGCCATCCTTTTAGATACCCATATGGGTGAGCAGTTGCAGAGGCAATGTAATTCCTTTTTTACAAGATGTGAACTTAAGTATGGTCATGATGCAGCATAAGAGTTATACATGGAGGAGTGTGCACATCATATCACTTTACATTCCATTGTAAAGGCTCTGAAAATTTCAATTTTTTTTTTTTTTTTTTTTTTTTTTTTTTTTTGGTTTAGGTTCATACCAAATCCAGTAACAGGTACACAGTGCTTGTTTCTAAGATAAAGGCCAAGATTGATGCCAAGTCTTACTTCATGTTTAAAACTATTACTGGTGGGCACAATGGATGCCTTTCTGCTAATATATTGACGTGTATTAATCAAACAAAAGTAGTACAGGGGGCAGCAGTAGATTGTGTTCTATACATCTAATTCAAGAAAATCATCTTGGTTTAACCAGAAGCATCAAAAAGAAAGGCACAAATCAAACCATACTTATTTCCATTTTCAATCAATAACAAGGCCCTTATGGCTCCTACATCTACCCTTCAGAAAGGGACTGGTCATTGTAATTGAAGAAGCTAGCTAGGAGCCCAGTGTGCCTGCTGCCCCGTTTGGCGTTCTTCAGCTTCCCTGGGTGGTACTGCTAGGTTCCTGAGTGCCACTAGCTGCATGGGCTGCTGAACTCTCCTGAATGCTCAGAAATGTGATAGCCCAAGGCAGCCACAACAGGTCATGGGGAAAAATCTGTTACAAAAATGTCAGGCATCATAGGCCCTTCATTATCATGGCTCACTAGGCAAGTGTCAATGGATGTGTTCCTGTCACACAATGTCTTGCGTGTTCATCATGATGTAATGACCATGAGAGCTCACAGAAAATATGTAATATATATATGCACATATATGTGTGTGTGTGTGTGTGTATGTGTATGTGTTTGTGTGTGCTCACATGTGCACACTAACATGCCCAGGCATGAGGTTCTGAGTGTTTTTATTATTATTATTTTTCTTGCAAGTGGTTATTTTAATGAGAACATTTCAAGTCTGGTATGTACCTGGCTGTTCTCCAGAAATTAAACACATCAGTTTGTTTCAGTAAAATTCCTCCAGAGCCCTCCACGAAGATACAAACTATTTTAAGTTATACTTAAGGGAATACTGTATTTTAAATCTCCTCTGTGGCACACAAAGTATTTTAAACCAGTTTTGCTCTCTTCAGTAGCACAAGCAATTTACCTTAATAGTTTTTTTTTTTTTTACCCTTTTCAGTAGTCTGGCGCATCCCTCTTGCTGGTGTTTACCATTTGAATAATCACATCTGATTTTGACTTGTGATAGTTTTATATGAAAAATGAAAAGATTGCACAGAGAGCTCATTCCTTTTCCTCCCCCGCAAAACCACTGAGTCTTTCTATTACTTCTTTTTGCCTGAAAAAAAAAAGTTACCATGCAATTTTCAAAACAAATAATCCCATTTGTTTTTTAAATTCACACTACTTTTACTAAATTAGTCTTAATTTTTAACCAGATGTTGAGAATACTCTTTTAGGTGGTGTTTGCAACTTCTATTCTTTCACTGCCTCCTAGGCTGTCATGGTTTTAACAGTTTGCTATAACGTATATATGTAGAGTATATATTTATTTATTTGTATTATGTGGTTTGTTTAGTTTATAAAGGTATTGTGACAATCACAAGCTGAAAACTTAAAACAAAAGCAATATATTCTTCAAAGTTCGATAACCAGACCTGAGACCACAGGGTGGTAGCTGGACCAGTGCCCTGCTGAGCATCTTTGGGCAGAAACCTTCCTGGCTTCATCATGGAACTTGCTGGCTCTGAGCATTTCTAGGCTTACAAATGTTCAATATCTATCTCTTTCTTCACACAGCTTTCTCCTTTAGCCCTCATCTTTCCCATCCCTTTCTGCCTTTCATTGGAGTACCCCTACATCCAGGATTCTTCTTTCTTGAGATCCTTATGGTACTCACCTCTGTAAAGACCCCAATGCTAAATACCATCTCATTCTCATATCTTTAGGTGGATACAATCAAACCAGGACTGGTGAATTTAATTGTTTTAGGGTTCAAATCTATTGTGTTAGTTAGGTGACTGTTGCTGTGATGAAACACCACGACCAAAGCAACTTGGAGAGGAAAGGGTTTATTTGGCATAGGCTTCCATATTGCAGCTCATCATCAAAGGAAGTCAAGGAACGAACTCAAGAGGGGATAGACGCTGGAAGCAGGACCTGATGCAGGGCCATGAGGGATGCTGCTTACTGGCTTGATCCTCATGGATTGCTTCGTCTGCATTCTTATAGAACTCAGGACCAACAGGCAAGGTTGGTCCGCTCATAATGGGCTGAGCCCTCTACCCTTAATCACTAATTAAGGAAATGCCCTACAAGGCTTGCCTGCCCACGCCTAATCTCATAGAGAGGTATTTTCTCAATTGAGGCTCCTTTCTCTCTGATGACTCTAAGTCATGTTAAAGTAAAGTAAAACTAGTCAGTATAGTTATCCTGCTTCTTTTGTACATTTTCTTCCTATTAAAATGTTTGTCTTGGGCTGGAGAGATGGCTCAGAGGTTAAGAGCACTGGCTGCTCTGCCAAAGGTCCTGAGTTCAAATCCCAGCAACTACTTGGTGGCTCACAACCATCCATAATCAGATCTGGTGTCCTCTTCTGGCCTGCAGGTATACATATAAGCAGAACACTGTATACATAATAAATAAATAAATAAATAAATAAATAAATAAATAAATCTTTAAAAAATGTTTGTCTTTTTTTTTTATCCAAATTTACCCTGCCTCCAAGATGTGCAAGGGGTAAATATATAGCAGAGATTGAGGAAATGCCCAAGCAATACATAGCCCAACCTGAGACCCAACCCATGGGAGAGAGAGTGAAGCCCTGCCACCTTTAATGGCACACTGCTATTCTTGCAGATAGGATCTGAGAGCTATCCTCTGAGAGGCTCCACCCAGCAGCAGATCAAAACAGATGCTGAAACTTGCAGCCAAATCTTTTCGATGCATATGTGGAAAAGTGGGGGAGGGGGCATGGATAGAAGGATCTGAAGGGACAGGAGTTGCACAAGAAGACCAACAGAGCCGGCTAACCAGGGCCCAGAGGGACTTGCAGAGGCTGAAGCACCAATAAAGGACCATGCATAGACTCAATGTGGGTCCCACACACAGAGGTAGCGGATGAGCAGCTCAGGCTTCATAAGGCTCCCCTAGCAAGGGGGAGCAGGAGCTGTCTCTGACATGGACTCTGTTGCCTGCTTTTGTGATCACTTCCCCTGGCAAGTAGGGCTGTCCTTAGTCCTGAAGCAACTTGATGAGCTGATCTGGGTGGGTGGGGTGCTCCGGGTGGGAGTGCTCCCCTTTTCTGAGAAATAGGGGAGAGAGGATGAGGGAAAGAGGGACGGAAGGAGGGATCAGAAAGAGAGGAAGGAGACAGACGGCTACACTCTGAATGTAAAGCGAATAAATTAATTAATTAAAAACAAAATATTTGTTTTATAACACCTGTAAATCATATTAAGAAAGGATTCTGAGTATTTTCTGAAGAAGCTTCAATTGTACTCAGCGGAAAATAATTCAGTAAAAATGTCACAGCTATGCAATTTCGAAGTTGTATTTTGTTGTGCCCTAAATAATGCCATTCAACAATTACATTTACGAAGGAGATTTAAATTCACATCTAGCATTAGTTGGTTAACAAAACTATTATTACAATTTAAAATTTCACATAGATATCAGATCTACAGAGCATGTGTCCTGGCTATGGAGAGAGTGAAGAAAGAGCTTTAAATATGTTATGTGACTCACATTGTTTGGGGGACATTTATCTTCCCCTGGTTGACAGTTCTGTTTCAGACAGTTTGTAGTCAATATTCTTTTTTTTTTCTCTATGATAAAATAGTCTTATACTAACAATTAAAAAAATAAACATTCTTTACAAGTCTCAACATCATTTATAGGCTGGAAATGATTCTTCCTGTTTTACTATCATCTTTCTACCTTGATTTAATGAGATAAGGTGGCAATTAGCCAGAATTTGCATAACATCTACTGTGGCTCTGATCATTTATGTGTTCATGTTCTGAAAGATACAGTGTCCCCACACTTTATTACACACAAGGGAATAAACCATGAGTAAATCATGTTGCCTATCCTCAACAGATTATAAAAGATATAGCCAAGAAGAAATAATGATTGAACTGCTAACTGGTAAGAGATATGGTAGAGGTATGCTCAAAGAGGGGAGAGAACATTGACAAAAATCAGACTGAGAAAATCAGAGTTTCCAAGCAGAATGGAATGTTTCATCAACACGCTCTGTGAAAAAGAAGACTGATTCTCCCTCTTTTGGAAGCTACTGACTGGCTGTATTTCTTCACCTAGGCTTCAGACCTTGTGAAATTTGTCCTCTCTGGGTTGAGATGCCAACGGCTGGTGTCACTGTGCAGGTTTTGTCTAGGGGTCCATACTGTTAACATTGTATAATGCACCTTTCCTGCCGTGTCTGGAAAACATTACTTAGCAGCAGACATCCTGATTCTCTAATGCTTACAATCTTTCTGCCCTGTGGTAACTTTCCCTGAGTCATAACTATAGACAGTTTGTTGTATGAAGTATTAATTGAGGGACTAGTCCTATGATAAGTGTTAGCCCTAAACACATCTTCACATGGGAAATGCTAAATGATCTCCAGATGCTGTATGTATGTGCAGGGACATGTGTGTAATACATGTGCATGTGTGTAACCATAATGATTTTCAAGAAAATAAACAATTCCTGAGAGGGTCAAAGGGGTACATGATTACTTGTAGGGGGATGGGGGGATGGAGAGATAAAAATGATATAAATACAGTGTTCCCATATGAAATTATCAAAGAAGGAGCTTTAATATAAAAGGGAAAGGAGAACAATGTTCCACATGGCGAGGCAACGGAAGTGAAGGTCTAAATACCCTAGAGATTCGGAGGCAGCTGAGGTATGGAGAAGGGATGGGAGGTAAGGCATCTGTTAGAAGATGTGGCTAAATTTCACTCGGGAGCTTCAAAATGGCATGCCCCATCTTCTGGCAAGAGCAAGAGTGTATGAGTGGGAGTATTGTCAACCAGGCGAGACACATGGAAACCAAAGCACCTTGGATGTAAGACATGACGACAAGCACTGAAACATCTGCAGGGTTTTCTCAAGGGAGGTTTTCGGATTAGAGATGAAGCGTTGGAGCTACGTTTGGTGTAACATTTGTGCAACAGGGAAGGATAACAATTAGGACCTCATGTGTGACTTGGGCAGCTGATCTCACGGTGGAGGACATTATGAAGAGGAGGAGAACTTAAGAGCAGGACAATTCTGAGGGGAGGGGGACACCTCATGAGAAATAATAGCTACGGAAATATTTACTTCTTTGTTCTTTTTCGAAGACCAGGTTAGGCAAAAGTTGAATGCTGTGGATCTGAGGCTCAGAAGAGAACTACATCGTTGGGATTAGCAATACAGAAATGGTAGAATATGTACAAAGAGATAGGAACCCAGGAGAATTGCAGCTCAAGAGTTGATACGGAGATATATTACTGACACGTATCATGTTTATTGGAGGAGGTTGCACATTACCTTAACTCTTACTTTTAACATTTTGGCATCGGCAAGAGGTCTCAGTTGGCAAAGGTCCTTGCTGACGAGCCTACTGACTGCAGTTTTATCCATGGGGTCTATGGGGATTGGACCTTGAAGAAAGTCTACTCGTACACAATGGCCTCTGACCTTCACACGCACAGCTTTTCAATCTTGTCTGCACACTCACATCTATATAAACACATACAGAATAAAATATACACCAAAATAAAGTTTTACTTATCTACAAATATTTACAAACCTGTGGTTTGAAATGGAGAGTGGAACATTCCAGGGAGGGATTCAGGTTTTGTGTTAAACAGAACAGGTCTCATGAACGAGGCTTGCCAACGAAAGCCCAGAGAGAAACAGGAGGGAAAGCCATGAAGAAGAGAGCCTGGAAGAGCATGTAAGTCATCCCATGTCAAAGGAAATAAAGTAAAGATACAAAACATGAGCACTAACTAGTCTTATTGCTATATGCAGAATATTTTTACAAATCGAAATGACAGAGTAAAGAGTTCAGTGGTAATATAATACAATGACCTGGGATTTGATTTGCAATATGTTAGGACGGTGGGCACCGAAGCAAATACAGTAAAAGGCTAGCAACGAAATGAACATGTTTTTGCAATTAATTACTCTAAATTTATTCGAGTTTGATAATTTTCATCATGTAAACACTACACTAATTAAAAAAATGAAAGTTTCCATAATCACTCTCGAGTATATCAGATCCCGATTTCCCCAAACCTAATCAAATCTGGCCTCTTGGATGCATCTCTAGTCCACACACAGGATTCTCTGTGGTAACTAAGCACTAACCTCAGGTGAATCATTATGCCTTCCCCTGTGGGCTACTTAATGGTCTTCAATATGATTGAGTTTCTAGTTTTTGTAGCCATTCACTTCCTGCTAGGGAAATCTCAGGGGGAGGGTGTCCAGAGACTGATGCACCAACCAGGGACCATGTATGGATGGACTCGACCTAGGCCCCTTACACATAAGTAGACCATAGGTAGCTTGGCCATCATGTGGGTCCTCTAGAAGGGGATGAGGCCTGTTTCTGACATGGACCCTATTGCCTGCTTTTCCATTATTTCCCCTTGGTGGGCCTACATCACCAAGGCAACAGGCGATGAAGATTCACAAAGTACTGGACTTGATGTGCTAATGAGTTGGTTGTGTGGGGGCTCCCTTTATCTGAGGACAGGGGATGGATAGGAGGATGAAGGAGGGAAGATGGAAACTGGAGGAGAGTAGGGAAGGGGCTACAGCTGGGATGTAAAGTAAGCCAATTAATTAATTTTAAAAAATCCAGGTTTTCCTATAGAACATTAGCTTTACTGTGGATTTTTATATTCATATTTTTAGTAAATAGTTTTGGAAACTAAGCATCCCTAGTTTTATTGATAAAATCTGAAAGAATAACATTTTAGTTAGGCATTTAAAATATTAGTTAAAATATTTGGTTGTGAGCCTATCTTTTAATGGCTGAGCCATCACAGAGACTGAAGCAAAGAGCATAGGGTCAACATGGGTCTACAGCAGGCCCTCTGTATATATGATATAGCTATTATCTTAGTACTTTTATGGGACGTTTGACTATGAGAATGGGTGTGTCGCTGGCTCCTTTGGCAGCTTTTAGGACCTTTTTCCTCCTGTTGGGTTGCTGTGTTCAAAGTTGGATAGGAAATTTTTTTTTACTTCATTTTATTATATTTCATTTGATCATGCTTGGTTGTGATTTCTTAGAAATCTGTTCTTTTCTAATGAGATGCAGAAAGGGAGTGGACCTGGAGGGGAGGGTCATAGAGGAGGAGCTAAGAGGAATAGAGGGATGGGAAATTATAGTCAGGATATATTGTATGAGTAAAGCACCAAATTCAACCCATAAAAATTATTTTTAAAAAAGAAGAGATCACAGTCAACAAAATCAGTTGTAAAGTTTCATCTGTCAATGTACACATGGCTCAGTTTTGATGTTATATAGTCACACATTTCACCACTGACATTGTCTTCTCACCAAGATTTATTGAATTCATATGGTTTTATGGAACATGTTCACTGCTTGAAAAGAATTTGTAGAATGCAGTTATATTCATCTCTTTTGACTTAAATAAAAAATCCAATTCTCTCTGTCTCTCTGTCTGTCTTCTGTCTGTCTGTCTGTCTGTCTCTGTGTGTGTGTTGTGAGTGTGTGTACTGTGTACAGAGAACAGCAGCCTACAGGAGTGGCTTCTTTCCTTCTACAGTATTGCTGTGTTGGTCCCAAGATTTAATGTGGGTGTTAGGCATGGTAGCGAGTGTCGTTTCCCATTTCTCCATCTGGTTAGCTCTCCCAGAATTATTCCAAATCACTCCTTTTTAGTATACTATAATATTGAAGATTAATTACTTAAAAAGAATATTAGATATACTTTATCAGTACAGTTAAATGGGTTTTGAAATATGTACATTTTTTATGTATTTATATTGTAGGTGGACAAAGTGTCTGGAACTTGAATGAGTTCAATTTTGTGTGGGGATGATTATCTGATACTATAATTTATAGTGGCACAAAATGTATACAACAGTTTAATACTATTCTGATTCAAATGTCATTGGAAAGCCTTAACTTGACTACAAATACTTCAAATGATAAACATATTAGTAAATAGAAATAATTAACATTACTTGAAGTTTGAGTCTTGCCAAGACAGAGAAAGTCTTCATAGGTTATCCTAACAATGGTCATACTTTGCTTCCCAGGCACCAGATGTTGCTTCATTGATGGAAATATGATCTTCATGAGAAACCAGTTCTATATTCTGAAATACTTTGAAAAGGTGGCATTTTGAAATGTTTGTCCCTCCTATGTTGAATAGCATCTTTTTACAGCCTGTGAATGTGTCAGCTTGGCATTGGAATATGTAAATGATTCTCTGCTTTCTAGCATAAAGATATACACAAAGAAAGACAAGACTTTTTTTTTCCTTTTGCAAATAGCAATGTTTATGGCAGATTGCCAAAACTCACAGAAGCATGTTATCACACTGTCAGAAGGCATTGTGCCACTGAGGAAAGAGAACAGGTTTAGGTATTGTATAGAGTAATTGTGGTGTAGGTATTCCAATTGATAAAAGAGTAGAAATTTTGGCATTACATCAATAAGCAGTATAATTAAGGTAATAGGTAGCATGGCATCTAATCAAGTTACTTACTGTAGTACCAGTGTGGGTTAAATGACTTCAACATTCTCAGAATACTAATTACTATTACCTTCAGAATTTTATAACATGCAATATATTTAACAATCTAACATAGCCAGATAATTACTATTGTGCTAATAAATAAAAATAGCTATTATTCAAGAAACTGCTGCTAGCTTCCATGGTTTACTTGAAAACATTCTGCAGTTCTGAGCCACTACAGTGATTAAGGGACATCGATGGTCATCAAAAGTGTAACTGCGTAAACTGGTGTTTTATATTTGAAGCAATATCTTATGAAATCTTCTGCAGTTATCACCTGTATTTATATCCTGGGTTTTTAGATGATACATCTCCTCAAAAGATGCTACCTCCCCACCCCCCTACCCTCTATCCCCCCACCCGCACCAACCCCACCACCAGGCCTGCACAAATGAAGTGCTAGCATAGTACAACTCTGAGCACAGATGTCTAAATTCAAAGACTTCCATGATAAAACATAAGACTTGGACAATTAGTGCTCCAAGTCAAGTTTTCCTTCTTGAGTTTAACCTCCGATGATGCTTTCATGCCTCATTTCATTCTGTACATTTGACTGCTGGCAATTCAGACCAGCCCTGGATGACAAGCATTGTTCCCCCTCCAACTCCCAGATTAGTTCCACCTGAGATTTCTAGAATGGCCCTTATCATTCATAACTTTACCAACATCCTCCACATGAGTAGCTCTCTTCTCTCAGAAGATGAAGTCTTCCTCCATCCTCCTGATTTTAATTCGAGCCTCCTTCAGACCCATGATTAACAGCCCTATGAGGACAACACTAACATCTTATCAGTGCAGTTCCCTTGTTTCAAACCTATGTTACAGTGCTCCACTTCCTGGTACCAATTTCTATCTTTGTCTTGTCTGACAAAATAACTATAAAATGTGACTGACTGAGTTATTCAAATATGAGAAAATATTTTCTCACAGTCTGGGTGCTGGCAATGTGAAGACTAAGGGGTCAACTTCTTCAGATCTTAGTAGATATTTTCTCCTTGTGTATCTGATGGCCAACTTCTATGTCATAAATGGCCTTTCCTCAGTTTGAGTGTGAGAAGAGAGACTCCCCTAAAAAAGGCAAAAAGCTCCATAACCAGAGTTCCAACATTATGAACTGATTAGCTACTAAAGGACTCATCTGCAAACACACACACATACACACACACACACACACACACACACACACACACACAAATACCTGAGTATTGGGGTTTTAACATACGAGCTTCAGAAAAAGTGGCACAATTTGATTGATTTACAGGCTCAGCATAAACAAAAGTGATATGCTGATAGATTAGATAAAGAGATGGTGTGCATAAATTACTTGGAAGAAATTCACTTTAAGAATATGAGTACAATGAAAAAATGCACAAATGAGCAATTCCAAGAAATAATAAAAGACACACACATGAGAGAAGGGGAGAGAGAGAGAGAGAGACAGAGACAGAGACATAGACAGACAGAGAGATAGAGATAGATAGATAGATAGATAGACAGACAGACAGACAGACACTAAAAGACTATACCAGTAAGAGGCAAAATGATATGTCAAAACTAATAAAATAGAGACAAAAGATATAATTATGAATGTCTATCAGTCAAGAAGATATTACATTATCTATCTGTCATATATCTATATTAAGTACATTAGGTCCTAAATATTTATTGAAACTGTAACATAACTAAAGGCTTCGTAAAAGATCCATACAAACAGAAGTCTTTACTATTTTATTTTTAGTAATAGGAAAATAAGTCAGAAAAGACAACGAACAAGGAGAGATCTTGATTATTACTGTACACTGAGCTAAAACATACCATATCCAAATAGAAAGTCTTACATGCTTCTGCAATGTACGTAGCTCACTCTCAAGGGTAGAGAATATGTTAAATCATATAAAATGATGATTGATGCCAAAAAGAGAATGAGATCATACCAAGAATCCTTTCTGATCCAAAAGGAAACATGAAAATGGCAAAGTATAAAAACAAACCTTGGATTCGGCCACATTCTTAAGCAGTTGTTTATAGATGAAAGCACATATACAAAGTGCCTTCAGACAAAAGAAACGAAAAGCCAGCATGAAAAATAATCCAGCCAGGAAATGTGGCATCTAGAGGAGAATTTACAGCTGAAAGTATTTACATGAAACAAATGAAGGCACGTGTGGTGATGTGTCCCTGAAATAACAGCACAGGAGAGGGAATGATGGCAGCCTAACAGGTTTATAGGTAAGTAGACTGAACTGGGATTAAAAAAAAAAAAAGCACAGAAAATGAGTGTTAATCCTAACCTCATATCTTTAATTTGATAAATTCAATTTGGGTCTCCTATATAAACTGGGAAATAAGAAGCCGACCACTGGGAAGAGTTGCCTTCAAGAGAAGAGACTATAAAGCATAGGTACTAGGAAGGTAGAGATGGAGAACATTCCAGAACAGTTTAAGTAGGGAGAGAGGAAGAAAGGAAAATAAAGGTGAAGATTAAACAAAATGAAAAAGGCGTATAAGAGCTACCACATTAAACCAAATGTAGAAACATAATTAAGCAACAACGACAAAAAAAAAAAAAAAAAAAAAAAAAAGGATTTTAAACAGAAATCTCTTGTATGGCTGGAAAAAGCTGTGCATTAGTCAAACAAAAGCCCAGTGTCAGTGGGATGGATGTCTTCTCATAACTTATTGGTCAGGGAGAATGGCTGTAACAACATGGGTTCTTTCTCTTATTCTCAATTGCTCACTAGCACTAGATAAGCCCCCCTCCTGAAGATACTATACACTTGCAACAGTAGCATCTCCTGTTTTAAAGGTAACCAATCACTCTAGGACAGCATTTGACACTCATTCCATAGCAATGAATGAATGTCGGTTTCTGTTAACCTCACTAAAAACCAGTGGCAAGGGGGGGTTATAGGCCCTGAGGGGGTAGGTGGAAATTAAAAACTTGGTTCAACCACTTTGACACAACATTAAACTGAATCTAAATATGGATGTTTGTGCACAGGTGTGTCTGCTCTTCTCATCCATAACCAGATAAGCCACTTTCTAGGGAGTTTCTGTGAAAGCAGTTATGACTGCACAGGGTGCTTAGAATACATGACTAAAGAGTGCTCAGTGCTACACGAGACATTTATAAAGTCTTCTATAAGGTTCAGGAAACACTGTGGAAGAGGGTGCAGAAATAATTTAAGAGCTAACGTATAGATTAAAGGCTGTGAAATGTCAGCTTGTAGGCAAGACACAGCTATTGCAATCATAAATCCTCAGCAGCTATGGATGCCTGCTCTGAGAGTGCCAAGGAATGGCCAGTTTCTCAGTTAGGTATTTGTAGAGGAGAGACTCAGAGGCCATAATCTTCACTCATAAACTCTTTATTCAGGGAGAAGAGTCATTCATACATTTGGGTCTTCGGTGCTGACCACACCAGCCTCTGTTAGACAAGTCCAACCCAGTGGTCATGCAGAGGCTCCTGGCTAAAGTAAACGCTCACAAAACAAAAGCAAAAGTTTTGACTATATGAAAGAGACTGGTAAGGAGAAGACTGGGGAGATAAGAGAACTTGTGGGAGAAACAATCAGAATGTGTTACACGTATGTATTAAATTATATAAGAATAATCTGAATTAATTAAAAAGATTCCTTATAGTATAGGTGAAAACAGTTCATACATAAAGCGGTAAGCTGAAATACAAAGAAACAAAAAAAGGGATAACCATTCAGACCATCTTAGCTTTTTCTCTTCTTTTCTGAAGTCTGATTAATGGTCAACCAGGATCAGATAATAACTTCTGAGACATAATAGTCTACACATTTCAATAGTCTCCAATTTTGAAATATAACCTGGATTATTTTGGAAACTTGAAAGCAGAGAGGCTTTGCTAATGTTAGCATCTAAGGAAGGACCAACAAGTTTATAAGAATTAGGAACTACTGACTTGACTTTTCCATGGGTGTTAAGAAAAAACGATTAATTTTCAATTAAGAACTTGAAGATTATCCAAGTCTTGGGTTTAAATGCAAATTTCAGGCTATTCTCTGGTAATTAACTTACTTTTGTGCACAATGCTAAAAGTAATGAGACTCCATACCTTTAGATTTTATAAGCAAATAACTAAACTTTTATGAAAGCAAATTGTGAGACTTCTAAATGGAAAAAGGAATACTCAAGGCTCATATCACTTTGCTCTTGGAATAGATTCTGCTTTCAATCCACTGCCCCAAATACATATCAAATCAAAGGTTGATTTTGCTACTTTGTTGACTAACTGCAACAAAAATAGTAAAAATAAATGAATTTTATTCTCAGTTCTGTATGGAATTATGTGCATATGATCAGTGTAAAAATATGCCAAAATACAGTGAACAAGAAGCTCATTTAAACCAATCCTTAAAGGGGATTTCTTGTTTCTATATTCCAGCTTTCCTAGATCTGCCAAAAATAAAAGTAACATAGAACAATAACAGCAAAAGCAATAAAGATGTATAGCTGTCAACAATACATAGATCCCAGGGAACAATGAATGGTCCACGGCCAAGTTCACATTCCAAATCCTATCCACACTTGATTCTGTTAGCACAGACAGAAGAACAATGCAATGAGTTTCTGGCATGTTCACTCTGCAGGATACTTTTCGTATTTTATTCACTTCCTAGAGTTTCTCCTTTGACTCCTAGATCAACAACAGCCAAACATTCAGTTAATTTTTTATCATTCTCCATGCACTTAATTTGTATTGTTTTTTTCGGTCAGAGTAATTTAACTTATCTTAAAGGGGAAATCAAGGGTCACATATTATATTAAGTTAATGGAGAAGTTACTGTGGGTCAGAGACTATGTCAAGTGCTAAGAGGCTGCTAACAGTGAATAGAAATTACATGTGCAAACCTGGGAATTCTAATGGACTAGTGATGGCCTAAGTGAATGAGGTCTCATGAAGTGTTGGACTGTGGTTGAATTATAAGGAGGACTGGAAATAGTACCCTATAATGCTATATATAATCCCTAGGGAAAATTGCCAGGTTCAGGTTTAGATGTAAGTAAGTGTTTGGGAGCTTAGCAATGCTATTTGGAATTTACCAAGAGCTTCAGAACATTCAAAATACTAAAGTGCACGTATAACAGAATGGATGATTGAAAATGAAGCTATTTAGTAGATAGGAATAAAAAATATATAACTTTCATTTCAGCACCAGAAACAAAGAAAATCAAAGCTGGTAGGGTAGGGCCATAAAATAAAAGCTGGTGACCATTAAGTCCAAAGGAGGAATCTGGGTTGAGAATTCTTAAACCAGTGGTTTATGTCTTAATACACACATGGATTAGAAGAGGGAATATGACAAAATCATTCTTCAAAATAAATCTTGCAGTTTTGTTAGGGTGTGGCTTGGAATTTGCATTTGGGGAAATCCTCTATATGATTAGACACACTAGGGCTACCACAGATATTCCCCTTGATAAGCAAAATGCCCTGGTCCCCTGATGAGAGAGTCATATCTTTCCTTTGGGCAGTGCCTCTTCTTTTTTTTTTACTTTATTAATTTATTCTTGTTACATCTCAATGGTTATCCCATCCCTTGTATCCTCCCATTCTTCCCTCCCTCCCATTTTCCCCTTATTCCCCTCCCCTATGACTGTTCCTGAGGGGGATTACCTCCCCCTGTATATGTTCATAGGGTATCAAGTCTCTTCTTGGTAACCTGCTGTCCTTCCTCTGAGTGCCACCAGGTCTCCCCCTCCAGGGGACATGGTCAAAGGTGAGGCACCAGAGTATGTGAGAAAGTAATATCCCACTCTCCATTCTACTGTGGAGAGTGTTCTGTCCATTGTCTAGATCTCAACATAAAACCAGAGACACTAAGTCACTTAGAAGAAAAAGTGGGGAAGAGTCTGGAACATATTGGCACAGGAGACAACTTCCTGAACAGAACACCAACAGCCCAGACATTAATGTCAACAATTAATAAATGGGACCTCATGAAGCTGAGAAGCTTCTGTAAGGCAGGAGACACTGTCAAGAGAACAAAGCGACAGTGCCTCTTCTATTTCAAAAATCTTTCCCATTTGATACAGTAATGGCAGCAACTAGGACTTGCCACAACTTAAAGATTAGATATGTCTCAGCCCCTGTGCTTCTCAACAAGGACTTAGAGTGTAAAAGACTTGTAAATGGAATCTATGCAGAAATCTACACACAGAATATAGCTCTCAAGAGAAGTGGTGTGGCCTTAATACTTTGAACTGAACAGATTTCTGAATGCCAAATGAACCCAAACCAAATTTCACCCCCTTGCCCTTTGTGGTTAAAATGTTGACCTATGTGGAAACTTCTTTGATAAGTATACTTTTTCTTTTCTATTCTTTTTATAATCTATTTTATAGGTATCTTGCTTCTGTGCATTTTAGCAAAGTGTTTAAAAATTTTCCCTTCTCAAAAATGTAGACCTCAATCTAGCCAATAGACAGGACATTCTCCACAGTTGAGTAGAGTGTGGGGTCTGATTTTCACACGAACTCTGGTGCCCCATATTTGACCACATCCCCTGGATGGGGAGGCCTGGTGGCACTCAGAGGAAGGAGAGCAGGCTACCAAGAAGAGATTTGATACCCTATGGGCATATACAGGGGGAGGAGGTCCCCCTCAGTCACAGTCATAGGGGAGGGGAGTAAGGGGAGAATGGGAGGGAGGGAGGAATGGGAGGATACAAGGGATGGGATAACCATTGAGATGTAATATGAATAAATTAATAAAATATTTTTTAAAATGTAGACCTTTCTCAGTATGTTAGCAAACTATTATCACTTGTAATTATGTTGCATATTGGTGTTTGTGATTCCCTGGATGCTTTTTAATTTGATGGATTTGCCATATCAATAGTACCTCACAGACCCTCACAGTTCAAAAATATTGAAAAAATTTTAAGGATTGATTCACATAGAAAATGTCACACTCCATAATGTCATATTCAAAATCTCTATCAGATGTGAGCAACATCTATCAAGGCACCTATTATAATTAAACTCATGAATTCCCTTACCTATCAAGAATTCTTAAATTATTCCTGTCTCTACACCTTAATGTAATTAGAATATCTATAAGTATGTCAGAAATTTGAATATATAACATATATGCAAATTCATGCAATTTTTCTATATCTTTTGTCTCCTGTCTTATCATTAAAATTGGTGTCTAAATTAGTCATCATTGTCAAGTTTTTGAATTGTCCCACTATTCTGAAAACTAGTAAAGGCCTCATGAATATTTAATAGGTTAGATTACATATATGAGTATCAAACTAAATATTAATATAATAATTACTAAGTGTTATAGGGGATTTGTCATAGGGACAGGTAATTTAAATTTCACTTTTGCCCTATCTGTCACTCAGAGCTTTTCAGAGTGAAATGCTTTTCAATGATGCTATATTTACAAAATATTTTAAAGAATTTTCTCTTTTTGAATCTGGGCAATCTCAGTCAAAATGATCTTTTCTAGTTCCATCCATTTGTTTGCAAATTTCATGATTTCCTTGTTTTTGATAGCTGAGTAGTATTCCACTGTGTAAATATACCACAGTATATGAATTCATTCTTTGGTTGAGGGACACGTAGATTGTTTCCAGTGTCTTTTGCTTTACAGAAGATTTCTGGTTTCATGAGGTCACTTTTTATTATTTGTTCATCTTAGAGCCTGAGCTGTTGGTTTTCTGTTCAGGGAGCTGTCTCCTATACCAAAGAGTTCAAGACACATGTTATATACTCGACATTGATGTCCTTTGAGAGACTTTACCCAATGAGGGATTGGGACAGATGTGGAGAATTGCAGTAGGAATCTGGGCTGATCACTGAGAGTCCTATGGAAAAGTGGGGGAATGGAAGGACCTGGAGGGGTCAGAAGATCTGTAACAAGACCATTAAGGCCAGATCTGGACCCAGGGGTGACTGCACAAATTGATGTACCAAGCAAGGAAAATGTATGCAGATAGCCTAGACCCCTTGTTCAGATGTAGCCAATGGACAGCTCATTCTCTATGTGTGTGGAGGATGAAGACTGCTTCTGACATGAATCTGGTCCCAGCAGTTTGATCACTTCCCCTTGGCTGGGAGGCCTTGTGGGCCCACAGAGGAAGGGGATACAGGCAGTCCTGATGAGACATGATAGGCTATGGTCCGATGGTGGGGGAGGAGCCCCTCAGCCTTCCCACCCATCAGTGGACTAGGGAAAGAGAATAGGGCAGAAGGAGAGAGGGTGGATATCACATCCTCATATGAGCAAGGAGGTAACAATTGAGATAAAATATGTTAGTAAAAAACAAACAAAAATAATGAATATCTATAGCTCAATTTGATATCTATTTATCCAGTGTTTACCACTGCTTGTAGAATCCATGGTTTGTGAAAATATTAGGGATATAAGAACTACAAGAAGGAATTATATTAGCAAGTAAATCTGTATATACAAAGGACTTGAGCATCAAGTTATTTCTGGGGTAAGGTGAAAATTGCCAAAGTATGTAATACACTTTGAAGAAATTATCTTTGCTGAATATCATCTTTGTTTGTACAACATATAAATACCAAATAAAATGTATTTGTCCACAGATTTCAAATCACAGAGGTGATGGAAGTATGTTATTTGTTTGCAAATAAAAGTGGCATTTTGGAGAAGAGGGAGAAAAAACTTCTCTTGCTACTAAATTATATTTGAATGAGTTTGCTATATATATTTTAAGACTTGAAGTGAAATATTCATACTCCACAAACAAGATTAAGCATAGGATAACAGTATATACTTGTCTCTATTGAATCAGCATATTTAGAGTAATAAATGCCCAGCATCAACTAAATAAGAGGTTGATTCTAAATACCTGTTGAGTTTGCATTGTCTGAAACATCTGGGCCAAATAGAGTTTCAGATTATTGTATGTTTGAAATGGTATTAAAGAATTTGTCCATGTACATAATTATATCTTTTGAGGGTGGACTAATGTCCATAAAAAAGAGTTGAAGTTCACTTCATCCAAATAGTCTCAGAGAAACACTCTGTATTAATTGTAGCTTATCTGCCCTGAGGGTGACATATATACGAAGTATGGGCATGGCATTCTACTCATGATGTAATCTCAATACTCAGGAGTTTATGGTTTATGAAAGAATTTTATTTTATATTTTTGGTTTAAGGATGCTAAAACTGCTATGGAAACCTCTGTGTCACAATTTGACCGTTCCTGTGATGACACCTGTTTTATGTTAGGAAAATAAAATTGCCATGATAAAAATTTATAAACATTATTATAAATTGGGATATCATTGAAAACTTCAGACAGTTTCTTTATTAAAATAACTTTGTTCTAGGCACTGCAAGGCTAAGATAAATTAAATGCCGACTGGTTATACTAGTAGCCTGAGTCCCCACTGATCAAAGTATTTCTCTTTACTATGTAATTCTCATGTGCTACCTAAAGGCCTGTTGAAATCAATAGAACATATTCATGTTGAGAAGGACTGATTCAAAATTCTGGAATGGCTATGGCTTTGTTAAAACATGCCTTGGTAATTCCGTTAACCTTTGACATCTCCTCATAACTTTTGTTTTATTTGTAACCATCATATGGAAATCTTCAACTCAATGGCATTTGCTGTTATTTAAATAAATCTCACTTTTTTGTAAGCATAAAATATTCGATTGCTCAAAAGAAGTGTTGCTTCTTGATAAGAGAGAAAACGTCACTGACAAATGTTACTATATTTACTCTAGACTCTTTTTTTTAAAAGCAATTGTAGGTAATAGACACATGACAAAATTTGAAGCGTTGAAATGGATTCACCATTTATCATTAGTATAAATACATTCATAGATAGCCTATTTTCTCAGAAGAGCTGAGGAAAGATTGTCAGGAACATCAGAATACTCAATTTATAATGAGAATAATAAAGTAAATTCTAATGGCCTCCCAACATTACTAGGAGAATTTCTACAAAACTGAAGGAACCACAAAAAGAAAAATAAGCAAAAATAAAAAAGAATTCCTATAAGGGATGAAAAATTAGTATAAATTATATATGTATGTATGTATATACATGCACACACACCTTGGGACTTGATAAAATAAAATCAGGCTGAACAAAACTAAATCTTATTTTCCAACTATTAAAAAATATGTTCATGTCATCTCACATAAAGATGGCTACAAGAATTCTTCATTAAAAACAGAGCAAAAGCCAACAGGTTTATTTCTACAGTTAATAGTTAAGTGAATTAATAATTTATTCAGATACTGATTTTACAGAAATATAATTAAACTGAATGGTTGCTTGTACTTACATATAATTTTGTGATTAACAGTATGTATAACAAAGAATTTCATCATTGTTAGATAATTTTTGGGACAGAAGCTTGATGCTTTTTGTTTAGTGCCTGGATATATTTTATATCTGTCAACAATAAAAATTATGCTTACATAGTCTTCCTATAAATCATTTGTATATATGTCTTATCATCTTCTGCTTTGGAAATGACCTGTGGAAACAGAGTCTTTGTGGGTATAATCAATGACCCGAAGACATTATTAACTTTGGTTAGGATACTCGTTAAACCCAAGCCTGGTATCATAAATCAGGATAGAGGAATGAAACATAGGAAACCAGATTATTGAGGACACAGTAAATTAGAATTTTGGGTTCATATACATTTGACCAATAATCAAATGGAAATGAGAAAGCTAAGTAATTTGACCAAAGTCAATATACATCTGAATGTAAAAGTAAAAACTGGCAAAGTTCCACTTCAGGTCCTCATCTCACAAACACACACACACACACACACACGCACGCACGCACGCACGCACGCACGCACACACACACACACACACACACACACACAGTGCTTTTAGAGTAATCTACATAGAAACTATGATCCTCATTGGGTATCCTACAATCTGTGCCTTTGTGAAAGTTCATAAACAAGATAAGCTTTTAGAATTAATAAGCATGCCTGATAAGAGAATGAATTAAAAGGTAGATGTATGAATCCAAGAAATCAACAATCATATCACATGAATAAAAATAAATAGAAGTGATCAATGACTCAAGAACTTTCCTAACAAATGATGTATAAGAAGAATGTCAAATATTATAGTGATGTTACTCCAAGGCAAAGTGAAGATCACGCTCATGCATTTAAAAAACATTGAAAAGATACACCAGCTATGTCAGTCACAACACTTTGATTTACAGATATACTACAATGCTAAGCTAAGGACCAACAGGTAAGGTAGGTGTGTGTGTGTGTGTGTGTGTGTGTGTGTGTGTGTGTGTGTGTGTATGTATGTGGAGGGGAGATAGAACACAACCTAATTCTAAAATCTGGGAGGCTAAGTCAGGCAGATCTCTGTGAGTTTCAGGCTAGCCTGGCCTACAAAGCAAGTCCTAGACAGCCAGGGCTACACAGAGAAACACTGTCTCAACACCCCTCCCCAAAGTTAATAATAGTCAAGAAAGATTTGCTTTACTGGAGAGCAAGGCTGATTATAAGTCCACTAACTATAACTAAGGCACTCTGGCACTGGTGTGAGGGTCACATGAATCAGCTGAACAGTATGAAGAAATTAAGAGACCTAATTTTCAACAAAGAGGTCATTTATTACACACAGGGTATTGCAGACTAGTGATTAAGATGTGTGTGTGTGTGTGTGTGTATGTGTGTATGTATGTATGTATGTATGAGTATATTTAATGCTAGAGTTTATTCTTTTTATTTTTTGCTCTGTACTTTCATTTTTTATTCATTAATTTATTAAGATTAAAATTAAATTGTTCTCCCATCACTTGTATCCTCCCATTCCTCCCTCTTTCCCACTCCCACCCTATTCCCCTACCCTAGGTTCATGATCGAGGGGCATCTCCTCCCCCACTTTACAGTCACAGGCATGAACTCTCATGCCCCATACTTGATGATCTCCCCTTGGTGAGTTTATTCTTTTTAAAAATTTATTATTATTATTATTATTATTATTATTATTATTATTATTATTAACTTTACATATACATTTATATTATTACACATATATACAACAAACTACATACAGCAAGAAGGACCATGAAACAATTAGGAATTTTATAAAGGTTACATTCATAGTGGTTTCCCTATTTGTATTAGGCAGCCTTGGGGAAAGCATCTTTCCTATCTTAGTGAGTCTACAACCCTGAATGCAAATCAGTATCTATCATAGCTCATCTCTAGCAACCTAAAACTACTATCTAGACCTAAAAACATCATAACCTTTAAACAACTAAGCTTAATTGTAAAACTAAGCTATCTGGTCTTCAATTTTTTCCTTCTCAAGTGTGCATTTTCTTAATAAAATACTACACATATTTAAGGGTAATATAATTACTAAGCAGAAGGGAGTGATGATATCTTTGCCCACCTATGTCATCGCTGGAATACTACTTGTATCTTGAAGGAGAAATGCTGAGGGCTAGCAGACGCAGTAGTTTGTGGATCAAGGCAGAGACTAGTAAAGGGGCTGTAAAGCAAGGATTCACTAGCAAAGAAAAAAGTGATGCATACCTGTAACCCCAGTGCTAGGGGAGGCAGAAGCAGGCAGATTGCTGTGAGTTGGAGGCCAGCCTAGTCTACAAAATGAGTCCAGACAGCCAAGGCTACACAGAGAAACCCTATCTCAAAAAACCAAAATAAATAAATAAATAAATAAATAAATAAATAAAAACATAAATAAATAAAAGTTTTTCTAAGCAGCATACTGCTAAACAACTGATGTGATCAGACAGATGGAGTTTTCCTCATCAGAAAAGACAACCAATGACGGAGGCTGTGGAGTCCTTTTCCCTGAAGAAGAAAGGCTCAAATACCCAAATCACCCCATCTCCACAGCTGCCAGGAAGGATGTGTACGTCATCGTTAGTCTCACTGATATTTCTCTTTAGGCATTCCGATCTGTACTTGGGAGGAAGAATGAGGTGCCAGTTTTGAGTGTGTAGTAAAGCCCTTTGTGGTGCAGTAAGATTTTCTCCTACATACTCTCTGATTACATAATCAGCAAAACAGCAGAAACATGTTCTGTTGATCTTTGTTTCCTCTGTCTTCTTCCACCTGTTGAGCTTAATTCTTGTGCCCAAAGCCATTCAGAAACATCATGACACATTCAGTACCCACATCTTCTCTCATCCACTTGCCCTAATGGAGGCTTTGTGTTCTATCTGTTGAGTTTATAGTGGGGAAACTTAGTCCATCCATTTAGACCAACTGCTCAAGGCCAGATGGACTAACTTGTGACGCTCATATGATCACTATGCAGTTCAAAGAGTTAAAACTTGTTGAGTGTAAGTAAATATCAGTCAAGAAAAATTATTACAAGAGTAGGTTATTGTTCTTGTTTTGATTATTCCAAGAACAGAATAAATATTATCAAGTTAAAATGAAATAACAGTATGTACCTCCTTGACAAACTATTTTATTTCAGTAACAGAAGTCTGAACCACATGAAAACAGGAGCTAGATTTGTTTAAACATAATAGATCCTAAGCAAGTTGTGTTTAAATGGACATAAGCCTTAAATTTGTTTTTATGTAATGGAAGTTGTATCAGAATCTTCCATGTACTATGTATAAACAATAGTTGACATCTCTGTAAACAGTTGGAATAGATTACATGATCAATATTAAATGAAACATACTATTTAAGGAGCATGGAACAAGGCTAGGTAGAAGCGCTCTGACACTGCATCCATGCTATCTATAAAATGACAGTTGTAATGAAGGGACAGGATTGAGTCTCTGAGTCACTTGCAAAGCTGTGAGAACTTTATTACCTATTTCAAGTCAACTGTGATTTTGTGAAGTGAAGCCCACTTAGATATTTCCTTAGTTAGATTCCCTGGCATTACATTTAATGGAATTCTTTTTGGATACTGATTAAAAAGACTTAATAAATACTTTGGGCTTTTGATCTTTAACCTCATTCTAATCCATGCTAAATCACCGCTTTGGAAATTCTATTTCATATCTTCTTACATGAAACCATCAAACATCCGTTCTGCCGAGCGCCATAAAACAGGGCTCAGCTGATGGAAGCCTTTATCTTTCTCACTTCTCGTGCCTTACTGACCAGGTACGGGAGCACAGCTAAACTGTGGTTTATAGATTATATAAGAGGCAAGAACTGCTCAATTGACAAGATCAACAATATTGACTATATGAAAGCAAGTGTAAACTTTTCCTTTGATCCAGGTTTGATCTAGCATGCCTGTGCAACAACGAAAGAGTGCTCTGCAAATCTCCAGTCTAACACAAAGGGAAGGTAATTGTATCTACAGAATGCGTGACCAGGCTTCCACAGGCAGATGAATAAATGAGATCAGGTAAAGGTTAGGCAATACTACAGTTAGCTGAATAGCCTTAGGCTGGCAGCTCATCTTCCCTAGGAGGAAACATTTAAAACTAACCAACCACCAAATAGAACTTTAAAGAAAAGACACTTTGCTTGGAGCATGGTTGGATAATATGAATATGATTTTAATAGCTATTTCTAATTAATGCATGGCAGTTGATTGCTTTAGAAAGGGATAATATTATATAGGTTATATATAAAATATACAAATGCATATTGAATGTCAATTGGTTTACTAATAATTTCTACCCAATTACTCCTCCATATCCCCAAAAGGGTATTAATGTTTCATAAATGCTCCTCTTTGAGTTGTTTTCAAATAGCATTCATGATTATGATATATTAATTGTTTAGAAAATGTATCTGTGGCCAAATTACAAGAAAGAGAAAACAACTTAGGCTCAATACTGAACCAAGACTTTTCTTTTCCTGATATAAGGCTCAGAGATAAAAACTGAATTCTGAATGATGTTTTTCCTTAAACTGTCATTTAAGTCTGAAGAATTTCTAATGGTTTATGTGTGAAGAGCTACAATGAGCATCACACTGTAGTGAGAGTTTTGGAATTTTTCTTTAAAAACACAGAAATATTATAAGAATATGTTTTCATTTTAGTTCCAGGTGGGGGAATATAGTGCTGCTTTGCAGCAGCTGACTATGATTTGCCTCATGCTCTGGCAGGGGAATAATTTTGCCAGGTGCAGATAGTTTTTGCAATCCTGTGATGGTTGAAATTCTGGGGGCTTTTCGGAAGGTGCGTAAAAGGTAAGGGCCCTGAAAGGCAGGGTGGGTTGTTGATGACTTGTTGGTTGGTTGTCAGCTGCTGCTGCTCCCAGTTTGTTATGTAATCATGTGCTAAGCAGAAGCAACAACAAGAAGAAATTAGATATCCTGAAGGTGAAGATCAGCCTTTCCCCAAGGAACTTGATGCCCTTAATCAGCAGGAAGTTGTCTAACGATAAAGGTTACCCATCTCTGACCCCTGACTCTCTTTAGGGATCTCTTTCCTTTCCTAGCTATCCTTTTCTCTCTCTCTCTCTCTCTCTCTCTCTCTCTCTCTCGTGTGTGTGTGTGTGTGTGTGTGTGTGTGTGTACTCTCAGTTTCCATTTTGCCCATTACGTTATTGTAGATCATTGATTTTATTCAATACAGTGAAGAACTAAATCATAGTTAAGAAATGATATACAAGACTATACATATTCAATACTGAATATCAGCTTTGTTGTCACAGTGGGATTTGAACATAATATTTTTCACTGTAGGAATATTTTCCAAAGAGAAGAATCTTAATGATAATTGAGATAAAAAGGCAGTTTGTGAATAGTTAGATCCTCTTCATTTAAGTCAACAAAATGTCTAGTGACAGATTATTTGGCTAAAATTGCACAGAGTAATTCAAAGGCCATAGACTAAGAAGAGATTTTATAGATTAAAAATGCATTTCCAATTTCATATTTATGCATAAATATGGTTACCTGGAAATACAGACATTTAGCATAGTAATCTTAGTTATATGTACCTTTGTAGCAAGGTTACTGCATTTAGACTTCATTTGAAACATTCTAGAAATTGCTAATGGAGTTTCCAATAAGCTGAGAACACATAAGCAATAGTGGAACCCAAAATGTCAATCTTATATGCATTGGTGCTTAGACATTTCTGATATGAACTACGATTCCTCTTTACGTGAATTGGTTTGATTTAATGTGAGACATGATTATTCAAAAATAATATTGCTTAACTCACCATATCTTTTAAGATGGCACAACAGTAAGCCATCATAATAAGGAGGTAATTTTCAAGTATGTCAAGTCATTAGTTATCAAAATTTTTTATGTATTTTAATTGATTTCACATGCCAAGCAAATAAACACAAGAGAGCCCTAAATTAATGTTCTAAATCAGGTACCATTCTTTGTGACTGGTGAGACCAACAAAATTCTGTGTTTAAACGAGCTTTCAACATCACATATCCCCACAGACTCTCTGGTTAAGTACATTTTGGCATTTAAACACGCACTTTTGAAAGAGCAAGGTGTGATTGTCAGCACTACTGAAAGCTGTTCTTCTCAGAAGCATAAGTCAATAATCTGAAGAGAGGTTTATATTTTAGATGTTGTGTGTCAATTGTTTCTGTCAACATTGTTATTTTCCAGGAGAATCTGTCAGGTAGATATGATAATATGACAGCTTCAAGCATTGTCTCATGTATCAAAAAAAGCATGTGTAGACTTAATACTGGTATATGTCAGAAATATAGAAAGGAAGGAAGAAAAAGAGACAAAGAATAAAACCTTAATGCCTATGTGATTTAGATTTTGTCCATAATAAAAGCACAATCAATACCATTCAATTATTCAAAGGCGAGTAGGAAGTACAAAGACAAGCTCCATATAATCTCACAGTTGCATCATTGCAGCTGAAAATGTGTTTCTTCTAATCTCAGAGTGTGAAATAGTGTTTATAACACTGATCATGATGCTGCTTTTATTGCCTATTAAACAAATCCTGGGATCAGAAGAAGCATTAAACATTCTCTCTCTCTCTCTCTCTCTCTCTCTCTCTCTCTCTCTCTCTCTCTCTCTCTCTCTCTAATCTTTTATAAAGAGGCTTTAGATTAAAATAAAAGACCATCAGTTTACCATTTCTTCTTATGGAACTTACACTTCTCACTGGGAACACATCTACCATGAAGACACAGTGCCTGTGTTCCCTCCTCATGCCAGTTCTATGAGCTGCAAGCAGCAGCCGTCTTGTCTTTGATCACAGAGGAAATTTGCTTTCTATGGCAACTGTGAGTTTCCATTTATATTTCAGTATTTGCAGCATGGTCCCCCTGGACTGGGATGGAAGCTAGAAAGCAATCTTTGAAAACCACATGGCCTTGCTTGAACTATCTTAATATGATCCAGTTCATGGTATTAGGACATTGCTGTACTGAATGAGAGACCATGGATTTCTGCATGAAAACAAAAAGGGAATGGCATGCATGAGGAGGCAGGAGATATTTGTAACAGCCAATGAGATTGTTTGGGCTACACAACTGACTTGACTGCACTTTGAGCACTATAGGTGCATAGAGAGGGTAAGGTGTTCCTAAGATCTTACCTGGAGATGGAAAATCTAGGCTCAATGTATTGGGCAAAATTCTCATGTCCCAGGATTAAAAGTGAAAGGAAGCACATGAGCTGGGACCAGCGTCCACTCTTCTGTCTGATACTTGTCTTGTTTGTTGAGCTACGTCCTACTCTGGCTGCCAAGCCTTCTCTGCCACAGTAGTCTTAGTGCCCTTCAACCATGGGATAAGATGATTCTTGCATACCTTTATTTGCTTTGGTCATGTATTTTACCACAACAAAGAGAAATTTAACTAATACAACTACCAACAACTACCTGGACTCGTTGTCTTTCCCATTATATTTTAATACACTCAAACAAAGCCATTTTTGAAAATGAATCAACTACCAGATTAATAAGCAAGATGCAGAAGACAGTAGAACAGGGTTATGATTATCCTTCAATCTCTCCTTTTTGTCGTTTACGTGGTACAGATGCTATGTAGACATTTTAATTTGTATAGACTGGTGGGGTGTCATTTTTAGGAGCTACTGTAAATGTAATTAAGGGTATTGAGATAAAGGGCATCTTAACTTTTCTTGTTGTACCTGTGATAACAAATGTTGTGTATGAGTGCCACATGCACAAGGAAAATAAGAGGGAAGAGAATTGGCGTCTCGATCACACAAACACAGATTGGAATGATGATGCCACAGCAAAGAAGTCTGTGGAGCCACCAGAAAAAAATTGTCAAGGAAACCAACCATACCTAGAACCTTCAGAAAAACACATCTCCTTGATTTCAGGATTATGGACTGCAGAATTATAAAAGAAGAATCTCAGTGGTTGGGATCCAAATATTAATGACAATAGGTCATAGTAGCCTATAGAAATTAATGTAGGCAACACAGTAGTTTTCCTCATCGTGCAATGGAACTTTGCGTAGTTCCATTGCGTAGTCAAAACACAATTTACAAATAAACTCCACTGATAATCACTCTCTGATAATTAGAAATTTTATGTCTTTATTTTATTCCACTGTTCAGGACATTGCCTGAAAATGCCATTAATAACAAGGGTATGTTAGCACTAAGCATGTGCTCAGTCAATGTATTTTACTCTACACATTCTATTTTTATTATTTTACAAATGGCTTGAATTTTATTTGTCCAAATTTCTTGACATTTAGAAACTTCTAACAACTCAGAAGGAATATTTTATTAATTATTGCTACTTTTGATTAACAGATCCTGAGAGTCCAATGACAGTGACAGTACCCATTTTTCCTTTCCTTTGCTTCCTTCTGGATTTTCAGAGATTCTCAGATAAGTCCCAGACCTTTCAATTCTACTTAAACTCTACTATATTTGTCATTTGCTCCACTTACTTTTTATTTTTAATAATTTTATTTTATTTTATGACATATACTTTATTCATAAATTAATTTGCTAACAAGGCGTATTTTCTCATTTTTATATCTTTATAAAACTTTAAACACCTTATGTAATGCTACTTTTATATGTATTGACTTTAGACTATATGTTTATGGTTTACATATGTTCCTTAATTCCCACTGAAAAATTGTTCTTTGAGTATTTGGTGACCTGGCTTTAGTTGATTGGAATTCTGAGATCTGAAGATGGAATGTGTTCTCTTTGTTCCAGCTTTGTTTCACAAACCAACATAAGTCTTCATTGATGTCCCTTTGAGTACAGATTGGTGGGACCTGCCTGGTTTATGGTAGGAAGAAAACTTAGTTCCCTTAAATCAGCACTCTTTGGGGGGCATTTTCTATATTAGCCTCATCATCATTCATTAATATGGCTTACAATTTATTATGTTATCATATGCATGTGACAGAGAGGGTTTACAGAGTTTTATAATACCGCTGACAGCAAGCGAATGCACTAATGATACGCATTTTCATTTCCAATCCAATCTGAGATTGCTTACTTTTGAAGGAGAGCCTATGGTTTTGTCAGTCACGCAATCAGAAGGCATCCATACATCACTGCTTTTCTACTGCTGTTTCACTGAATGAATTAGGGAAGGACTTTTAATAGATATTTCACAAACCAAACCTAGCAATATCATCCTGAAAACATGTTTCATGAATCTACATTTTATTATGCAAAAAAGTTTATATCCCCGAACTTCAATATTATGACATTGTATAGTATGTTATGACAGATCTATCTTCTTAAGATGAAATGAGAAAAGAAAGAATGTGGCTTTCTTAAAACTAAACATTCACATTATTTCAAGGACAAAACAGATAATGTGAATGAATTAAATAAGCCCAGCACATATATGCCAAAATATGTTTTTTTCCCTATAGCAGGAGATCTAGTACTCCATTCAAATTAATTGATTCTAAAATAACTTTTTATCTGTTTTGAAACATCTTGTAACCAAATTCAAGATAGCCTATGGGTTGGATGTCTCAGCAGTAGAGTACTTACTTAGCATACAGAGGCATTGGTTCAATCCCTAAAACTACAAGAAAAAATAAATAGGGACTTGATTTACTGTTTTGTTTTAATACATGCTAGGATTCATAGCCATTAAATGCTTACTTGGGGTTTTAAATGCTCACAGCTTAGAGGGTACTTAGAGGGTCATATATTTTTGATGTATCTGTAGTTGATGACATCATCAGGTTCAGATACACTGATAAAATTGCAAGTAACGTCACCATTTAGGGTCAAAGTTCTCTCTAGTGCACTGGCTTACTGACACTTCATAGCTTCTCCTCAAATCCGTCTTAGAAAAAGAAACACGAAAGCAACTTAAATTGACCACATAAAATCCCCCTCATTAAAAGATTTTTCAATTATTTTATTTGTAGTAGATGTTATGTTTTGTATTTTAAATATAGTTAAAGAGACAGAATTAGTATAGATCTGTTTGTGGGGAAAATTATTATATTAAATGTACAGAAATATCAGTAAGTTTAAAATCTCATATAACCCTAGGATGTCAGGTAATGCTAACAGACAATAGACAAATCTTCAGTCCTAAACAGAACCCACTTTGCCTCATCTCAGTATTCTAATCAGGTATATAGTTCAACAAGTTTCTAATAAGGACCTTCTGTATCCTCCATTAAAATTTGAAATACATACAAAGTCACGCTCATGTATACATTGATCTCTATGATGTGCAATTTATCTTTAACAAGATTTGAAAGGAATCCTTTCTGAGATGCCTAATTGAATATTCATTAATTTAATAAGCCATTCACTCACCATAGGTAAGGTACAACACAAAGAGAGCAGTGGCAATATAAAGAGAAGCACATCATGTCACAGTTTCCAGGGTTAGCTTCTATATTAAGAGATCATATGCTTTGACTAAGTGACACTGACAACAAAATTGTAAAGTCCTTGCTTGTAGAGTAGAGATAACCATGGCATTTATTAGGCTGGAGAGATGCCTCACCAGTTACAAGTACTCACTGCTCTTCAAAGCACACAGATTTGGTTGACAGAACCCATGTATGCTTACCACCATCCATAACCCCAGTTCCAAGGCCTCTGAAATCCTCTTCTGGCTTTCATGGGCAACAGGTTTATACATGGTGCACATACATACATGCAGTCAAAACAGTGATTCACTTAAAATAAGGCATACACATTGAGCATACATACAGTCTTAACACTGATTCATATAAAAATAAAATAATCTCTAAGTAATGGAATTTGTTGCTGTAATGTAAACCACACCTCACATACAGAAAGCTATAAACAAATATTAGGTACCGCCATGAAAATCTTTATCATTTAACTTTCCTAACAGTAGGATGGGTTGTATTTTAAAGGCCAGGGATGTGAAGAAGAGAAAGCTGGATTAATTGGCCAACTGTGTCATTAATATCCATCAGAGGTGGGGTGGACCCTTGCCAGTGTTTGAATCAAGGCTACCTATCTGTTTTATTTGTACAGCAAAATGTTTAAAGTGGCATGTAAATGCCAAATGACACTGATGACGCATGAGTGACATCGAAGATGGAAAGTGTCAATAAAGGAGACCTTTTCCCAGGAGGTAGAATTTTCCTCTTAGAAAACAGAAGGAGTAAAGCACCTGGGTCAGTGGCAGGGAACCATCACTGTAATACTGATGTTGTTAGGGTGACTTGACTAGATAGAAATCACGGGACAGTTTTATGTGTGTCCAGTTGTATTTTGTAGAAATGGCTTTGGTCATACTGTTGATGTTGGAGTTCCCTTGCTCTTCCACATCCTCCATTCTCCCGATGAGAAGGTGGTTTATTTCCCATCTTATAGAAATCCACTACCCCCTGATGGCTGCTTTAACACACAGTAAAAAGAAAAGTGAAGTTCTTTCAAGCTTTCTGCCCGGTAGTGTTTTAGATAGTGTGAGCCCTTCCAGAAAAACAGAAACAGCAGTAATGTATATACACAAGGTATAATAAATTCTTAGAATTTACATCATATAATGGTGGGATTTGGTGAGCCTGAAATCCAGAAGCCTGAGCCCCGTACAAGAGTTTAGTCCCAATGCAACATAGAGGCAGTGCTTGTTTCCCTCAGTGAACCCCAAACTTTTCTCTTAGGTCATGGATGATTGGATGAGGATCATTCGCCTTATCAGAATGGTCTATTTTATCCAAAGCCTACATGTTTAGAAACAAATTATATTAAAAGAATACCCACACAGAAACACCTGTTGAGGTGTTTGATCAAGTAATGTATGCTCTAGTCTATTCAGGGTGACTTGTGAACCTACCCATTTTACATACATTGGGATAAACATGTCAAAAATAAAAATAATCCAAGGGAATTAAAGCAATTACTGCCTATAGCAGAATCCATGCTTATCTTTTTTTTTTTTTTTTTTTTTTTTTTTGTCACAGGGCTTCAAGAAGTTTTACATTTATTGCTGCTGATGAAATATTAGTTTCTTCGGTGCTGTCCATCACTTTTATTTGAAACAGGGTCTCTCACTGGCCTGGAACATGCTACTTGAGTTAGGCTAGTTGGCCAGGTTGCCAAACTCAGGTTTCAAAAAGGATGCTTAGCATCCCCTGCAGCTGGGACTATAAGCAAATATGTTTTGTAGTCATCTTTGGACATTAGAAAACTCAGTGACTGAAGATAAACCTCTGAATGATTATTTGAACATTGTAGTAAGTGGTTGGAAAATAATACAGTGGTGAAAAATGTCAATTCTCCTGTCACATATCTGTTTCTTATTTCTATATGACCTTGGAAATGTTACCCTTTGTCTCTGAGCATCATAGCCCTCTTTGGAAGAAGGAAATGATGTGGTTACTTATCTTATTAGACTGCTGTTAGGATAGAAATTAGATTATGCAAATGAATAATTTAGCATGTTAATTGAACTAAAGTAAGCATCCAATAAATACCAAATAATAGTAAATTAGACAATGTTTATACAGAACTATGCATATTGCTTTTTTTGTGTTTTTGTTTTGTATGAGAAAAGGTTTCACGGTATCGCTCTCACTTGCCTGGAACTTGTTATGTAGAACAGGCTGTACTCAAACTTACAGAGATCCCTCTGCCTCTATCTCATGTATGTTAGTATTCAAAGTGTTCTTAACCATTCCAAAACACATTATCTTTTGAAGTTCTAAGTCAATCTGTTTAAGAATCTATAGAAAAGACGTGCCAAGAAAATATTCTGTCTTATTTTCTCTTTCTAAATTATACTGGAATAGCTCTCATAATCCTTGATTCCAAGTATTAACTGGTGTGATAAACAGTTTAATTTCAAGGTTCACTTTCTTGGACTTACAGTGTAGAGGGCAGAAAATCATAATGAATGAATGCAAGCACATGGGTGCATATTATGGTAAGTGCTAGGCAGAAGAAGAATCCTACCAAAATGGAGTTTACAATGATAATACAAACATAGCAAGGCTCTTGACGTGCAGGACATCATAGGTCATGGGAAGGACTACATGTTTTTAAGTAAGTGATAAAGAAGGCTAAGCAGAAACATGATGCACACTAATTTCTATTTTTAAATTACTGTTTTGATTCATAAGTTTAAGAGTACATAGGGAGCAACAAGCAAGAAAACCAATGAGAGGAAAGTGTCTAAAAACAGGACATATGTACACAGTGACAGAGATAAAGAGAAATGGATTTATTTGAGAAATTTGTAAGCTATCAATCACTGAAGTGATGACAGATTAGATATGAGATGTAGGGAGTAGCCGTTAAAAAGAAAGAAGAAAATGAGGAATGTAACGTAGCCCACTTCTCTGGAAATACTTAGGAAACAATGGTGACCCAGAATTACATTAAGAAGACCATGGGGGATGACCATTCTTCCTTTTAGGGATGTAAGAATCAAAGAGTTTTGGACACATGTTAACTTGAGTTTCTAAGAAATATATAAATAAAATAATAAGGGAGGTTGATATCAGGTTGTCACCAAGAGGCTCGGAACATGAGCAGAGGGTTTGATACTTGAGCAAAGAGAGGGCATTTAAAGTTGTAGGAGGCAGGGAAGAAGGTTTATGAGAGAGAAGGCTCGGTGTGTAGGCTGTTGAAATGAGTAACTGTGGATAAGATCATTCCCAACAGACATTCATCCTAACAGAGTTCCAGAGGCAGAGAGGTAGGACCCAGGGTGTCAAATGGTGTTTGGCTGCCTCTAGAATCTCCCCAAGTCCAAGATGACCTCATTTTGAAGTTCTGAATCTCCTCTTCAAAGGCCTGTATAAAAATAAGCACTTTGGAAATGACTACTTTGTGGGCCACTCTTCATGTTACTACAAGGGAAAACCATAGTAATTCTAGAGTAGATAGTTTATGTAGAAGAGAAGAAACCCAAAGGGTGCTTGATGCTGTTGTTCAAGAAGAGATATGTTGGACAGTTTTTTAAAAAGGTTTTTCAATACAGGGTTTCTTCGTGTAACAGTCCTGGCTTTCCTGGACACACTTTATAGACCAGGCTGGTCTCTAACTCACATCAACCTACCTGCCTCTGCCTCTCAAGTGCCAGGATTAAAGGCATGTGCCACCCTCTCCCCCAGCATACTGGACAGTTTTATGTCCACTTGACTCAAGCTAAGGTAAGTAAGAAACCTCAATTAAAACAACACCTCTATAAGACTGAGCTGCAGGCAAGCCTGTATAGCATATTCTTACTTAGTGATTGATGGTGGAGGCCCTGGTCCGTTTTGGGTTGTGTTAGCTCTGGGCTGGTGGTCCTGGCTTCTGTAAGAAAGCAGCCGATGCAAGCTATAATGAGCAAGCCAGAAAGCAGCATCCCTCCATGGCCTCTACATCAGCTCCTGCCTCCAGGTTCCTGCCTTGTTTGAGTTCATGTCCTGACTTCCTTTGATGATAAGTATTGTGGAAGTATAAGACAAATAAACCCTTTCTTCCCCATTATGGGTTTTGGTCATGGTGTTTTACTGAAGCACTAGAAACCACAACTAAGGCAATCAAAGAATCAAAGAAAGGGGCCTCAAAGACGTCAGACACATTGAGAAAATACTGTTATAACACTGCATGAAAATCCACAACAAAGTGCCTGTACATACCGTTGATATCTTAGTTAATTTTTCTGTCATCCTGATAAAAGAATATATTTATCCAATCCTATATCATATGTAAGTATGTAAGTATGTATGTATGTATGTATGTATGTCTCCCTCTGTCTCATGTGTGTGTGTGTGTGTGTGTGTGTGTGTGTGTTTTACTACTAGGATCACTTCAAATCTTACTTTTCTGAGAGTGATTTGAAACTCATTTGAAATTCTTAGGAAAAGTCTTTAAAGCTTAGGGAGATGAGATTTCAGAATATTTTTTAAAAATTTCTAAATATCTTAAGACAGCCTAGAACTCTCTTGAACTAATCCTATGTCCAATACTTCAATCATAATACAGGCACACACTCATTTATTACCTTGCCATTAGGGTGACATAGAATTTAGACAAAGCCAGTGAACCAGGCTCCCAGAGAGTCTGAGACTAAATATTAGGATGAACTCTAACCAGACACATTGTTGCAGTAGTAAGCCATATTGATCTTAAAAATACCCAAAGAAAGATATGTATGAAATTTAATGCTTAAAATACATTTTAAGGGCTGATATATGCATAAATGGGAGCTCTTATGTTTATAGGCATACATATCTATGTGTGATAGTCAGATTAGAGTTACTAGCTTTTGAATCATGAATTACAAAAGTATTAAATGTGGTATGAATAAAGCAAAAATGTTTATGTATTTATCAGGGAGAAAAAAAGTTTACATGGAGAAGTAAGAACTAAGAAAACCAAAGTTCAAAAGTATTATGTAGCAGGGGGAAAGCAGGAGGGAGGGAGGAATGAGAGGACACAAGGGATGGGATAACAATTGAGATGCAATATGAATAAATTCATAATATATAAAAACAAAGGTATTATGTATAGGTAATAGTTACACCACTTTGGAATAACCTTGACTTAGTAAACCAGAAGAAATGTTACTTCTATAATAGTAGCTAAGATTCTTATAGTGAGGAGTGTTGGCACATGCCTATGAATCCAAAGTTCTAGTGGCTGAGGCAAGAAGATTACACATTCACAGCTAAACTGTGTTATATAGACAATGTCACACCAATGTTCATTATATGGTAAGAAAGACCTAGTGTTGAGAAACTGATGGCTGAAGATGTAGCTCAATAAAGGAGGGCAAATCTTTCTTTAGCATGGGAAAAGTAATGTAATTCCAATTTCTAGAGCCAGTTTTCTAGCCCACAAACTGAGGTTTCACCTGTCTGTGAGTTTTAAAGTAGAGAAAGATACCTGAGTGCTATGCCATCCACTTTTGCACACACCCCAGCCATATTGTTCTCAACTTGTAGGTGTAAGCACCAGCAACTATGGCTATGGCACATTTTGTGCTATAACCAGTTTCTTCCATATTAAATGATAGTACACATTGTTGAAGCACAGTTAGTTTGCCTCTAGTCTGTTTGGAACTACCCCGTCTTTACATTTTAAGCCAGTAATGGGCAGAGCAAGACTGTTGGTTAGCTGTCATGTAATAGCACAAGGCAATGAATAAAATATTACCATATTGTGTCTAGAGTACTCAGAATTTCTCCAGGGAAATTTTCTAACTAACTTCAAGCTTTTAATTTATAGTTATTAAATATAACATATTGGAGCAAATAAAAAATTATAGCTGCAAATTAGGACTTTCCTATTTTTCGTGTGTGTGTGTTTGGGACAAAAGCTTCCATATTAACTAGGGGTTTTAAAGAAAGGCAAAGTCTTAGTCCACCCAAGACTGACTGAAGCTTTTAAGTCAACATCTACATAAAGGTTTGGGAAGAACGGGCAGTGAGAAATTGCTAATTTCTAGAATGACTTCAATTCCACTAATTTGTTTCTAATCAGCCATGACGCATCTTTAAGCTTTATACCTAGTTTTATTTAATATTCAACCTTTGATAGTGTCTTGGTAAAACATCTCCACACACTTCTATTGCATATTAAAAGCTGAGAATCTCAATTTAAAACACATATGATTATAACTTATTAACCTAGGAAGTTTCTCATCTTTTCCATGTATCTTTTTCTAAAAACCTTAAAGGCATTGGTATGAAACCTGTCATGTTATAAGGGTTGCATAGAAGATTCACTGGATTACATGTTCTGGAGTTTACTTCCCAAGTTTCAGTTTCAAGAAACTACATCTGGGTATATGGTAAGATCCAAAGGAAAACAAAATGTTTATTACTGTCACCATATTTCCAGTACCAGTTTATGGAGACGTGACTCTGACATCAGGTGATATAAGGTGGGGATATAAGGTGGGACTATTTGCTCTACTTCTGGCTGTGAGCATGGTGGTTTTGGAATAACTTCTTGTAACTAAATCTAGTGTCCATCATACATGCAAATAAAAAAAGAGTTGTTTTTTTTTTAATAATAGTGCTTGTACTTTGAAAATGCTCCTGAAAATATTCATCACTTTCAATTTCCCAAATAGTAATAAGTTCATTTTCACAAATAATTAATAAGTTGCTTTGCAGTTTAGCCTTGGAATAATCTTATTTTGCTGAATGCGGGCCTTATGGATTCCCATGAATAAAAAAGATCCGAGCGGCAATAAGGATAAAGAGATATGTACCCATCTCCTCATTTTTGCAGTCACTAAGCTCATCAATTTACTAAAACCTCCCTGAATTCCTACAGTATAGAAATAGGTTTAACCAGGCACATTCCACATTTGAATTTAGGATTAAATGCTATCTAGAATCTTCTCTGAGAAATACAGGCTTAGTGACTTATTTCTGTGCTTTGATTTATCAATAAATACTCCCACAAATTAATCAGTATTTCAGTAGAAAGGCGGTGTGCTATCTAATAAACAGTTGTATGAGAATGGATGGAACATTGTCACACAATTGAAGGGGGTTAAGAACAATGAACAAAAGACAATGTACTATTTGTGTACACAAGACTAAATGAAAAATGTTCTAACCGGGTTTCTTGCAAAGCCCAGATAATGGTGCTATAACTCATTGCTTGAAGTTTGATGATCCACAGAAAACGATTTCCAACCTGTAAGACTACAACATTTTACAAGTACATCTGAAATAGATTGTAATGACATTAAAAAAAATAGATTGCATGGAACCACTGGGACTAAATGAAACTAAATATAACCTTTGATTTAGGAACTTATTAATAAAATAATTTTATTCACTGAATCTACCATGTTGTTTAGTTCTTAAAAATATATATATATATATTTATATATAGTATTTTCAGGGATGACCATTTGGTATTGAATAATCAACTGGTGCACTCTTTTCTGGAGAATATTATTATTATTATTATTATTATTATTATTATTATTATTATTATTACTACTACTACTACTACTACTACTATTATTATTATTATTATTTTGTTTTTTGAAACAGGGTCTCTCTGTGTAGCCTTGGCTGTACTAGACTCTCTTTGTAGACCAGGCTGGCCTTGAACTCACAGAGATCCACCTGCCTCTGCCTCTCAAGTGCTTGGATTAAAGGCGTGCACCACCACGCCAGGCTTGAGAAGACTATTTTTTTTTTTTTTACCACTCTTAGAATTCCTTAAGTGTAGTTCTTTGTCCCCAATTACTTTGGCATGTCTATTGGTTTTGTACTTGTTCTGCTAAGGTTCAGTCAGTCATACTGGTGAGATTTTATGGGTGTCACTTTTGACAGTCCTTGGAGACACCCTCCCAGAGCAAACTCTCTGTTTCTCTGACTATTATAAATTTTCTACCTACCTCTTACTCAATTGTCCCTGAACCTCACGTACAGGAGAATTTTGTAGATGGAACGGGCAACACCACTCTGCATTTTGATTAGTTGTGCTTTTCTGCCATCATCTACATCTGTGGCAAAGAGAAGTTTCTTTAATGAGGGGTGAGGACGAAACTATTTTTTTCCTTTATTAATTTATTCTTGTTACATCTCAATGGTTATCCCATCCCTTGTATCCTCCCATTCTTCCCTCCCTCCCATTTTCCCCTTATTCCCCTCCCCTATGACTGTTCCTGAGGGGGATTTCCTCCCCCTGTATATGTTCATAGGGTATCAAGTCTCTTCTTGGTAACCTGCTGTCCTTCCTCTGAGTGCCACCAGGTCTCCCCCTCCAGGGGACATGGTCAAAGGTGAGGCACCAGAGTATGTGAGAAAGTCATATCCCACTCTCCACTCTACTGTGGAGACTGTTCTGCCCATTGGCTAGATCTGGGTAGGGGTTTAAGGTTTACCGCCTATATTGTCCTTGGCTGGTGCCTTAGTTTGAGCGGGACCCCTGTGCCCAAATCTGCCTATCATAATGTTCTACTTGTAGGTTTCTAGGACCCTCTGGATCCTTCTCCTTTGCCATTCTCCCATGCTTCTCTCCTCTAGAGTCCCAATAGAATGTCCTCCCCTCTGTCACAGTTTCCTGGTAAGTGAAGGCTTTCGTGGGACATGCCCCTTGGGCTAATATGCAGATATACTTGTGGGTAGAATGGTAAATGTTTAAATTGTTGAGGATTACTCTGGTTTAATACAGTGCTGGTTCTAGGTTCTCTTCTAAGATCCCTGAATTCACTATACCTGGATAATGAGCTACCAAGTTGCTTTTTCTAAGCAGCATTTTCCCTCCTGTTGAGCATATTTAAGTCCAATTACAGAGCCGCTGGTTACACCATGGCATGTGTGCCACTGCTGTAGCCCTAAGCTTATCATGCCATGCTGCATTTTAAGGTTGTTAATAGAAGTGCTGCTTACTACCCTCCTTTCAAAGCCTGTGTGGCACCTTCTGGTATTATGAAAGCTATTCTTTAGGTAGGAGGCATTCATGGATCTATGTTTTTATCACTTGACCAACTGTAGCCACGATTTTGACCCTTCATTAAGATTGCAGTAAGAAATTCTCATTAATGTCATCTCAAGTTGAAATCATGGTATACCTGAACTCTACCGTCTCATTTCACACCACCCTTTCTCACTTGGTAAACGCCACCTCTATGCAATAACTTCCAGCACTAAAAGATTACCATATTCTTTCTTCTTTGACATCTCAAATTCAAGTTCTTACCACACTTGGCTCATTTCCTCTTAAGTAAATTCAGAATTCAGTCTCACCAACCTTTTCCTCATTGCTGCTGCCTAGTTGAAAACATCATCAACCATTGCATATGCCAGCACTTAAAAGTTTTCAAACAAGTTATCCTGATCTCCATCTTGATGCCTGTCTATCTAGTCTCAAAAAAATATCCAGTTACCTTAGCAGAAGGCAAATCTGAACAAGAATGATGGGAAAAACTCTAAACCAATGCAAAAACCTTCGTTGTTACTACAATGAACTCCCAACCAGTGCACGGGACCTCTATAGTAATATTCTCCGGTCCCCTCCTACCCCTAGTCACTTCTGATCCTTTCCTCATTCACAAATGTTGACTGTCCATCTCCCTCCTGGTGTATACTAAGGTTGTCCTCACTTCAATGTCTGTTTCCTGTGTTTGAAACAGAATCTCACCATACTTAGCTGCATGACTCCTCTAACTTTGTCTGTGTCTTTTTAGAGTAACTATCAAGGATTCCATACGACTCCCTTTGAGTGAAAATCAGCTCTATAATTCTATTTATCCTTCACCTATATAATATACACAGACATTCCCACTGCCTTCCATATGATGTTATTTTGTTATTAACTGTTTTCCCATGTCAGGTTCTACTGTTATTTTCTCACTAGAGAAAAATAAGAGTACATAATAGGCATCTGTAAACATTTCTAAAATGATTGGGTGAAATGCCAGCTGCTGCCAAGCCTCCACTCAAAACTAACACATGTAACTCAGTTTCTACAAATCATCCCCTTTATACACAGATTCTGTTACTACGATTCAGTTCCATTTCTAAGATAGTTTTCCACAACTATCTTCCTTTAGGGAATCTAAGTAAATGTTGGAAAAATACTAATTTTTATCATCTGTCACTAGTTTTTTTCCTTGAAACTAACTGGAAATGGGTTACAATCCCTTTCTTAATATGTTCTATAGTAATGTATGGAATGGAGGAGGCAAGAGTGACCCCTTGGATGAAGGCCCTGGATACAATGCTTGCATCTTTAATTGCTGTCCTGTTTCACTCTCTTACAGAACTGGTGGCGTTCCCTTCCCTTCCGTGTCTATGATGTGCCAGCACAGAATGACTAGGATAAGTCAATGCAACCCCCGAAGAATGGAAGCAGCATTGCCTGTTGCTAAAATAAAAGGCCATTGTTACTAAATATTGCAAGAACTTAAGGCATCTCCCGTATTTATTGACTTCTACTCTTTGTGAGAGTCTCACAAAGGTGGCTAGTTTCAAATCTTGATGTGTGATTAAAGGGAAAAGGAGACTGTATGAGCTATGGCTAAAAATAGGCGAGTTTTGTTTCATTCTGACATTTCAGCTAGCAACTTCAGCCCTCTACTGGGAAAACAAGTATCAAACAGGAGGACAGGGCCTCTGTTCCTTGTTTATACTCTATGGGGACCTGCTGATGGCTGACAACACTTGAACAATTTAAAGAGCCCGACCTCTCTGCTCCAGAAGCATTTCAGTGAATATGTAAAAGTCTCCGCGAGGACTCTAGTGTTTGGAAACATAATGGCAAGATTTTGATTGAGGCCCAGTATTGATTAACCTCTTTAAAGTTCTGGCAGTGACATTTCTGTCACTAAGCAGTTTGCCCATGCACTTAATACTATGAAAACTGAGCACCAGTGGTCAAGGGCTTCATAAGAAAGAGTCCCTTTGTCTCTTTTACGTTCCCCTTCAGAGAATATAGACTCCCCTATATTCATTTTAGCCACTATCCAAAGAGCATGCTGGAGTTCAGGAACGAGAGGGAAGTCTCTGAAAGAGCCTTGAAAGAGAAGAGAAGAGATCAAACTCCTTTCCCCACCTCTTCTAACTTTTACCGGCTACTTCATAAATCACTGGAGTGCTCCATGATTTCATTTCTTATCTGTATAATGTGAGAGATTAAACCCATGCTCCTTCTCAAAGGTATTGGCTCAGAATGACTAAATCTGGCACTCTGGAAAGAAATCGGACAACTTGACTGTGACCGTGGAACAAAAAGAGATCCTGTCCCACATCATGTCTTTCTTAGCTCAAAACTGGTGTCACCTGAAATGCACTTCCAGGCCCAGATTCCAGTTTTGTGGTACAGTTAGTAATAAGAAGAAATATTAGAAAAGTAATGTTCAGACTACCTTTGATGACTCATACATCATATTAAGACATGACCATAGAAATCTGTTATTAGGGTCATGTTTTATGTTTGAAAGGATCGAAAAACCCAAAGAATTAGGCAGCTAACCTCAATGTGTAATGTAATTAAGTGATAGAAATAAAATGCTACCACCAAAGTAGGCCTATTTGATTCCAACATCAACTTATTTTTATCTTGTCCTTTGTAGCATATATTCCTTGAGGTCTGGTGCCTTGATTTAATTTTCATGCCTTTGGTACCTCTGTCTACAGACAAATATGAACTCAGATGATTGAGAATAAGTACATAAACCTTAATAAACTTCGGCCAGAGGTAGTCAGAGTCTCAAGGTTATAAATCTCATTTTCAAATGTGCATATCCCAGATCTTTATTTTTCTTGTTACAATTGAATGAATTTTTAGCCCTAAACGTAGACAATGCATAATGACTCACAGAATAAATTATAGTGGTATATGCAAAGAAATAACAATATTAGAGCAAAGATGCTGCAATGTGTGGGGACAGGATAGGCACTGAGAGAGGAGGGGCTGAAAATAATCCTGTTGGGATGCTGATCATAATCTTATTTGTTAGCAAGGACACTTCTCCATCATTGTGTATAATGAGTGAAAAATATTGCCCATACACTATAGGAAAAAATTCTACCACTATTTTGCTAAATGAACATAGCAATCAACAAACTCCTGATTGCATATTGCTTTCCCTATAGGTTCAACCATCATAAGAAAAGCTTCTTTTGCTGGTAGGTGATAATTAACACAGATACCCACAACTGGATGATATGGACAGTGAGGGTCTTTGGAGTGCTGAGTTGTAAAGGCACGTCTATACTACATCTCCACAACAAGGATGGAGAAAAGGAAGGGAGCACAAAGTTTCATTCCTAGCCATTTGCTATTTGCTGTTGACAGCACCTAGGAGAGTGAAAATCCATATTCTTCAATGATACTGGGTGTATCAACTACTCTTGAAGGCAGGTCAAATACTCAGGCTGGCCAACACAGATCAGACTCCAGGGCTTTTTAAGACAGAGGAAGAAAAAGAAATAGGGTGACAAAAAAGGCAGAGAGGATCTGAAGAGTTAGGGAAGGGAAGGAACATGACGAAAATATACTATATGAATTCTGAGAAAACAAACCATTTACAAACTGTTCTTATGTTTTTCTGTTTATATGCCTGTAAGTCAATAAAATGTTTTATATATATATATATATAAAATAAAAAATCTTTTCTGCAAGTTTAATATATGATATAAAAGCTTGTAAAGTTACCTCTTTCACTCAAACTGATATATTCTCTGGGTAAGGAATACGAAGACATGTTAGTTATTTACAATTTGCAATCTACATTTTTGGAATAATTGGACTCCATTTTAGGGAGTCAGGTATGGTAAGTACCCTGAACAAAGCAGACTGTTCATTTCTAACGTACCATACCTGGATAAGACCAATGTAGTATCTGAAACCTTTCAGCACAGATGGCACCGGAAACAGCTTTTTCTCATCTAGGTTGGCAGCGTAAGGAAGTTTCAACTTGCCCTGAGGGGATAAGTTCAGTAGCTGCTAATCAGGATGGATTTTGTGTGATATGGACATATGTCTAAGAGGAACTAGATGAAGATTTCCATGGTTTTGACACTGAGGACACAACAGAACATCCCTCAGATAGTAATGATTTCTGTCA
This sequence comes from Acomys minous, assembly GCF_964271855.1. Classification (NCBI taxonomy): domain Eukaryota; kingdom Metazoa; phylum Chordata; class Mammalia; order Rodentia; family Muridae; genus Acomys; species Acomys minous. The sequence continues at coordinate 31,700,962 of NC_140498.1, read as the reverse complement.
CAGACAACCCACCACAGACAGCAAGAAGTGACTTAGAGTTGAAAGGGTCCATCTTCTATCCCTAATCCCTGTCTCCTTCTTTTGACAAATATGATGCTCCACTTTTCAATGATGTGAGGCAGCAAAAGAGGTCTCTTACTTAAATCTAAAGTGATTCAGGTAACTGAGCTTCCAGAAGTTTCTGTAGTTTTTCAATCTAAATGATTAATGTTTTGTTAAAGCCTTTTTTGTTGTTACTGTTCATTGTATAGACAGTGGTCAGTGCATGGAAAGAACTAGAAGACAGAGGGAAAATATACTGCTAAAACCACAGAATGTTTACAAGCAAACCCTAAATCTGGATATTATTTAGTTTTCTTGAATACATGAATATTTTATAAACAAGTAATATCAGGGTTTTTTTTTCTGTCCTTAAATATCTGTCCAAAATACCTCATGTCATATGTTGGCAAATGATTTTAACATTCACTTTTCACCCGATATATCTTCCCGCTTGTACAATTCATTTCAGAGGCATAACTTGTTTTCTTTCCTAAGATTTCATTTCCTCCCATCTCAGAATTTGATGAAATCTATTTCTTAGTTCCTCGTCTCCCACTGAAAGCTGACAAGGAGTATCAGACCAAATGTAGCTGTCCCATGTGAAGTAATTCATTCCTGTCAAAGATTAGACATTATTTTTTTTGACATAAGATGACTGATATTGTTCCATTAGATCCCAGAGGTATAGCTTAACCACTTAAGCACTAAAACTCATTTTAAGAAAGGCATTCTAGCCATAAGATTAAGTTTCCATTTTGAGGTTGGATGTACAGTGGAGAAACTGGATAATAATGGGTATGTAAAAAGGAGAGTAATTTAAAATTAATACTATCTTAGGCCAGAAGCAGTTTGAAGCAGTCCTGACCTTCCTTCAAAATGCTTTCAATTACTTGTGCATTCTGTAGTTGTGACTGAGAAGCCAGGCTGTTTTTACACTGTCCCTTTGGTCATCTAAAGTACCATAAAGTCAAGGGCTCTTTAACAACAAAGTGACGTTTATGGATGACATGGTTCATTAGGTAGAAGGTAGATTGCAAAGATCAGAATCCCTGGCCAGGCATATACCCTAGAAGCCACGTGCCCTTTCACATTTACTTCACAGCACTTCAGCAGAGTGTGTTGTTTGAAAAAAAAAAACTACTTAAGATCTCAACTGTTTTTTCAGATGGTAACCCATTTTAGGGATTAAATACTGGAGGCTCAGAAGGCTGGACTCATTTTCCACTGCTGCTGGCCACAACAACTCAGTTTGTTCTGATCTATAGATTGAAACTCATTATAAGATTTCATTGACTTAAGAGGACCAAGTGCCAAAAACAAAATGAGACAAATCCCCAAATAATCAGGTATCTAGGAAAAGGATTCGAGTTGCAAGAAATACAAATAATAAACACTTCCTAGTTCAGAAGTTGTTTGACTGTGTATGCCTTGTGGTGTGGAGCAACAGAACCAAATATCATATGGTACTTTCTTCACTGTGTTATTAGGTTGTGTCATGATGGGCTATACTTCCTTCCTCCAAGTGACTATAGGGAAGTTCTGTCTTCTCCCTGTGTTGCTCTCCTGGCTCCAGGTGTCACTGTCTTGCTCTGTATTGATATCATTTAGTGCTCTTCTTCCATGGCACCAGCACTTGGTTCTCTCTTATTTCTTGTTGCTGTCACACTACACACTCCTCCCTCTGGGTTGCTTAAGGTGTACTCTCTGTCCTTTGTGTTGATATCAGATGCCACTCTGTTCTTTCTGTGTTCCTATCAAATGGTGATGTGTCAGTACTTCATCTTTTTTTTTTTTTTTTTGGTTTTTCAAGACAGGGTTTCTCTGTGTAGCCTTGGCTGTCCTGGACTCACTTTGTACTTCATCTTAAAGGATAAAAAATATAGCCTTCACCTCCTTACTGCTTTGCGGTAAGGGTCTTTGCAGTTAATTTCGCAAATTACTACAATAAAGAACTGGAAGGTTGTGAAAAATGCTTTGTTGATGTAAATGCCAGGCAGCCGTCTGCTGCTTCCATTGCCTTCTCCCCTTCTCCTTCCCTCCTACTCTCCCCTTCTTCTCTTCTTGTCTCCATCTTCCCTCCTGCCCCCTTTCCCTTCACACCTGCTCCTTCCTCACCTCCCTTCTATTCTGTGATTGCTTCTTCCTCCCCTCCCCTCTCCTTTTCCTCTCTCATCCCTTTTCTTCTTACTCTTCTACTGTACACATTCACTCTTCATTCTCTCTATGGAGTTGGTACCAATCTTTATATAGCATAAGAAAGTAGTCTCTGGATAAATTTCCGTGTCTGACATTATTCTTATTCCATAGTAACCACAATGTTGCTGGAACATAGCGTTTTGTTTTGTTTTGCTTTGTCTTGCTTTGGATAATACATGATATTTGAGGATACAGACATATCTTTAAAGTATTCATGATGGTTCAACATGCCATCATCTCAACCACAGTTCAGCCTTTCCAGAAAATAGCACTTTAAAGAAAGGGTTTTTTGTTTTTGTTTTTGTTTTTGTTTTTTTGTTGTTGTTGTTGTTTTTTTTTAGAGCGGCCATTTGGGATTGAAATGCTAGTTACTGTGTGGTACGGTAGAGTAAACCTTTTTTATTTTTAAATAAAAAAAAGTTTTGCATTATAATTTGTATTATTTGTGTTAATGACGGACTGCCGCCACAAGTGTAGTTCCCCAGGGAGGGCAGAAGAGGGCATCAGGATCACCTGACCTAGAGGTGGTGAGGTGAACTAAACCTGAACACTCTAGAAAAACAGTTAGTAATCAACCACAGCTCCATCCCTCTAGCCGTAAGTGATTTCTTTTTCATTTGTTTGCTTTTTGACACAGGATGTAGACCTAGCTGGCCAATAATTGGCTATGTTGATCAGGATGACCTTCAACACACAAAAAAATATCACTGCGTCTACCTCCAAAGCACTAGAATTCAAAGCATGCAGTGCTACAACTTACCCCAGTGATTTCCTTTTGGTTGTTGGACTAAAACGCAAGCAGATTATTTTAAAAAAATAACAAAAAATATATAGATGTACTCTGGCCAAATATTACACACACACATCATTTTATTTAAACCTCACACTGACTGTAACTTTTAAAGTTATTTTAGACACTAGAGTCCTTTGTGAACTTCACTGTGACTTCGGAATTCTACATAAATAAACAATAGACACACGGCTGATATCAAATACTTCCTCTTCCCAGCTATACATCTGCGCATTGCTGTTACTGCAGTACTTTCACTAAAAACTACTTGCATCATATGAGAGGGCAAGGTCTTAGAGCCTCAAGAGGCATGTGCTTACCCCTTCTTTCACTCATGCACACGTGAATTTCACAACTAGCTACAGGGCAAATGGTCAGCTACTGTTGTATAAATACACAATACAATGAACAGGATCAAAGGGTTTTCTATGATTTCATAGATATTGCCTCATTAAAGATGCTGAAAAATAAGCAAGATACCAGCCAAGAAAACACTAAAGTCTCTGTCTTGGGTCAACTAGGAATGTATATAGAGGGGCAGATATTTTCAATGGGTTACAGGCACACTCCTAGTAGTCTTTTCATTTGATTAAAAGGCAACCAAATAGCATTCCCAAGTATATGAGTGGATCTAAACACATATCAATGATTATTAATCATGTGTTTGGAATGCTCATTTCCATTTCAGTGTATCTATTATTTTTCTTTCTTCTTGATGAGTTATTCACTTTTTAACAGTAAATGCACCGTTGACCTAATTTGCTTATATGTCAATACAAAATTTCTTCTACTACTTGATGCCTGGGGAAAGATGAGAGGCTAAATACTGCAATGAAGCTCAGATTCAGATCCAGGGATGTGGCTCTGTGGTTATAATTTCTTGCTGTGCAAGCCAGGAATTCAATCCCTGGATCCTGTGATGGAAGGAAAAAGCCAACTCCTAAAACTTGTCCTCTGACATTTAGAGATGTGGTGTAGCATGTGCATAGCAGTACTTACACATAAGATATATAAAAAAATTGTTATTTTAAATCTCTTAAATTTGGACTAACTCATGTGAAGCAAAATTGTCAAATATGCCTAGGATTATGTATGGATTTTGGAAAAATAATGTCTCAAATAGTTTTAGTTTAGTTTTTTTTTTGTTCTCAACCAATATAGTGTGTGCTCTGATACTGAATCTATTCATTTATTTATCGCTTTACCCCTGTTAACCAATCCACTGCTGTTCAGCTCCTTCTTAGCTTACTGCTTTCTCACACATTGATGGCTTGACATTTATTCTCATTCAATTTTATATTTCATCTTTGAACGCTTTAGCCAAGAGCCTTCTACAAAACCGTGCCATTGTTATTGTTTTAGTGACATCATGTATTTATGTCCAGCTGTCAATTGATCAGCCTTCATTTAAACAATGCCTTTAGGACTCACCCTTACAGCACCTTATGGTATATATCCCTAGAGAAATGCGCTATGGAATCTGAAATTGCCTGTACATTTTAGGTATTTAAACATATGTAATTATGGTTTCTAGAAAGACTGAGTAATACTTTCATTATCATGAATCTGTGTTCTGTGCAATGAAGTATACTATATCCTAATTTTTAAAATATATCACCGAGTCTTCATTTTATCATGTCTTAGATAGAATACATTTTTCTTTATGTTACAGTAACATCTAATTTTCAAATTCTTAATGAAAATTATTGAAATGAGAGGCATCATCATGGGTGTTTCTTTCAGAGTGGCAATTTTCCACCAAGACTTACAGACCACAAAAATATAGATTCTTTTTCTTGATTTATGAGGTGGAAAATTATGTTTTCTGCGTATCTTAACTCTTCTTCCAATATATTGAAAAGCCCATCTTAATCCCAAACAGCTAATTAAGATCTTGCTTTCATTATTCCAAAGAACATACATACATACATACATACATACATCATATATTATCAACTAGAAAAAGGAAAAAGGGAGAAATGTATCACTTCTTTCTTTTTGTAATAGTGGCCCTGATATCAGGTTTAATTTTGGGCTGAAGATTTTTTTTATCCTAGCCTCTGGTCTTACACATTGCATTTAATATGCTTGTGCATATTGCAAATTGTATTCTAATGGCAATATGTTTTGTCAATTTTCTTCAAATATATTCTACTCACTTGCTGGATTTTATTTTACAATGTTCTTAATACTGGAGAAGTTCATTGTCCCTTAGAGGGTTTTCACGGAGTCATGGTTTACTAACAATTAGGTGTAAAAATCTACCACACATCAAAATATTTGTGCTTAGTTTATGTGCACCTCCCTGGTGAGAGACCCGTACAACTGTATGTTATCCCCCCTTGAGATGCTGCTGCTGCACTCTATTACATTTAGCCATCTTCAGTCTGATAGTTCTCTAGCTTGCTCAGTAGGTAGAAATATGCCCTTTTCTGCCAGCCTTCGTATTTGCTGATTTTCTTATAGCTATATTCCTCTTGATGCATATGCACACCTGCACTCACATATTGGCAGTGCCAAAGATAGTCAGAGGGACAATATTTACAGTAGGATTGAATGTGAATGGACTAGAATTATTATTATTATTATTATTATTATTATTATTATTATTATTATTATTATTATACATCTCTTTGAAAAACTTCTCAAATGTTTGTTCAAAAATTGAATTATTTTCTAGTACCCTTATTTGAAGCTGGAAACAATGACAAATTTAGAAGGACAAGCATAATTGTAAAACTAAACTATCTGGTCCTCCACCCCATCAGAGATTTGAGAAAGAATAAAATTAAGCTTAGTTGTTTAGGGGTTAAGATGTTTTTAGGTCTCTGTAGATGTTTTAAGTTGACAATGACAAGATATGATTGATATTGATTTACATTCAGAATTTTAGATGCACCAAGACAGGAAAGATGTTTTCTTCAAGGCTGCCAAATACAAATAACCAAAACACTAAGAATATAACATTTATGTAATTCCCGATTGTTTTGTGGTTCTTCTTGCTGTAGGTAGTTTAATGTATATATGTTTAATAATATCCATATATGTGGAACAATATTTAATAATAAAAAAGAAAAAAGAAAAAAAGACAAGCAATATTGAAGCCTTATATATCAAAAATAAGTCAGTGATATCGGGACATTCTTTTGCTAGCCATAAGCTTGTTTACAGTGACTATACACCAACCCTTTAAAATTTAGCATGAACATAATTATATTCTGTATCCTCCATGTTTTTCACAAATCATGGAAGGCTTCATGTTGGATTTTTGTTTTGCAATCACAAATCACACTGGATCTTAATGCATGACATGTAAGTCAGCTAGTAATGGCAATAAATATGGCAATTATGTTTAATCGTTAACTTTTATAATTTTAAATATTTCTCTAGTCACATATCATAATCTAGGTAATTAATTTTCTTCATACCTGCTAAAGGAACATATATGCATTTGTTGCTTGTTTTTGTTCTAGTTAAATAGCCTGTTTGAAGGCAAACTGACTACCAATCTAAATCACCACATATTAATTTCTGTCAGTGAAGTTCTAAATCTAACAACACATGGCGACCATTGTACAGGTGACATGGTGTGATACAAAAGCAGTCTGCTATGTACGCTGAGTCTCTATTGCACTGGCTATGTGATCTGATAAACACCATTTCCCTGTCTCTTTTATAGTTAAAGGCAGTGATGGTCGAGAATAAAGCATGCTAAGCGTTCCGTTTTTATATTGCAGAATGAATACTTTGGAGAAAATATAGGAGATTTGAGAAAATAATGAGCACTCTTCAAAAGAAGCATGCATTGCTTTGAAGACTGGGCTCATGCTCTTTTGTAAGCTACCAGCGTGTGCAGAGACACAGTGTCTACATATTTGAAGTAGGTTGATCAAGGTTTTGGTAATTGTCAGAAATTCATCATGAACTGTCAGGATTTCTTTTTAAAAAAAAACATTTAATTTTAATTCTGTATGTATGCATTTTGGGGGTGTGGTATGCACTGACATGTGAGTGCATGTACCAACAGAGGCCAGAACAGTCTATTGGTTCTCTGGGAGCTGGAGTGACAGGTGGTGCTAATCCACCTGAGGTAGGTGCTGGGAACCACACTTAAGTCCTCTGAAAGACCTGTATAAGCTGTTAATTGCTCCATCCCAGACAAATCAAGATTGTTCTACACCAATGTTTATCAAGCTACTAATTTAAATATATAAAGAAGCTATAGAGCCGGTGTCACTCTCTAAGACATTTTGCTCCCCAGGAACATCCTTCAGGCAAGGAGTAAAGTGGAGAGGTCAAGGTACAGAGGAAAACAAGAAACAGAATTGCCAATTGGAAACTGTGCCTGAAGTAGAAAAGATAATAAAATCCATGTTACCTTTGAAGAATCATACATTATAAGTGCAGTACAAGTGGCGTAGAAAGGGTTCAGCCTAGAACCTAGAGGTATGCAATTGCGAAATCACACGGAGAGGAAGAAGAACTGAAACATATGATAAACATCCAAAGACATTGAGATGTGCCACACTCAGGATGGGGAAACGCAATGATCCTTGCTTTTGTACATGCATGCCTTTGCCTGATGCTCTCCTGTAAATGTATGCTGAACACACTAACTCAACAAAATCATTGTGGCAAAAGTGACAGAATGACACTCACTGAATGAAACTGTGAAATACTAGATAGGCTGTCTCATGTGTCCTATCTGGTCCTCCCTAGCATTCTTTGTCTTGAAAGAAGCCACTTACCATTTTATGATCCAGCCTCCTGGAGACATCTGTGACAACGGAATAAAGCCTGACAACCACATCTGTGGGTACAGAAGCAGATTCTCTCACTTCCTGTCAAACATTTCAGACAAGGTTGCAGCCCCAGCTGTTGGCTACCTGTGCCTTATGGGAAACCTTGAGCATAAAGTGTTGACATACCAGCATCCTCTTCTCACAGAAACTTGAGACAAAAATGTTTGTTGTTGTTTTTTATCACCATCAGTTTAGATAACTAGTTATGTAGCAATTCATAAATAATACATGGAGCGTATATATATATAGTAAAACCATAAATATAGTGGCAATAGAAGGCATTATTTCTTGATTTCTATTTTATTGTGTATTCCATAATAATGGAATGAAAACTAATGGATGAAACTGTTTCAGAGTCATGAGCCACAAAGTATTTTGAATAGGTAGAAACTGATGGTGATTAGAGTCAAGAGAAAACAGCATTTAAGATCAAATGTGCAGAAAAGAAAATAAAAAGGAGAAGAAGAATACCATAGATAAGAGAGAATTATTTTTATTGGGGCCTAAGAAATTGTATGCTAGTGGAAACAAATTTGTTTATTCCTTTAATAATTTCTGAATAAATAATATGTAAAGTACATAATTATAAGATTATAACATGAAACCTGAAACATTTAGGGGAGGTTATAAAAAAATTCAAAAGACATTTTCAATTCCAATGTTCCATAACAATCAAAATGTGGCCAAGATGTTTTTGATGAGAAAATTGTTTTGTTCTTAAAACATTAGTTAGTTCAAAATATTAGCAACAGCATATTAGCATTAAATGTATACAAACATGTATGTCATGTTCACAGGTGTATGCATATGTGTTTTGTGTGTTTAGACAAGTGAAATGGTTAAAGCAATAAAGCAGTGGCCGTAACAGAAAAATCTGTGATATTGTATTGTGACAAAGCACTTGCATCACCCAGGAAACTGTACTCAGTGAAGCAAATGAAAATAGCTGATACACTTGTATATACTCTCAACAACAGTGTAAACTCTTAACTTTCCTTCTGTTTGCATGTTTGTGTCTGTGCCTGTGTGTGTTGCATGTGTATATACAAGTGTGTGGCCCCGTGGATTTGTGTACATATATATTTAGGTACGTATGTACATGTTTGCCTATGGATGGAGCCAGAGGTAAATGCCAGATGCCCTTCTCAATCAGTATCCATATCGCTGTTGAGGCAGAACCTCTCAGGGATCCCTCAGCTCACTGTTACATCTAGACTGCATATCTACTGAGCTCCAGAGACATGCCTTCCAGGCTGGGGTGACACATCCGCACTGCTGTGCTGTGTGGGTGCTGGGGATAAACTGGCCAACGGATCCAACTCCTTATCCCCTTGACTTTCTTTTTTTATTTCTCCCTATTTCTTCTAGTTCAGCTTTCTTACCTGTACATGAAATGCTAAGACCCTTAGCTGTCCACCATACAGCAATCACAAGAGAAAAAATACACATGAAACCCTGCCTGTTCAGCATTCCAGGCTTCGGATATTTAGTTGTTTTTTTTTTTTGAGACATTATCTTATTAATTTCTCCTTTCAAAAAGCCATGAGCCCCTATGATCATATAGAGGGGGAGGTAATCCCCCTCAGGAACAGTCATAGGGGAGGGGAATAGGGGAAATTGGGAGGGAGGGAAGAATGGGAGGATACAAGGGATGGGATAACCATTGAGATGTAACAAGAATAAATTAATAAAGGAGGAAAAAAAAGCCATGAGCATGGTATATTGTTTCATTGTACAAATACTAAAAACCAACAGTGGGAGGTGTTACGTAACAATAAATAATATGAGGTCCCATAGCTCATAAGCATAAAGTCAAATAGTTAGTTATTCTTTGTTTATGATTTCAAAATATCCCAACCCATTTTGTCCCCTGGTTGGGTAACCAAAGACATTTGGTAAGCAGTTGTGTTGGCCTAGCAAACCGCTATAAAAAGCGATACTTTGCTATTGTCAGAGATTTTTTTTAAAAATGAACTATTATGTATACACTATACTGCATGTACACCTGCAGACCAGAAGGGGGCACCAGATCTCACTATAGATGGTTGTGAGCCACCATGTGGTTGCTGGGAATTGAACTCAGAACCTCTCGAAGAGCAACCAGTGCTCTTAGCCACTGAGCCATCTCTCCAGCCCCCTTGTCAGAGATTTTTAACCTATGGTTTTAATAATAACTTCAGCCATTTTGTGCTAACTTGATCTCTTTGAATGCTTTCCTCACCCAGGCAAAGAGATTCTTGCGCTAGCTTCCAGAGTTAGTTTATTTTATAATAAGCAGTAAGCTTTCTGTAAATTGATGCAATGCTTTCTCCTAAGAGGGGGACAGTAATCTTATAGAGACCACCTCTTTCTTCATTCCATGCCACTAGATGCAGAGAACCATGTGGTATGCCATACAGACCGCAGGAGTGCCTGACATTTTGGACTGCTCCCCCACATGCCCACATAGCAAGCAACCTTTTCTGAATTTCAAAGTGATCATTAGCCATGCGGGGCTCACTAATACTCCTTCCTTTCTAAGCTATGCACTCTGTATTCCAAACCCAGAATGCTGACCAAACAACTGGTGATCACCACCTTCTTACCTTCATTAAGCTCAGGCTCACTCTGGGCAGTTTCTGCCTAATTGTTCGTCCTTGCCTGATTGCTACCAGCTGGTGGTGTGCCTTTGCAAAGTACAGTATCAAACTGCTCAAAATACCTTATTTTCTTGCATAATCACTCTCTGCCCACAAGAATCAAGAGCATAGCACGCTAAATTACTATGATTGTTGGGATATCATTTGGGAAACACAGGCTAAAAAAGATGCTTGGTGGGCTACTATTGCCTAAATTGTACTTTTGCTTTGCTTCTTTTTGTTTTAGCACAGAAGTATGGAAGCCAGTGGAAGAGTTGACAATTCTAACTCTTTCCTACTTGGAGGAAACAAAGTGAATGCCAGATTGCAGTCTCACTGCCTTTTCTCCCACTGAAATGTGTAAGAATAAAAATAGCTTATGAAAACCGGACCAGCATGCCAGAGGTTACTCTTAGAGATATCCCAGAAAAAGAAAATCATCAATACTGTGCTTTAGAGGCCTACAGTATAGCATGAATGCATCACTCTTGCCAAACAAAAGACCTTCTGAATATAGCTATGAGAAATCACATCCATTTTGGGATTTATCGCACATAACCTATGATCTGGTTGTTGAGTTCGTATTCTTAAATACTGCACTGTTTTATGTTCCTGGGAGGATCAATAAATAATAAAGGGACTCCGACTCTTGTTAGCCAGTCAGGTAGTGAAGGCAGACAGTAAACAGCAGGTAGAACCCATCTACACAGCGTACAATTTTGAGAATAATGAGTAGTAATAATGACAGTAATCATGAATGTGAGTCATTCAGAAATTTGAATGTCTGGTGACTTCAGGTGGGCGTATTTCATGAGGCCATAAACTCAAGGTAGAACTCACTGAAAAACATTAGGTAAGAACTAACAAAAATTGAGAAACAGTGATTCTTCATCACGAGAGAAAAGCCTCTTGGTTGGGGCATCTGGAGTGTTTGCGAACCTGATGGAGAGCAGTGGGCTACAGTACGGAAAGTGATGGGGTGTAGCTGTGTGATGGTCAGGAAGGTTAGGGTCACACACTTCCATGGCAGGCATTCAGGTTTCATCATTCAATGGTACCCTGTTTTTTTTTTTTTTCAGCAGAGGACCAGTGCCTCTTCACTTGCTTTGGTAACAACTGACAGTATAAAGGCCTTGCTACTAAGGCAATGCATGAACAGGGAAGGATTCGGGTCACCTCTAATAGGAGTGGGAGGAACAATACACAACGACTAAATCCTGGTTCCACTAAGAGCAAGAGAAGACGCCATCACTGCAGTGTGAGAGAACACAGATGAAGACAAAGACCACAGGAAAACCAGAAGGAAGGATAATAGGCACAGGATGCAGGCCTTCATCCAGATGTCTACTGTGTTTGGAGAACTGGTACTCCAAGGAGGATGAGGATTCCAGCAAGACCTAAATGTGTGCCTTCCATGGGGGGCAGGGTGAGTGTCATTACTTTGTCTTAGCCAGTCTGGCAGTTTATGCTACAGCCTCACCAAAGTGATAGGTTTCAAACCCCAAGAAACACAAGAAACTGGGCTTATAAAAAGACAATTAAAAATTTTTAAATGTGGCTCATACTAAACCACTACATGTTTAAGAAAGAGATATCTACATGTACCATGCAAAGAGTAGCTCAAAACTGGGTTGCTTGACTTCTAAAGCAGATCTGAGCACACCAAAGAGGGACTATGAGGAGACCCCTATTCAATGTGATTTTTGTTCAAGAGGAAAATATACACTTTTTTTTCCTTTTAAAGTTCTCCTATGATACACTTTGGCTTAGGCCCATTTATGTTTTAAGTTTTTTGAGGTATCTGAAATATTCGAAATTGAACAAATATTGATAGTTGGGTCAGTTTATATACACAGACAGAATTGCTGGGTGCATAACATGAAGACCAACTGAAACAGTAAGCAGTCTATTGCATTTTTATAATTATGCAATTTTATAAATGATGGAAGACAGATTTTTGAGATTAATTTCTTTGACACCAGGGTTCTATCTAGCAGTTATACACTGCATTGTATATGCTGTTTATACACAAAGCTAAAGCAATAGTGATTTTTACACTTTTGAATACAGCATCTGCTTACCATAATCGTATTTATAATTCTCACCGGGAGAAAAAAAAAGATTCTCCTTAATTGAGTTCTTTTTTTTTTCAGCTGGAGACTTGAGGCAAGTTATCTCCATTTCACCAGAGCACAAAGGAAATAAACTGAGAGCTGGGAGTCTGTAGGTGTATGGGAAGCCACCTCTGCCCTGGCTCCCTTAAGAACCATTAAAGGAACTATAAGAAATTATATCCTTTGAAATGGAAATTATATAACATCCATACTCACTTCTTAGGAAGTTTATTCTTTTTCTCCTAGATGATATGTTCTCAATATGATTTCCCTTAGACCCCACTTCCTCTTCTTTCACCTCCAGGTTTAATCCCCATCAAAGCCAGCAAGTCCCATCCCTGTGGGGCACTAAAGAGAATTGTTTCACATTGTTACCGGGAGGATTTGTGACTTTAATTATTTTTGCAATTATTTGCTACAATTCAACTGTGATTTTATTCTATAATCACAGTTTTACTTCCTGATCAATTATTTGATGCCTCTTCAAAACAACTCGGCTAATCTAAGTTGGGCCCTTGCACAATGTGCTGCTTCCAAAAGTGCTCATGTCTTGCTTTCCTGGACTACTTCAGAAAAGCAATAAACCTTCCCAGAGGGCACACACACTGTTGCAACGTTTTTGCAACAGTTTAATTAGCAAAAATATCAGAAAGACACTTCATACCATCTTGACAGTTGAGCTCATTTTGTGTTTCCGCCATGGATACACCCCTGTGCTGCCACATAGCTGCTCAAACATGATCCCTTGACCATGGCCAAGCTATGGAACGGAAGGGTACATTTCTTCACAAGTATACAAAAATATAGTTATTTTTAAGTTTGCCATGGGCAAATATCTCTTCTGCTGTCTTTGAATACATTTCATTGAAAATGCCCATTACAAACTTCCTTTCCAACCCTTTCTGCCTCAATAAAATATGCTACACATATTTCAGAAAAGAAAGAATTCCTTAAAAACTCAGGGGGAAATAACCTTGTATGTGTGGAAGTATATGAACACAAACACATCTACACCTATGTTCTGAATATATGTATTTAAAAATCACACACATGTGACTTGTACCTCATGCATGTATCTATATGAGTTAAGTTTCAAATTATTTTATTTGGTATTTAACTGAATTTAAAAATATGACAATTTCTCTTTTAAATTATCAGTGTCATTGTTCAGGATTATCATTGGAAGTTTATTTGGCATTGAATGTAAGCTAATATTTTCAGAGTCCCATAAAACACTCACTGCTACTTATAACAGAAACATAATTTGGCCAGGACCCATAAGCCAACTGTGACAACAAATCTGATCAGTCAACTTAATTATTTATCTCCAGAATTTCAGACTTCTGGCTTTATGTTGATTCATTATGCATTTGTACCTAGGATGGAAACAAACAAAACAAAACATGACGCTGTTAGAAGCTACAAAACCTTTAATGAGTGTTTTGGTTCCTACTGCTGCTGTTAAAAAAAAAAAAAAAAAAAAAAAGAATTCCATAAATCCAGGAGCTTAAACCAACAGGAGTTCATTATCCTTCAGTTATGCGGGTAAAGAAGGCAAAATGGGTTCTACTTGGCCGAAGACCAAATGTCAGCAAGTCTAAATTCCTCAATGGGAGTCATAAGTGAATATCTTTTTTTCTCTGCCATAAGAGGCCACTCTGTTTCTGTTTTATATACTCTGTTCTGCCTCTTTAAAGGCAGAGATGGCTAATTTTTTTTTTTTCGAACACCAGGCCACTCACTAACATTGACTCTTTTACTTGGTACCCTCCCATTCCATTAAAGGATGTTGTGACTTCACTGGATTTGCCTGGGTGATCCAGGATTATTCATGTAGCTTCTGTTAATTAGGAATGATTGTGTTTTCTGTAGGGCCAGGTTCTATTGCTATATAATGTGATATAGCCCCTGATTCTGGGGTCTACAAAATAGGTCATTTTTTTGTGGTCATTTTTCCTACCACATGAGGAAAATTAATATACTTTAAGTATGAAATTCAAAAGCAGAAAGCACAGACACCCAATGTCTAGGCAAATTCTTAGCATTGGTACATTTGATAAACCTTTTGAAAGTCACTCATATTCCATATTTGCAGTACAGGTGAGATAATACATGCTTTGAGCCTTACACAAACCTTTGTAATTATATCACCATTTAAAAAATAACATGTTCATAATGTAGACAACTCCTTGCTTAAATTCAGCTAGACACTGCACATCTTACTGATCTGTGATCCTACACATGGAAAACTGTGTACAAATGGGAATACAGATGTGCATTTCCCAACAGGGAGATGCATCATATGCTGACAGGAAATGTAATTGCTTTCAGAACATCAAGGAATATATTTAGATAAATCTAGATTATATATTCTATTACATATCTGGTTTCAATGGCATATACTGCCATGCTCTTATTCTGCCATTACACAGCCCTGTTTTATTATTGAGTAATTTTAAAATAAGAAAACACTCAAGAATCTTGGAATTCAACTAAAAACACAACACACTTAAGATATTTTCATTATTTATTATTTATACATCTGTATATATAGATTATCAGTATAAATAAAAATAAAATATCATAATATATAACAGGTAGATCTGCCAACATACCTTTTTCTGATTTCTGATACATGTGTCACTTCTAAGCCACAATTCACATTGTCACCAGTTATTCCTTTCATGCATAAACAACTATTTATTACCTTAGCCAATCATCTATTCCTCCATTTGATATATTCTTTGTTTAATTTTAGGGGAATATGCACTTTTACAATAAGATTTTTGAGTGCTTTACATATGTACATGACATCTTTGTAATTCCTTCCCATATCTCTAAATCATATTATACTCTTTAATAATTTTTGTACACATATACACACAAGCATACACACACACATATACATACAGACACACACTGAACCCATTTAATGTTGCTCCTATGCATATATGTTCCAAGCTACCTACTTATGATGGAACAACCTATGAGGCATACTGTCCTTATCAGAAACCGATTCTCCCACTTTCAGGAACCTTTAGCTACTGGTAGCATTCTGTGCAGCAGCATATTTTCTGTGAAATGAAAGTCACCAGAATAGGTCTCATATGAGAAACTATAAGAACCTATTTATTCTCATGATGAACTAGAAACATAAGCCAAACACCTAGCCCTCCTTGCAGGAAAGTCCAGGCACAGGACTTTCCTAGGCTCTTCTGGAACAGGCTAGTATTGGAGTTATTTAGTAATCTTGGCGTTCACCTCACTAGGTCATACACATATCCATTTCTTACCAATATACCTAGATATCTAACGGCAACATGGGACCCCACGAGGTAGTAACCATTGGAAACGTTACTTCCCTAGGAATCCTTTTGCCATGTAGAAGGCTCTGTTTCCATTCAAACATATATGAGTACACATCCTATGACAAGCATGGGTTAGTTAGGCCAGGCCAGGTTTGGATGTATGGGCAATAAGGTAAATTGTATCTTCTGAGCAGAATCTAGAGAGAATCTCCTATTTACCATCTTGTACTTATGTTGAGTTGGGCGTACAGGTGATTAAAATCATACAAATCATGGGAAAGGACACACACAATAAACAAACGCCTCCAAAAAAACCAAGTGTGTCCATCAGAATGGGAAAATCACTACACCTACATCTGCAGCAGGCAGAACTTCCCCTCTTGGAGCGCAAAAGGAAGCCCCGGATGATCATCAACACTCTTCGGTACTCTGTGGGTACCAGGTTGTCCTCTTAGTACAAGTGCTTTTCTTAAGATTCTATCTAAAACTTATAGCTTCACCTTGCTCTCAATAAAGCTACTTTGGTTTTGGTGGTAGCGTCTTTTCCATCTGCTTGAACAAGCACCAAGAATCTGAAAATACTCAGACAGAGACCATGGGTAACAGTTCTACCCAGATTGATGCAGGTAACTGGAAACAGAGTAAAACCATGTCTAGAGACTCAAGTAAAGGGCATCTTCTGCATTCTTCCTACAGAGTATAAATGTTAAATGATTAAACACCAACAAACAGAATGAAAGTATGTACAAATCTCATGCATGCATATTTATGCAAATAGGCAAATAAAATTTTTACAGCATGGGATCCTGTAAAAAGGAAATACATCATAAACAAGATTTGTTCCTGGAATTCAAAGACGGTTCTATTGCAATGTGATGAAATGCATCAATGTGTCTTCATATTAATGTTGCCGGAGAATAAAAGCCTTTGCGTATGTCCACACATAAGTAAAAGCCAGTTTTATTCCCAAAGCAATTCTTCAAATCCAGAAACGTTAAAGGGTGCCGTGGCTACCCACCTGGAATCCCATTATGAAGGGGCTGAGAGGAGGTTCTCAAGTTTGAGGCCACATAAGGGCTCGTGGTGAGAACAGACTCGAAAGTGAGAGCTGTTTCTCAACAAGTACACAAACAGAACCCACTGAGTTGAGCTTGATACTCACTTCCGCAGTATGGAAGAGTCATGTATTTCAGCCTAAAGGTAGAGCTAAAGTAATATGGAAAACCCTGTGAAGCAGCCTAGATTTGAAAATACTATCACTGGGACCAAAAAAGTGGTTCAGTAGGGTGGGACACTAACCCTGACGACCTGAGTCAGACCCCTAGGACCTCCTGGTGTGAGAGAACTGCAAGCTGTGATCTAAATCTACATCTATGCTGTAGCACGTGATTCCTCTCTATGCAAAATAACTAAGTAAACTGAAATAAACATTTAAAACTACTATCACTGTTACTTTACAGAACATTTGTTTGAGATCTAATACACACACACACACACACACACACACACACACACACACACACACACACATATATATATATGTCCCAGATGTCAAACAATCATGGAAAATTAAGAGATGAAGAGAGAAAGAGGCAGGTAAAACTGATTATTTACATAAAGTATTTACACGGTGTACCTAAAACCCCCCCAAACTATTGAAAAACTACTACAAATAAGAAAATGTACTTAAAGCACCTCTGATGACTATAAAAGATCTGGATAAGCAAAAGAACACACTGAGTTTTTGAACAAAATGCAAGCCGTAAACATAGTTTCCAATGTTCTGCTTTATCAATTTAATTAGATTTTCATGAAGTTAACCACAACTCATAAAACAAACTAAAATGATGTTAAAAATGTATGAGTAAGTGAATTAATAGGGATCCTCAAAAAACATAAAAAGAGGTGATATGAGAACAGTATAAGGGCCTCTGTCTTAAATTTTATACTACTGAATCACCTATAGAAAGAGTAATATAAAGAAACTCTGAAATAAAACTACACTTGAGAAGTCATTGCTAAGATAAAGGGATAGCTTGAACAGTAAGGAAATCATGGGTTTTAAATATACAGCCTTAGGTATGGCAGTTTTGGTGCATGACTTTAATACCAGCACTCAGGCGGATCTCTGAGTTTATGCCCAGCCTGGTCTACAGAGACAGTTCTAGGACAGCCTAGACACAACGTGTCCCTGTCTTAAAAAAATAAAATAAAATAAAATAAAAAGTATGATCTTAGCACAATGACAAAAATATGATAAATTGATATTTTAAACTATAAAAACAAAAGGACAACTTTAGTATGTATAAATACCTATCTTAAACCTCAATGAGCTACGCATTGGTAGCCTTAGACAATGGCTGAAATATTTAGTTTGTAGATAGCTTGCTGGCCTAGAGAAATCTGTAAGTTATGTCGCTACTACCATATAAATGGGGTGTGGTTGTATATGCCTTTAGTTCTCTCACTTGTGATTTAGCTAAGGCAGTATCAAAAAATTAAGGTCAGCCTCAGCTACATAAATGAGATTGAAATAAATGAGTTTCTTTCTTTATAAAATGTGCAAGACATAAGGACTCAGACATTTGAATACATACTTTACAGAAAAGTAAAATAGAATTTAACAGGTAAAAGATGTTCAATATTAATAGTACTAATAAAACTATAGCTCAACACTGCACTGACCACTATTTTTTTTACCTATCATTTTACCTGTCAATGAAAATTCAATAATGTATTCTATTGAGAACATTGTGTGGGAACATTTTATAAATAGCTGGAAGAAGTAAAAATTGATGAAATATCTACAAAAAGTAATTTAGCAATGGTTATCAGCATTATAATAATATGACATTTGACCTAGCAATTATAATATCATAAACATATTCTAGAAATGTGCTTTCATGTGTCAGCTGACCTGTGCACTAGCTTATTCACTGAAGTAATTGCAAGCAATTGTCTGTAAACACAAGCTGTTTTAATGTATCTCTATTTTCATGACAAGTAAGAAATGTAAGGGGAGGAAAAAAATATGCATCTTGAAACAATAGAGGCAAAGTGAAAAATCTGTATTTGTAGTTGTGGAACTTGAAGACACTTAGGAAGGATATAGATTATATGTAAAGAAATGGGCTGAAAGGGCTCATGAGATGAGACAGACAAAGAGGAAGGAAAGAAGGAAAATGGGAGGGAGGGAGACAGGGAAGGAAGGAAGCAAGGAAGGAAGGCAGACAAACAAGGAAATATTTACATTAGATAGCTTTGCATTCTGTTTTGGAATGACATGAATACAGTTTTCATCTAGTAATAGAATGAAAAAGAAATGATGAAAAACTTCAAGTGTTCCTTACTCTTTCAGATATTAATTAGTACTGCATTTCTTTATAGATACCGCTTTCCCCACTAATAGAATTTGAAGATGCTTTACCACCTAAATGAAAGGAGAAAATATTATACTAAATTCAGAGTCAAACATTAACATAAAAAGTTATCAGTAAATTCTGATTTGGCTATTCCAGATGGAGATAAATTTGCATTAGTTATTTACAAAGAATGCTGTTTTACCACTCCATAGTTTCCCCTTTTAGTTCAAAAAGAAAACATCTCTCTGTGTGTTGAAAAGACAGGTCATTGAAACTGCAGTGGACACTTGATTCAGCAGTTCTGTTTGTTTGCTTGGCCTGACAATAAGAGAACAGCTTTCTTCTTTGTCGCCATCAATCTTGTCCGTGATACATTGTATCTTAGGAACATGAAGGCAGGCTACCCAGGAAGGAGACTGTAATGGAAGTCAAGCTGCCATTCAGTACACTAATCCTCTAAACATCTCCACTGTCAAGGAACAGATACTTGAGTACTCCTGTGCAGCCGATAAGAAAAAAAATTATTGGGCAAAGAAATCAAAGTCCAGAGAAAAACTAGATACACTTGTCTTCATATAAGCTTTTCGTTTCAAGTGCTAAAGTGAAAAAAAAAACAAACAAAAAAATGCAGCAGTAGTTAAACCTTATACAGCAAATGCATGCACTAGAGATATTATGTAGGGTGACTCTATAAAGCACTTCATAATGAATCTTTAAGACTACCAGTAAAAATGCAAAGCCGACACTGGTATTCTTATTTTTTTTTATTTACAAATCTCATAGTGTATATTTTGACCTGCACAAATTCAAGCCAGACAAATATCCCCGCATGGACGGAGAAGGAGAATTACAGACAAAACTTCTTCTAACCAAGAAGTTATTTGCAACTGATACCCACTGGGAGACAGCAGGTCAGGTTTTTTTTTCCTCTCAATGGAGCGTCACTGGGTGTATGAACTATGCTCCAGTGCAGGCCTAGGAAAAGATGGCCCACAAAAATAGTATGTTTTTAGGTAATGGTGAAAACAGTGCTCAAATGGAGTGAGGAATTAGGTCCAGGGTGGAGATTCAAAAATCAAGCTCCTTTTGATTTAAGGTAGACTTCCCATTACTTGGTCCTACACAGAGCACCACATCGCATATGCTTCTACCTTTATTCTTTCCATCACAGCACATTGCCAGAAGCACTGGAGGAGACTGATGAATTGCAACCTGTTCAGTGAAAATAGCAATGTTTGATGACTTCAGAAGTAATGTTTATTCTTTATTTGTTAAGTATAATACTGTGCACTGATATATGATAAACAATAATTGGATACGCATGAAGACACAAAGGCACCGTTACAGCACTCCTGCTCTCTTTGCCTTTTACCACACTGACTCCTGTTTTGCCCATAGTTTAGAAAAACTCACATTGGTTTAAAAAGTGTAGGGAAGTAATGACTCAAAACGCTATTGAGAGGCAATACCATTACTGAAGTCAATATAATATAGATCATCATTTTATAATAATTACATAGCCTGATTAAAACTGTTAGAAGTTGTCTTGGCTGCAGATGATCTTTATTTATATGAAAATTTTTATTTGAAAAAGAATGATTGCTAAAATATTAAACAGGAAACCCTAATTCGTAATTTGGTAGAAAGCAGCAATATCTTACTTTCCTGTGCCCGACTCTCAGTGCCACTTAAATATTTGACACGCAAAGAAGTAAATGCAGTTAACTGAGTTTTACTCACCTAACCACTAAGTAAAGAATCCTCTGGTATATATTACTGAGCTAAACTGAGATCTGCATTTTTCCCCCAAAGAGACTCATTGTTTTTGGTCTGGAATCTCACCCTTTCCTGAATAGTGGCCATGCCTTACGTAACATGGAATTTTATGGTTTCGTACATATACACACAAGCAAAGGTAAGGCCAATGGTTTTTAAAGTATACCAAGTTGAATCAGAGAAATAACCCTGGCCTCTAAATGCCCGCCTTCCTTCTACTCCTTTTTCTTGCTCTGTCTTTACCATACATCCCACTTCCTATGCTCTTGACAATTATTAATTAGTATGGAACCACACGTAAAAGCACAGGCGCCTTTCCTGTAAACAATCTGCACTTCTTTCTTGCAACCCTGGGTCCCAAATAAGCCCCACACCTGGCTCCTGTGATAGTTGATTTTGCTGCTGTTGTGACACTGTGTCTGACATAAACAGTTTTAAAGAAGATTTTACACTATGGCTCGGTTTCAGTGGTACCATTCTATGATGTTGGGGATGCCTTACAAATACAGCTCTTCGACACCACATGCTGGCGAGGATGTGGAGAGAGAGGAGCTCTCCTTCATTGCTGGTGGGAATGCAAACTAGTACAGCTACTTTGGAAATCTATCTGGTGCTATCTCAGAAAACTGGGAATAGGGCTTCCTCACGACCCAGGTTTTCCACTCCTTGGAATATACCCAGAAGATGGTCCAGCACACAACAAGAAAATTTGCTCAACCATGTTCATAGCAGCCTTATTCATAATAGCCAGAACATGGAAACAGCCTAAGTGTCCCTCAGTAGAAGAATGGATAAAGAAACTATGGTACATATACACTATGGAATACTACTCAGCTATTAAAAACAAGGAATTCCCGAAATTTGTGGATAAATGGATTGAACTAGAAATGATCATAATGAGTGAGTTAACCCAGAAGCAGAAAGACTCAAACGGTATATACTCACTTATATCTGCATACTAGCCCAAGGGGCATGTCCCATGAAAGCCTTCACTTACAAGGAAATTGGGACAGAGGGGAGGACATCCTATTGGGACTCTAGATGAGAGAAGCATGGGAGAATAGCAAAGTAGAAGGATCCAGAGGGTCCTAGAAACCTACAAGTAGAACATATGATAGGCAGATTTGGGCCCAGGGGTCCTGCTCAAACTAAGGTACCAGCCAAGGACAATACAGGCGGTAAACCTTAAACCCCTACCCAGATCTAGCCAATGGTCAGACCATTCTCCACAGTTGAGTGGAGAGTAGGGTATGACTTTCACACGAACTCTGGTGCCTCATATTTGACCATGTCCCCTGGAGGGGGAGACCTGGTGGCACTCAGAGGAAGGACAGCAGGTTACCAAGAAGAGACTTGATACCCTATGAGCATATACAGGGGGAGGAAATCCCCTCAGGAACAGTCATAGGGGAGGGGAATAAGGGGAAAATGGGAGGGAGGGAAGAATGGAGGATACAAGGGATGGGATAACCATTGAGATGTAAGAAGAATAAATTAATAAAAAATTAAAAAAAATACAGCTCTTCCTATCAGAGAAGCCGGGAAAACAGAAACCAGCCAGGGTAAGGCATTCTCTCCTTACTGACACCCTCACCTGCACCACCCCCTTCCTCCATCCTCCTCCACTGCTCCCTCTCTTCACCTCCAAAACTGACAGCTTATTATGAATACAGGTGAGGATTAATTCGTTGATTACACCACAGCTTTCATGATCTAATCATCCTTGGAAATTCTATCACAACTTGCCTTCTAAGGAGAAGTGCTGTACTCAATCCCGGATTTCTCTTAATCTCCCAATTCAATTGATTTGACACTAAGGCTGATTACCAGTGTTCTTGACTTCTTCAGCTAGGACCTTTTAAAATATTAATATTTCAGAGATACCACCCTGAACACATTTGCAGTTTAGAAGCCAGTACCATCCAAGTCACTCTCCATTATATATGAGTTCATTGCTTTCAATTTTTATTTAGAAAATCTTTAGTGATATATATATATTACTGCATTCCTAATTTATTTATAGTATGTATGAAAGTCAGACGACAACTTGAACGAGTTACTACTTAGCTCATTCCACTGTGTAGAGCCCTGAGATTCAGCTCTGCTCATCAGGTTTGGCAGTGAGTGCTGTTGACCAATTCAGCTTTCTTACAGATACACACACACACACACACACACACACACACACACACAACACACACACACAAACCCCTATATCCAACCAAACACATACATGCACACACATGCATACCCACACACACATACACACACACACACACACACAAATATATATATATATATACATACACAGCCCCCCCAGACATACATACATACACACACACACACACACACACAGACACACACACAGACACACACAAACCTGTATACATATGTAACATTATGCGTTAATGTTCACATTAAGGTGAAAATGCTTTTTTGTTTACATCACTGGACCTGAGACACTTGCTTACACAGCATTACAAAATCGCTATTTAATAGGTATTTGTTGCATCAACATTTGTAAATGACTCCTTAAAACTAGTATACTGCCCTGTGTATACTGGGAGAAATCTTTAATCTCAGCTATCAGGGATGCAGAGGCAGGCTGATTGCTGTGAGTTAGAGACCAGCCTGTTGTACAAATCGCGTCCAAGTGAGTCAAGTTTACACATAGAAACCCTGTCTCAGAGAATGAATAAATAAATAAATAAATAACCAAGAAATAGTAGGATATGGAAGATTAAAACATACGCAAAATGAAAGTGTGCTCACAACTTACACAGATGTTATAATTTTACATATATACATATATGTGCACATAGTATATGTATAGAAAGAAATAAATTGACATTCTCATGATCACAATTCTGCTCTGGTATATTTTTCCTAGAGTTTAATACATCTTGTAATAGGAGTAGTGGCATGGGATTCATCCAAGTATGTATGAGCTCAGTGCCCCACTAGCTACAGCGTTAATACTCTGACAGGTAACCTTGAGTCTTTTTATTTGTATATGAGCCTGAAAAGTAATCATAGTTCCTCATGTCTTTATTTTATTTTAAAAAGTTAAAAGTTGGCCTCTGGTACTGAAACATCTCAGTGAACATATACATCAGGCCTTCCCTTTGGCAAAGAGTACCCGCAGGTCTGAAGAGGTAAGGGCAGAAGGATAAGAAGTTTAGTCATTCCTGCCTACTTAGAGAGTTCCAGGGCAGCCTAGAAACCATATCAGAAAATAGATTGGCATGTTTGGGATAAAAAGCAAAGACCACAGCACATATTTAAGTTGAATTTTTATTAGGAAAGTACTTGCAACATCAAAGCTGGTGTAGTCAATTTTTTTCCCCACATTTTCTGAATGCCCCTAGAGCAATAGACATGTTTTTAATGACTCAAAAAGTAGAAACTGCCAATTTATTTTTCCTCAAATAATTAAATCTTTAATTAATTTCACATATAGTTAGTAATAAGCATCAGCCCAGTTTTGAACTTTCAAGTATCCCTCAGTTTCCTTTTAGCATGCTTCTGTGCTTGCTGTTAACTACTTAAGTCTTATGATCAGTTGGAGGATAGCTCTCAAACTTTCACTTCTTAAAAAAAAAAAAAAAGAAAGAAACACATTCCAAACGATACAGATACAGGGAACTGTTGAGTCAAGAGATACAAATTATATGAAACCATAAAGTGGCATAATTGAGCAAAGCAATTTTGGTGAGAAACTAAAAAGGAGGGGAAATCATGTAAATGTGATTATTTCTAATTAGAAACAATGACTAACTAAATCAGATTATACAATGAGGATTTGATTTAGATCCCTAGAGGAAAGCAAGGCATGTATTTGCATTCGTCTCCAGCCTTTCCGCTCCCCTTATTACTCCGCGATGCTTTCTTAGACCCTTAATTGTAAGTAAGATGGCTGTGTAGCAGAGATCTTTAGAATAATTCTGCACATGCAGCTTCATATTCCAGCGAAGATTGGTGTTCTTTCAGCACGCACTTCACCAAAAGCTCCCTGGGTACTTGCAGCACATGGATGCTGTGTGAGGTGTATGAGGTGACACACAAAGAGCAAAAACCTGTGATACGTTCATTTCCCTGATGTCTCTACACGAACAAGAAACGCTTCCGTTTAATCCTGAGACTAGGAATTGGCCCTAATTTGTGATTGCTAGCTATGTAACCCTGGATAAATTATTTAAACACTAATTTCCTCCCAGTGGGGATGTGTGGGAGAGAATCAAGCAAATTTAGGAAAACTCTACTGACAAGTGTCCTTGGTGAGTACTTGGAGAATATGCAGCTCATGTTTCTCGGGAGTCCATCAGAGCAGAAGTAGAGCACACTGGAACGGACCTCAGAGAATGAGTCTAGACATTTACAATGAAGAAAAAAACAGTAACGGGTTGGCAGAAAGGCTTAGAAGGTACAGGTGTTTTTCACCAAACCGGAGCACCTGAGTTCCATCTCTAGAACTTACATGAAGAAAGAAACAACACCCACAAGCTGTCCTGACCTCCAGAAATGCACACACTGTGACAAAACACACCCACTCTCTCTCACACACACAAATAAGTTAATAGGTAAAATAAATACAAAATTCAAAAAACACAATTATAAGAGTCTTTTTTTTTTGTTTTGTTTTGTTTTGTTTTCTGTTATTTGAGATGGGGGTCTTACTATGTAGCTCTAGCTGGCCTATAACTTATTATGTAGACCAGGCTGCCTCTTTCACAGAGATTCACTGGTCTCATTACTAAATTTGGGAACCATCCCATTAAGCCTATTTAGAGACTATTTTGAATAAGATACGTACTATTTAAGTGCAACTTTTTTTGTGTGTGTGGTTTCAAAGTTCACGTAACTATCGGTCCATGCCACCTCTGCCCCAATGCTATTCTTAACCCTGACCCTTTGCAGATTTTCCTCTGCTGCTGCACACACTACACAAAGTTCATCACTGACACTGAAAGGTCCATCTTTCAAGGGAGACGTTCTCATACTCACAGAGGCCTTTCCCGTATGTTCTACCTATTTCTTCTCATACCACATTATTTATTAAATATGATTTATTAAGTTATCATGATGGACAGGGTCCTCATGCCTTTTCTTCTCATTGTCTGATTCTTTTCCTGTCATACCAGCACAGTATAATAGAAATAACACTGCTTTATTCATTGCTGTGTCTCCAGGGTCTATAGTAGTGCCTCACTCATGTAATGAAAACCGTACGCGAATATTGACAGACTGAGTACAGTTGAAGTGCCTATATATGTTCGGTTGAAAATATCCAGTATATTATCTAGCATGGGAAGTGAAGAGACAGAGGTGCAGTCGCTGACTTCACATTGCAGAATGTTGCTATCCCCTCTAAACATATCTGCCATGGATGAGCCCGTGTCATGCTACAATGCCCATCATTTCACACTTTGGGGATCACAAGGCCTTCAGCTGGAGGGTATCTCCAAGGCAGTTAACTTTCTGAACAGTTGCCTAAGTAGAATGTAGCCAATAAAAACCCAGGAAGGAATTGGTAAGGAACAGATATTCAAATATCCACATAATTCTGTAAATTTTACCAAGTCTACTTTTTCTTAGGCTATTGAAGTTGTGTTCTTCATCCTGCACTTATCCTTTGCCAAGACCATGGAAGCACTTCATGATACTAACATTTCCTGGAGGCAAATTATACTGTTGAGCTCTTGATTGAGCAAATAATAAGCATAGACAGTGCTTTCTTCAGAGCAATCTATGGGAAAGTCAAATGATCTATACTTTCTAGAACTTCTGAAAAAGATGGAGGGAAGAAATAACATTAATGATTCAAAAACCCACCCCATTGCTTTAGGGTATGTTTCCATCTTCCCAAACAAGCCTTGACTCTAGAAGCTGTGCTTTGTGAGACACTATGCTTGAACGCACAAACTAGGTTTGCTTTAGACTCGATACCTTGCCCCATTTAGGAACCAAAAAGGCACTGTTAAGTAGATGAGCGCAGAGCATTGCCTTTCCCTGGAGCACAGGCACATATGAGATGCTGAAGGCCAAAGAAGAAACTGGCGCATAAAACTTTTGCCAATATATAACAGAACCTGAGCCATGTCTCCAGGGCTTGGGTTTCAAGCCAACATTTTAATATCTACTTGGGCACAATATCTGCAACATGAGAGGAATGTAGAAGAATGATAGTTTTAATGTAAGCATTGACTTTCATAAAATTACCACAGGATGGTTCAGTTTGCCTAGACATTGTTGGGAAGATGCATCTACTATCAACTGATAATTGTCTGTCTCATTTGGTTTGTTTTTTGAGACAAGGCTATCCCATGAAGCCTTGGTTGGCTTAGAACTCACTATGCAGATCATCCTTGAGCTGACAGAGACATGCCTCCCAACTGCTGGGACTAAACATGTGTACTACCACATCCAGCCTTGCAACGAATGATTTAAGTGAGGCATGATAGAAGGGGTTGTAGGTTTACTCCATGACTCATGTGTGCCATCCAGGCCTCCATGGAGAATGTAGCCAATCCCTGTTGTATTAGACTCGGCTCATAAAACTATTGAAACTACTATTTCTCTCTAGCTTTCTATGTATACAAAGGCAAACAAGTGGATGAATTCATCATCACCAGTTACATGTTAATTATACAAACTTAGCAGACTGTGACATTTTAATATTCTTTAAACTGGCTTCAAAGACAAATATGAGGTAGAGTCTTTAATCTTAGCTAAATGACACAGCTTACAATAGTTAGAGTAATGATAGAAGCAAAGTGTCTTACATTTATTAAGTGATGCCTAAATACTAGGAATATATTTATACATGACTTTTGCTACACATTTAAATAAAATCAAAACCAATTTCATTTATTCCTAGAGATGGAAAACAAAAGCCTAAAAATGAAGCTTCATCAAGGAGTGTACAAGTTTGGTTTTATTTACAAGTTATTTTCATCCCAATATTGATATCCCTAGGACTCTATTTTACTTTTTTACTGTTGTGCTGTGTCTATGACTGTGACCAAGTAAACTTACGAGAGTATTTAATTTTGCGTATGGTTTCAGAGGGCTAGAGTCCATGATAAAATAGCAAAGAAACAGATTAACACTCACCTCTTGATTCATAACCAGAGGCAGAGAGAGCCCACTGGGAATCCATGAGGGTTTTGAAATTACAAAGCTTGTCCTCAGTGACACATCTCTTCCAACAAGGCCACACCTCCCAATCCTTTCCAAACACTTCCACCAACTGGGGACCAAGTATTCAAACATATGAGCCTATGGAAAGCATTCTCATTCAAATTATCACAGCCATAAAGCATAAATGACACATAACACAGGAAAGACATGGCAGACATTGGTTGTTAGATAAGGAAGTTTTAACTACAGAACCATGGTAAAAGCATAAACACTTTTGTGCTCTAGTTGCCTGAGATGAATCATCTGGAGAGAGATAACCCTTATAGAGTCTACACAGCAATCAGCATACGCCTCCTTTACCTTGTCAAACCTTCACCCTTTAGAGATGGAATGTAGGTACTAAAACTGTTATTTCTCTGACTTAACTCAGAACTCTAAGTCTTGCGCTCCCCTTCCTTTTCACCCATACCCTAGAGGGTTTATTCCCAGATTGTGTTGCTACTGCCTTCAAAAAAAGAAAAAAAAAAAGAGTCACATACCTCAAACATTTTCTCTAACTTCCACCATTTGACCCTGTAATGTGACCTGTGGATACTCTTCCCAGGGTAGCACGGTGCTTGACCTATGTTCATTCAGCTTCTTCTTGAATTCATTTTAATATATAAGCCCAAATATAGGCAAATGTTTTCAGGGCCTGTTGCAAATGCCAGTCTGTACTCTGTATCGAGTAGGAAGTCTTTGGTTTGAAGGACATAACTGATTAGATATCTTGAGCCCCTTGCTCTGTGGAGTTCTCACTTTAGCACCATGAACCAGGCTTCTAGCTGGCAAAGAACCGATGCTCTAATATCCATAGGTATTGCCACAAACTAGCTCTCAGTGTGGCCACCCTGAGTATCAAATGTGAAACCAGTCCTTCCCCCTGTTCCTCCAGCAGTCACTTGCCTTTCCTCTGTTTTCCATGACACTTCAATTGCTTTTTTTTCCCACCCCTTACCTCTGTAAACCTGATAAATTACTCAATTTAATTTTTAGCCTTGTCTGTGGAAAAAAAAGTATGTAATAATTAGTTGTGAAGCTTAAATTACTTAATTTAGGCAAAGGGTCTCCCCAAATGCTAGTTATCATTTTAAGTCTTTCCTGATCCAAATTAAAGACTAATTTTAATTAAAGTACAATCTGCCAGACACTGTTTACTGCTCTAAATGTTATCATCACTCATCCTTGGAACTTGTTGACTTTTCATAATTTTTTATACACACTACACTTTGTTTTGTCCATAGGCATAAACATGAACCTACAGAATGGGGAAAATGGTGGGTAGCCAAGAGATGACGGCACATGACAAAGAGAATTAGCATGGGTCTTTAGCTAAATGCTGGGACTAACTGCCTCACAGACTTGATCATGTGTCTGGGGGAATGCGTAAACAATTACTTTATTTTCTTGTTTAGGAAGGTCACAGTGCAGTGGAATCAAAGCCAGATTAAAAACTGAATATAGAGTATGTGCATAGACTGTACCACAGATCTCTCCTCAGCTTGTACCTGCATGGTATCAAGCATGAGATCTGTCTATCCGTCCTGCAGAAAGAGAAGTCCGTTGCCTCTTCCTCACAGTTTTAACAGCGACTAATATTGAATGCATGGGAGATAATGTGCCTGAAGCATCAAATATCCAAATGGACTATTTGTTCCCGATCTTCTGTTATAATTTACTATAAAGTTTTGGGATACTGTTTTTAAAAAAAGCCGGCTAATTCACATGCTTAGAAAACAACAACAAAATTAGTTGGGGCAATTCTCAAACAGAAAAGCTGAGCACGGCAGTGCTCCGCATGTGGTGACGTTCACAGACTGTACTTTCATTTCTACAATAAAAGTCTTGCTGCCCGGTGCTGAGGGATGAGCAAAAGCAGGGTTGTAGTTTTTAAATAGAGATATGCATTCACTCCATTTCTTACTTCACATGATATTTGAAAGGAGGGGGTCATTTCCTATGAATCGATCTGTCAGTCTTCCTGTGTCATTTAATTTCTATACATTTTAGAGCCACTAATTATTTTGAAAGTGAAGGTGCCTCAAAGATGGTTCTCTTCTTTCCTTACAGTGAATGTCAGAGATAAAAGGACTCAAGATACCCCATAAGGAAGATATAAGGAACAAACTGTTTCTCACTTTGGGCCAGGTGTTTGAGAAAGAGCAGACACACTAGTTTTGGGGTGTTGTGCTGGCTAGCAACTGCAAGAGGACCTGCACATGCCATAAAACTCAGAGTTAATTTTACTTTGGAAAAGAACTCACAGGATTGCATTTAGCAGCTTGGCAGCCTCAAATACCTGAAATGTAGGTTTAAATTTTTTTCCCTCAACAGTTCATGCTGAATTCAACTGATAAAACGAGCTCAAAGGAAGAAAAAAAAATGTCACCCACTTATAAAGAGAAATGAAAACTGTTTTCAGCTGTCAGAAAATTCTTGTCAGTAACACCAACTATAATTAACCCGATATATGTAT
This sequence comes from Acomys minous, assembly GCF_964271855.1. NCBI lineage: Eukaryota > Metazoa > Chordata > Mammalia > Rodentia > Muridae > Acomys > Acomys minous. The sequence goes on along the minus strand of NC_140498.1, from coordinate 31,670,299 downwards.
GTAGGAATTGTTATAAAAGGTGTGATTACACTGTAGATGAATTATGTTGTTTTGCGAGTCAGGAAAACATCAAAATTAAATTTATAACATCACATACATTATTCCATGCTCTATGATTTATTATCTACTATTTACAAAATTTATGCCTAAGAGTCAAGCAAAAAAAAAATGAAGTTATTTTCCTGTTCCATACAAATCTTATCTCTTTTTAACACATAAGAACTGTTTGGCACCTGGGAAAAACAGGAAAAAAAAAAAAAAAAGGAACGTAAAGGGAAAACTACTACAGGCTCTCATACCCTGTGGAGTGGTTGCATAAGCTACAATTGATAGCAAGGAAAACAAAAGAGGTCTTGATAAGTCCCTTCTCATTAATCTCTGTCTCCTGTTGGTACATAATCTATATGAACAGTGACAGGCAGACGGGGTTTGTGTGGCAAGCAATAGGTCACATTTCTCGAGAAAGTAACTTTCAGTGCATATGTATGTCTTAATCTCTGCGGTAGAATAGTTTTTTTTTCTTTTCTCTTCTAAAATCCTTATGACTGTTTTATGACCTCCACCAGAAAGAAATATTTAATTTAAAGATTTCAATACTTGTAAATGAGACGTTCAGAGAAAGGGACTCGCAATAGAGGAAGAGTTTCATTGGGGTTTCCCTGACATAGACAGATCCTCCAGCCCGTTCTCTGCTCCTGAGGCAATGGCCTCTTTAAAATACAAATGAGATCATGTCCTGTGTGTAAAGAGTCCACGAGAGCCTATTGAAGAATGTTCAAACGTGCCCAGGGCTTACAAGGCTCTTATGATAGTGTCACTGAACTTTCTTAATTACACCTTCTGCTACCCTCCCATGACCATTTGTGTGCTTTGCTTCTTTGGATACACCCTGCCTTTTCTTTTTCCTCCTTTGAGCTTCTCAGTTTGCTGCAGGTATCAATCATAGTATTGTCCACGTTTTACCCTGACTGATAGTTTATATTCCCTGGTTATCTGGTCAAATGCACTATCCTCAAAACGTCCTTCCTTGGCATGTTAGTCCTGATTCCTGCCTGGCACTGCGTGTTCTCAGCTTTTTTAAGGGCAGGAAAGAAATACTTCCCCACTTCCTTGCTGTTATCCAGAGCCATGGGACTATTCTGGACAAGGACATGTAAGTTAAAGGAGCAAGGGTTACTCACAAGCTGGAAAAGTGAAAACAGTCCACTTGGTTCCCAGACTTTCTCACCAGCCAATCATTGAGTATCGTAAACCAGAGAGGCTCAGTCTGTGTCTCTAAGACTCAGAGACAAGACACCCTCTTTTGTGGAGACAAAGTAAGCTTTTGTTGTATTTGACTTCTGAGTTGTGAAAGGACCAGTATTGTCGTTATAACATACCAATGATTTAAGGTATCGGGTGGCTTTTTTGCTCCTTTTGTTTTGTTTTCATTCTTATTTAGTTTGTTTATTTTTCTCGTTGTTGTTTTGGATGGCATGGTCCCATTTTTATGTCAGTTTGACAGAAGTTAAGGTTAGCTGGGAGGAGTCATCCGACACAAAGTAAAGTGTTGAGATAATGTCCCCTCAGTCTCTGTCTATGGGTAAGAAAGCTTGTAGGGCACTTTCTAAGTGATTTATGTGGGGGAAGACACCTCATATGGGTGAAAAGAGCTCTGGGCTGGCAAGTCTGGCTTCTATAAGAAAGCAGAGAGAGCCATGAGGAACAAGCTAGTAAGTAGCATCTCTCTACAGCCTCTGAATCAACAGGTTCAACATGGTTTGAGTTCCTAACTTGGTTTCTTTCAATGGACTGTAAGTGAGGATATATAAATCAATTCAACTTTTTCCTGCAGAAGTTGGTCTTGGTTATAGCATTTCAAAACAGCAATAGGATTCCCAACTAAGAGAAACACTGTGGTTTTGTTTTTTAATCCTCAAATATTTTAGGCTTTTATGCCTGCTACATTTGAGAGTGTTTCTCAAAGGCCAGCCTTATAAGGGCTTAGTAACCAATATGCGATGGTAATGTGAACTTGGTTTAAGGAATTCATCTCGCTGGAAGTAATACATCACTTCTGCCTCTTACTGCTTCTTAGATACCACTAGGTGAATGTTTATTCTCCCAAATGTTCTCCTTTTTGGTGTTTACCACACTCTCAGTTCAGAAAAAAAAATATCTGACCAGTCAATCATGTGTTGATCACTCTGAAATCACTGGGCCAAAATAAAGTATTTTGTTCCTCTCAGGCAATGATCTCAAGTACTGTGTCATAGTGAAGAGATCTGACTGTCACTGGCCCCGAGGTCTGCTTTAAGTACTCATATTTTCTATTTTTAGCTTAAAAGTTCTTCCCACCTCTATGAAAATTAAAAATTGGTAATGCATCCTTGGTTCAATAGAATGTGATTTACACACAAATAAGTGACAGGCCCACATTCTGTGGTTTACCAAGCACTTTGCAATACCCACAGAACTAAGGAGAAATATTGAACCATACCTTATTGTCAGCACATTGTAATTCATAAAATTTGATTTAAACAAAGTAAAAATAATTTGACTATACTAATTGCAAAAATTGGCAGATGGCTAGGTTTGAATTTTTGTCATGTACTCCAAGTAGCCACATGCCTACACATGGCTGTGGATGGAAGCTACTAACTAAATCACCTAAAATCAAACTCTAGGTTCCTGGACTCTTGGGTAAGATATTCATGGCCACTGTATGCACATGTATTTTATATAACACTAGAATCTTTTCATCTTTAAAGGATGGATAAATGCACTTTGTGTGTAGAACAGAATAAAATTGGCCTTGAATTCTAGAACACAAGAAGTATTTGTCCAAACATTTTTATGTAGGTTTTTGAAGCACCACTTCAAGGATTCCTTTAAGAAGTGTATCAACACTATCAATTCTCATTTATTTCACTTAAGATATTGACATTAATCTCAATCAAGTCATTTATATCATACTAACTTTACCCACTCTACCAAACAGGAGCTGAACGTGTAACTTTTTAAAATAGGCATCATATGTGAGAATTAAAGCCATTCATGATTTTGCCTAATATTTATATAAAAATCCATGTAGAAGAGAGACTTTGGTTTTTATATTTTGAAGCAAGGATATAGAGATATATAGGTAAGACATACTTTGCCATTGCTAAAAAAAATCAGCTGAGATTTAAGCCAATTTTCTTATCTTAAGTGACTGTCATATAGGTCTCCACTTAAATTGATTAAATAACAAGTAATTATAATATCAATAAGCTGAAAGGTGCTTTGTCAAACAAAAATATACTCTCATAATACTGATGTTACTGTCTTTGCAAATTCTGTATAATTGATTAGTTGAAAAACTAATTTTTTCTTTTATCTAATACATTACCTAGATTCCAGTAAATCAATCAGCAGTTCACATTACACTTGGTACCAATAAAGAGGTAAGCACACATGACAGGCAAAGATCTAACACTAAGGTACTCCTGTCTATTATTAAAGTGAATTAAATAAAGAGAAACATAGAAGGACAAATTTCACTATCAGAATTTTCAAGGCAGGAACAATACTATACTCATTTCAACTCTGTCTTTTATTTTTTATTTTTTAAAATATATTTTATTAATTTACTCATATTACATCTCAATTCTTAACTTATCCCTTGTATCCTCCTATTCCTCCCTCCTTCCCATTTTTCCCTTACTCCTCTCCCCTATGACTGTGACTGAGGTGGACCTCCTCCCTCTCTATGTACAGAAAATATATCAAAGTGTTGAAAAGAAAGAGATTTAGTCAAGAATTAAATTTTATCTAAAAATCTCTTTTATCTTGGTGAAAGTATATTTGCAGCCTTGGTTGACTGTGAGTAAAAATGTGCTAGCCATCCCAACCCCTCCACCTTTTTGGGGGGGGGTTGCAAAAGGTCATAACATTCTCTAGATGTTATTCATTCTGACTAAACCTGCTTATAATTAGTAATACTAGACAATAGTTTCTTTCAAAAATTATATGTCACTCTTAATCCTTCCCACTTTAAAAGGTTTGAAAGTTCATAGTGGTAAGATTGTGAAGAACAAAGACATTCACAATATTCCAATAGCTCTTAAGTTTTAGTCTACAGAAACTTTGCTCAATGCAGCTTTGTACTGAAAAATACACTACAAGGAGTGTGGAGGATTCAGTTCTAGGGAAATATTTCAATGAATTGGTTCCAGGAATGCTTCATATTCCAAGTTCAAAGATATTACTAAAGGCGTTGTGTTGCAGGATATCTGACCACACTGTACATCCCAAGACTGTGTGTTGTTTACTAGGGAAACCAGTTTCTATTTGGGGTGTGGCTTAGCCCTAGCAGATACCTTTAATCCAAGAGCTTTCTGATTGAGTATTGTAAATAGGATTAAATAAAGTTAATCCTTAGGTCAAGAGGCAGAGCAAGCAACCATTGACAGGCGATGAAGGTAGGAAAAAAGAAGAAAAAGAAAAAGCAAAGAGTAAGAGGAAGATGGGGGGCATATGGAAAGACTGCCCAGAAAATAAAAAAGGATGTCATTTAGTTTGAGGGTTTTTTTAAATTTTTTTTTTAATTTTTATTTTTTGTGAGGGCATCACAAAGAAGGTTTCTTCTTTTAGGATGTTGGCTGAAGAAGAAAGTCAGCTGTGTTTTTTTATGCCTCTCTGAGCTAGCAGGCTTTCACCCCAGCATCTGGCTTCTAGGGCTTTATTGGTAAAATTGAAGAGGTGAGATTTTGTTTAAAAAAAAAAAAAACAGTGCTTTTAGGATGGTGTTGAAAGGATACCTGGTGTGGCCTTATCTAAATAAATAAATAAACAAACTTTTAAAAAACTGAATACTCTGTGATGGCGAGCGTGTTACTAAAATCTGCACGATTTATAGCAATGCCGCGATAATATATAAGAGATAATCAGGGACAAATATAATGTGATAAACTAGAATTCATTAAATCATTGCAGTCCTCAAAAAAGAGAAGAGACTCACGATCATCATTACAGATTTTGTCCTTTGACAGAAGAGGCTCAGGAAGCTAAAAGACAAAAATCAGCAGGGTCACTGTCACCATTAAGAGTTAGAAAGAAAGGGAAACAGAGACCCAGGAATGCTTAATCCTAAGTGATATCTTAACTTTGGAAGACTGTTTACAGTTTGCTACCCATATTTCCCGAAGCAGTGGCAAATGAATAAACATTAGCTTTACCACCTTTGACTGTTGGAAATACGTTTCATAGAAACATTCCTAATTATTGAGGGGAAATGCAGAAGTGGACCTAAGACCTAGTGTGCATTTAATATATAAGTGCATCTGCCTTTGCTCTTATTGTCATGATCACCGCCCTCGTGATTGCCTTGTTACTTACCGTTTTGAGTTCACGCTCCTAGTAATGTACTGTGTGAAGAAGCAAACTTTGTGCTTGGGTATGGAGGACACTAAACTAGTGAGAGGAGATGAATCCAGTCAGCACTTACAGAATATGGTCAACACTACTGCTACTACTACTACTAATGATAACTACAACAAGAGGAAGAAGAAGAAGACTGGAAGATGAAGAACTACAAGAAAATCTAAATAGGCAGGCAAGTGATAACTCAATGCCAGAGTGCAAGTCTAACAGGTACCAACCTTGGGTTTGATGTCCAACATCTCTTTTTCTCACTTACACACACACACACACACACACACACACACACACACACACAAACTCTGTCTCTGTCTCTATCTTTACCTCTGTCTCTGTCTCTCTCAAGTACACACACACACACACACACACACACACACACACACACACACACACACACACACACAAAGAAACAAATACACAGAAACAAAAGAATTAGAATGAAAAGTGTTTGCCATGACGGGATTTTCAAGGAACATATGCTTGGATATACTGAAGAAAAAGCAAGATGCATCATAGTCTTGATTCTTAATTAATTGACATTTTATCACACTGGCATCCATCTAAGTGCAACAGAATAGCTCGAATATGCTATGAAGACGCTAGTAAATAAGGCCCTTGTGAATAGTAGCCAAAAACAGATGTAAAATAGATAGTGGCTCTAGAAAAAAAACAGGAAGTTCTCATGGGTCCGCTGGCCTTTCTAAGTCTTGACTCAGAAAATTGTAACCTTGTTCCTTCTCTCCTCATCTGTTTTTCTTTTTGATGCTGGCCTGAACTTAAGTATATGTCTGGTATTATGGCTTCCTCACTCTCTCTAAAGCACTCCGCCTCCACCATATGGCTGCTTGTTCACCATGGATGCGGAACTCAAATAGCACGACTTTCTCTATTTCCTCTCTGTCTCACTCATCTGGGGACTTGCAGAGGTTTATAGCTTTTTTGGTGTGGGCTTTTTTCAAGCTCTGATAAAAATGTCCTAAAGGATTAAAAACAACAAAACCCAAAAAATTTAAAGTTGTTTGATTACCACTTTGAAGGCCTCTATCCCATAGATGGTTAGGGCAAGAAAGAAGAAAAGTTATCTCCCTCTGAGATTTGGGGGAAGAAAAATTAGTCTCTCCTCTAATGTGAAATGCCTGAACTGCATAATTCTTTCAGTTGCATGAATGAAATAAAGCAGAGCTATGGGAAAAGTAAAGGAAAAAAAAAGTCAGGTTCAAATATAAACTTGGCTTCATGCCCTTTTGAGAGCAATCTGTCCATGGAGGATTACTGAACATCTTGGTGGGGACTGAATTTGAACCAGGTTCCAAGGATGAAAGCCCACAGTCTAATCTGCTGAGCTACGGAGCCCAGTGCTGTGCTGGTTTATAGAAATCCTATTAACTGAGAGATTGAAGGGAAGCAGATAAGATAGCAAGGTGTTGGAAATCAGGCTTCAGTAGTTTTAACAGGAAAGGTACTTTTGAGCCATGCTACTGTATCCAGATAGGAATTTAAAACAACACATGTGTTTTGTGTGTGCATGCATGTGCAGCTGCCTATGTCCACACATGTATATGAAAATTGAGTGTTTTGTAGGTATATCTATATTTTCTGCATTCGTGGCACATAAAATGTTTCAATGCATTTAACATGGAAACAGTTTTAACAGAGGACTTGTCTTCATCTTGAAACGGATTCACTTATTTTACATATCGCAAGCAAGCAAGGGTGATTTCAATCAAATTGCTCTTCTGTCTTGTGCTATCAGTCATATTCAATGGTGTAAGCTCTACTGTAATGGAGAATCTTAATTGTGTCATTCACTCACATTTATTTCTCCCATGAGAATAGCTGTCACAAATAATATTTGCTGTTAATTATCCCAACAAAGACAGAATGCACAGAGGACTTCTGTCGTGATGAAGTCAGAGTCTGCATTATAAATAGATTAGCTACTTGGAGCAGTACAGAGGGACTGACCACACCTTTCAAGCTATGCCGGGGCTGTAGGGAGAAAGCTGCAGTTTCAAACTGGGTTTCGTTCTCTTAGCCTTAAAATAAAGCCACTGGATCAGATATTATACTTTTTTTTTCACCACCATCCTTTACCATCTACATAGTCTAGGACTCTAACAAGAAAAGCATTTTACACTATTTCAAATTCTGAAAGTGGGAAGCTTCCTCAAAAAGAAGAAAAAGCAAACAAGAAAACAAACAAACAACAACCACAACAAAACCCCAAAATAAAACAAAAGCTAAGAGTGGAATGAGCAAAAAATGACTGAGTTATGTGAACCCTTGTTTTCTTCTGTCTACCTGATAGGATCAGGTAATGTATGGATTTCCTTCTAGCACTGAAAATAAAATTAATACATATCTAAATTATTATTATTTGTGTCCATTTCTATATGTACTAGCATTGGAGTTCTGGTCAGTGGCTGACCCTAAATAGAATCTAGCATTTTCTGAATTTTTTAAACTGTACCAGGAGAACCCAAATTTGACTTCTCATATAAGGAGTATTGAAGAAGAATTAATAGTTATTGAAAAGATGTCATTATATTTTCTCTCCTATGAGGTACATCACTCATGATGGCAAAATAACCATAGATTGCTGACGATTGGCCCAATGAATACTAAGTTGATTACGTATTTTCAAACTTGATTTAATTAAATGACGAACTATTTAAGATAAGTACATTTATCTGGATTTTTCTGAATTTTAAGTAACATATTTTCTGTAAAATATACATTAAGTTTTCTGATCAGAAAGCTTTTCATTTTCTCTAAATATAATATTCTTAGAAATGGTATGACAGTGTGATTTTTGAATTTCATGGTTGAAAGTAAACTGATTCCATAAGTTTCTCATCCAGAAATAAAAATCATATAAAATAAATTAACAGGAAAATCTAAAATATATTTCAAATTTCATTTCTAATCTGTTGCTTAAAGGAAGTGAAAAAACAGTGAATATTTACTATGTGTTCTTATTGTTATCTAAAATGTATAATACAAAATTGCTTGTTCCTGGTGATATGTTTCTGAGAATTTTTGTGTCTGTATGCCAGAATTATAAGCAATTGACAAGAGAAGAATCCATTTGGTAGCATTATAAATGATCATATTTTTCACAAATTATACCTTCTCCAGCACATGATGATTATTTACTGCATCAGGGTAACATCTAATACCAGAAAAGAAATGCTAAATTCTGAAAAAAAAAAAGTGAAACTTAACCCTAAGCAATATAAAGACTCTACTCCAAACCTTTTATTTATAATGCCCAAAAGATGTGAGAAGGGAACAGTCTTTACTGACATTCACCTTCTCGTTTCTAAGTGAAGATTTCATTATTGATTTTAGTCAATGAATCCGTCTAGATGAGTGTATGGTTCACCCTCATTTCTTAGCCAAATGCTGGTGCTGCCCATCCACACCATCACCACACACATTCCTTATGCTGTCATCACAGCACAGAACATTCTTGCTCCTTGTGATCTCAGTGCACTGCTCAGCTATTACTCACATGTGTTTCTGAGCAAGCATCTTGAGACACTCTTGAACTACAAGAGGGATAATTCTTGAGATCCCTGTCTTGCTTTAACATCTTATTTTCAAGAAATATATCTCAAGTTTGATGAAAGAATTTATTTTCATGCTCCAGGGCACTTTAGTGGGCCAGGGATTTTCAATTCCTTTCTTCCCGGACCCTCTGGTACCATCTAAAAATATTTCTGGAGTCCAGGAGCCAGGTTGAAAAACTCTTGGCTAACTGATTTAATTTTTTATCAATTAAACTGGAATAATATAGACACAGCTCACCTATTCAGTCCATAGGAAGACATAAAAGAGTTAAATGTATGAAAGGCCATTTCTTTTACATTTATATATTTATTTATGTATTTTATGTATACAAGTGTCTGTCTGCAAGTGCCCAGAGAGGGCATCAGATCTCATTTTAGATAGCTGTGAGTTGCCATGTGGTTTACAGGGTGTTGAACACAGGGTTTCTGGAAGAACTGACAGTCCTCTTAGATGCTGAGCCCAAGAGCCCAGTTTTGATGTGTACCCTTATGGCAATAGTTTTCCAGACTATGAGTCATAGCCTCTTACCAATATCTTAAAGGTTAGAAAACAAAAACAAATAAAATATTTTAGTGTAATATAAATATCAAAGCATAAAAAGTTATTTTCCTAAGATTATACTCATATAAAAATACTGCTGTTATTCAGTAAATAGGCCTTCTATGTTTCATCCAATATTTTCCAAATCATGCAAATATGTATGTTAAACAGACTATATCCTCCACATGACACTCGCTTTGAAGTCAGGCAGAATACAAGGACTGAAGGCTGCCACCAGTATTTTAAGAAAAATATGAGAGGCCAGGCAATGTTTGAGAGTTAGGCTCCCTTCAGGGGACTTTGAACGTCAAACCTAAACTTCAGTAGAGACTTCAGGAAGCTGGAGGTACCCGAAACATGGAGTGTCCCCTAACAACAATCCAGGAGAGGGAGAGGGAGCGTGTGAGCCACAGAAGGCAAAATCATATGAGCAGGGTTAATTGAGCCCGTTGGAAATGACCTCATCGAACCATGTGCCCTGGATGCCAGGCACAGAATACAAGATTTACTGTTTTCTGGAATGGAATTTTGTTTGGCTTTCAGATAGGAATGTTTGTTTTATGTCATGTATGTATGTATGTATGTATGTATGTATGTAATTTTCTTCTAATCTGCAGGAACTCATAGGCAGGACTGACCTTCAGGCCCTGAGTAGATACTGAACTTGGAATACTGAATGATGCTTCAATAGGGCTCTGTAACCAATAGAACTCTTAGAGTTCTCCAATATACTCCAATATTTTCACTGGCTCCTGCCTTCCTTGAGGTGATTAGACTCCCTCCTCACATGCTAAAAGGCTTAGAAACAGAGTCAGCTGACAATGGACCAAACCCTGAAGATCTTGACCCAAACAAACCACTAGTTATTAAATTATATCAGATAACATAAATCATATCAGATATAGTCAAAGGAATGGGAAAGATTGACATACCATGTGAGCCTTTTCTGCCGTAAAATCATCAGAACCAGTGGCAAGGTAGAGTGTGGATTACTTATGTCATACCTATGAGAAAATATCTGACAGAAACAAGGGCCTTAGTTCTGGTTGCATCCAGAGAAGAGTCACATTACATGTAGAGAGATATGAGATATGGTACACATGAGAAGTCAGCAAATTATAGCACTAACAATACGCTCTTAATTATGCAGTTTCTCTAGCTCTCCTGTCTCCTGCCTTGAACTACCTTATAAGGATTGAATCTGGCTTATAATAATATCAAGGGATTAATCAGTTAACTGGTTCAGAGTCATTATGATCAAATTACCTCTAAAAATGGCTTAACACACCTTCAGAGAGAGGGACACTTTAGTGTGTGTGTGTGTGTGTGTGTGTGTGTGTGTGTGTGTGTGTGTGTGTAGGTCAAAGTCCAGCCTTGTTGGAGTCACTTCTCTATTTTCACTACTATCAGGTGATAACCCAAATGGTCTACCACAGAGTAATGGGGAAGAGCTGAAAAAAAAAATACAAATTGGAAAGAGTTCAATTTGCTGTCTTGTAATTCTGATTCACTAATCCTTTTCTACACCACAGATAGGTTGCTTTTGTGTTTTTCTCTTCCTCACATTGATCTTGTCACTTCCCCACTTACAGAGAAGTTCTAAACCTCCTGAACCCCATGGCCTCTTAGAGACTCCTAACCTTTTAATAAAAATCCGGTTCATTTTTCCTTCCTTTGTTTGTGCCCTGTGTCTTATCTACCACTGCTCTAAAGTTGATTAATGAAATTTCCATCTATGGCAAAAACAAAAAACAAAACTCTCTCTTTGTGCTGCTTGTCTGTTTCACAGGCAAGTTTCTCTTCATCTTCTTCATGGTCTAGGTGGTGCACAATGTTCCAGGACCAACTGAACTACCATCCCTTCAGGAAGATTTCCAACCCATACACTTTTTCAATTTTCTAACAACTCAGACCTAACTTTACAGAGAGCCTTTTTATTGTTTGAGAATTACACACACACACACACACACACACACACACACACACACACACATGCACGCACGCACACAAGCACAGACACACACACTCATATAATACACTTTGATAGAATCTAGCCCTCCGTTCCTGTTAACTTACTTATGTACCTACCATGTTGTCTTCCCAACTTCATGGGGACCATTTTAATATCCATTGAACCCACTTAGTGTTGCCTGTATGTGTGTAGATGTGGAGCCACCTACAGGTCAAGAGATAAAGGGCCTCATCCCTGTAATAAACTGCCCCTGGCCCAGCATTAGTTGTCAATAGCTCCTAGAAAGGGGTAGAACTTCATGAGCCCAATCTCTGATCACAGTGGGAACTGAGCAACTTCATCTTGAGCACATCTTGTGCATGCAGTTCTAGCTGCTCTGATGTCATATGTACACCTGAGATGTAAATACCCTCTTATATAAACAGTCTATTTCATCAGTGCATTCTTAGCTCAAGAGAAAGAAACATTGTGGGAAGGGAAAGATTATTTCATTGTCTATTCTGAGAGCAATTCTGAGACACAGATAGCTGTAAGCAGCTAGGAAAATTGTAAAAGAGAGTGGAATGTACAGACCAATTAAGAATTCTGAACAAAACTTGAGTGTGTGGCAATGCTTCAATAATGTAGTTCACTGAGCGGCTCAGCAAATACGTGCACCCACATGTCTTCTATCTTTTCTTACACTTGAAGACATTTCCCTGAAGGCTAATAAACAACAAGTGCCTCCCTGAAGAACAGTGAATGTACACAACCGATTCAAATACAGTAAGTGCCAGCTCTTCTATATTTGCTCTTGAGAATCCTGCTTAAAGACAAAAGTTAGAAGAGTAAAAGAAAAAGAAAAATGTGTATCTTATTTGTTAGATTTTTCTGTCCTTCACTGGAATACATATGAAGTGCTTACTGTCTATCAGAAACAAAAATACTTGATTCCAAGAAAAAAATATATGAAGAATGAGATCCTTACTTCCATAAAGGTTGTAGTTTGAAAAACATAGGTGTAATTTTAATATATCATCAGATGGTAAAATTATAATTAGAAAAAACAGGAACAGTAAATTAACACGATAAAACGTAAAAACGATTCCTATGTTAGAGCTTTGAAGGAAACATTAAGAAAACTGTACTTTGTGATTTCAGTATCTTCAACCAATGGAACAAGGCCCACCCATGTTAAACAGGCAATGTGCTTCCTTTCAAAAATATTTTAAAAACTCAATCACATCTATTAAATTTTCAAAATAACATCTTAGATTAGTGTTTGACAAAATAACCGGGCATCCAGCCTAGCACGGATAATTAGTCTTCACTAGAAGTCAGCTTGGTAGGTAAATACCGAAGCTTGAAAAGACCATACACAGGGGCTTTGAAGCCACAAGAGCTTTCTACTGTCTCAGCTAACTACTACACATGGGATTGTTCTAAGTGCATGACTAGTGGAGAGGTGTGGAAAGCATTCCTTCGTGTATTGAAAGTCATGAGTGAATATTTCCAAGTCTGGACAGCAGGTGAAGGGCCCTTTGGATAAGTCAATAGACAACAAGGAAGCAGCCATTTGACACGTTACAAAACATGTACTCACACAATTGTTTATAAATGAAATGGGTTATTATTTGAGTCTTGACTTTGCTACAATCAGGATAAGATGTTCAGTTCTATTAGAGAAGGAGTGATTCTTTTTTTTTAAATCATATATACCATAAATATAATGGCACGTTTGCACCCTGAATGCTTTCTTAATAAACGCCAATGACATTATTTTGTTAATGTAAGCAATACTTTAATATCTTATATAGTAATTATATTATATAAGCAATGTAAATCCTTATGTAAAACTATGTGAATTGTATGTAGTGTGTATACTAATACATATTAATAAATAAATATATTGATTTATAAAGATGTGACAATGACAAATTCAAATACCTTATTTTGATGGATGAGTGATATCCCAAGTGCATAAGCTTTTACTTCATGATTTTTCTTCTTGTGTGTCTATAATACACTTTCCACTGAAAAAATGGTCTTTTACTTTGTGACACTAAGAAATTCTCTTAGTTTGCTTTTGGTTTTGTTTTTTTACAAAAGATATGGTGATACCATGCCCATGAAATAATCTTTGTTTGAAAATACATCAACAGACTTTATCATTCCAGTTTTCCTAACTGCAACAACAACAAAAGCACAAAACAAGGCTAAGATAACCAGACAAGGGGCCCTGAAGAGCAGAACATAATTGGTGCCTGCAAACTCTACCATCCTCAGAGGAATGATCGGCATACGATTCTTCTTTCATGGACCATGCTGTGCCTCCCTTGGAACCTGTACAGAAGCATTTTATTGCGCTTATTAAATATTTTTAATATGGACCCACTCAGCATTTCTAATTCATAGTTTCCTTCACAAGCCTTCCCATGCCACTCACCTCCTTCCCTATCATGCGTAATTTAAAATAAATTACGTGAGCTTATTCCTCTGATTAAGGAAGCCTAATGCACAAACACACAAAGGATATGACCAGCACGGCTCAAATAGCTAATGAATCTGGCTGTTTTCAGCTCATTCCCAATAAAATGGGCCCCACAAATCACTATAAAAAATGTGTTTTGTACTTCAAGAACCATAATTGTCCCACATTTACAATTCATAACTAGTGACTGCAGGGTGCTTACTCTAGTTAATCCTCCACAGAATAGTGGGTATTGATGCTGTGGAGTAGGGGGCACAACAAAATCATCTGTCACTTGAAATACTCTTTTGGGAAACTTCTCACACCAATAAAAGCTTTGAAAGGCAGCATCGGAAACCTTAGTTTGTCTTTCCCCTTAAACTGTAAGAGATTAAAACAGTGAAGGTTTGGATACCCCCAAGCCTTTCCTGGCACATCTCACGTTTACCTTTATTTATAGCCTTCAATACGGCAGTGATGAAGCATGCTATCGGACAAGCAAAAGGACTGTATATCAAACTTCCTCCATAACTATATCACTCTATAGAAATGATCATTAAAGATATGTGAGCTCTGACAAAGTTTTTATTTTAATTCATCTGTTTAAGGGACAATAGTGTGATGGCAAACTACCAGTCACTGAAGCTATATTAATGGCTCAGTTTTAAATATTACCATAATATAATGAGGTTTATTGTGGTATTTACATACATACTTTGTTTTATTGATTCTCTTCCTCTACTACAATCTGAATCCTACTGTTGGCAAGCAGTCTTCTGCCTAGTAGATTTCTTTCACTTTCATGTCACATATAATCAATTGAACTCCATTTTTCTCCTTTTTTTTTTTTTTTTGTCTCTTCCTGATGGACAAATTCTTCTTCTCATGGTCTTTTCTTTTTCTTTTCATGCTCTATCACAGGCATATATTTATAGGTAAGGAATACAATTATTTATTTAGTTAACTGGTCTATTTATTGATGAGAATATTTTCCTTTGTGTTTAAATTACAGTTCATTATACATTCTACTTTATAGTGCACTTTTTGAGCTGTAGCTGGAAAAAACTTCTTGTTATCCTACATGTTGTTTCTGCATCTGCAGATAGTTCTCTTGGTTGTAAAGATAGGTTACCATCATCTGTCTCTTAGCCATCATATGTGTTGAGCAATGATGTATGTTTCTTAGAAATAACACATAGTCAGATCTTACTTTTTAATTCCTTCAGTTAGTCTGTACCTTTTAATGTGTTGGTTGAGGTCATTTATGCTTACATTTGTTGTTTAAATGTATTTTCTGTGCTCCTGAAAAATCTTTTTGCTCAACTATTGGTAGGTCTTCTCTTGCACTGTTAGTAGTAGATTTTGTTTATTTGTTTTATTGGGTAAAATAGATTCCTGCCCAGATCTCTCATATGATTCCTAACATATAATATATTGTTTCCTATGTTTTCAAGAAAGAGGGTTAGTTATATTCAATCACCTTAATTTGTACTTATCTTGAAATAGCCTTCCTTCTACATCACTTGAAGCTTCTGTTGCTGTACTCTCAGCACACTTAGAAAATAGGGATTGGATTACTGACATTTCAGGATCTACACAGGAGCTTCCTTCCCCTGGTCCAGATTCCATGGTTTCAGAAAACATTATGCAAGATGCCAAGGGAAGGAATCAACTAATTGCCCTACCCAGCAGAGATACCCAGGAACCTTAACAATGAAATACACGTCAAGATAATCTGAAAAGATGCATTAAGAGTCACTTATATGTTGCTGGTAACCAACAGAAGTATAATTGTACTCACAGCCCACTCAAAAAAAAAGTAAGCGATGCCTGACACTAGAAAAGTATCCAACTCCCACGAGCAAGTCTGGACCTAGATATTAGAAGAGAATATACTAAACCAAATTTGCTAGATAAGCATGATTTCTTACCACATTCTAAATATTATACATACAAGTAAGTATAGCTATCGCCTCTATAAAAAAACAGCTTTCTTTGTAGTAAATTAAAAACATCACAAACAAATACAACCGAAGATAATGAAGGGACCCAGGGATTGTGGGGAGACCAGGACCAAAGCATACATCTATATCACCACCCCTCTGCATCTATGAATCAGGAGAAAATATCATCAGAGGATGGCATGGGCAGACTATCAGAACAAGAATACCGTGAATTCTGCTGCGAAGCAGTCTTCCCTAGAAATGGCTGCACAACCAAGGCTGAATAATGACAGTGTCACTAGACACGCTAACAGGGCAGGGAGGAATCTCACAAAGTCACAGACTTGAATAAGGAACTAACTACGGGCAACAGATGAGAACTAAAAGAGGAAGAGCTACCATCTACCATGGATAAACTCCTTAATTTTTCGTCATGTATATTTTGAATTCCAAACACCTCTTATGTTTGTCCATTTTTCTCAACCTTTGAGATTTTTTTTCTGTCATATTTTTATTGACTATATTACCTATGCTCTTTGACTTTATCTCTTCTTCTTCTTCTTCTTCTTCTTCTTCTTCTTCTTCTTCTTCTTCTTCTTCTTCTTCTTCTACCACTGAAATTTTATATTGGTCTTTTGAATGAACCTGAATTCTTAGAAGTTTAGATCACATTCATTGTTTTTCTTGATATATGTTTGGAAGCATTATTGTGCTAATCTCCTATATCATTAAAAAGTGTATTATTCCCCTTGGTTTTACCTGTGGATAATACTGTCCAATATTTTTATTATTATTTTACATATTTACTCTTCATTTAGAGAATTTTCTAAATCTTGATTTCCTTACTGAATTTTATTTTCTACATTTTAAGCCTTCTGCCCAAGTCACTTATCATTTTCTCTACTTGAGGAACTTTCTGATGTCCTTATTACTTTCTTACATCATTAATCTTACTAGAGTCTTCTATGTGATTATTTATTCTTTTTAAAAAGTAGAATTCTAAAAATCTGAAGTATTTTTCTTGCATTCTTAAGGCTTTTCATCATCGATTTCAAGCACTGAGTTGTGAGCTTCTGGGGATTGCCTGGTGGATTGTTTCACATTATTTTCATTTCTTTGTTGTGTTTTGAACATCTTTTTGTGATAGAGATATCTTCATTCTGTCCCTTTATAGTTGTTCTTCCTGCTTGTTTATTTTATTTTATGTGAGCCCACCTGGTGGGCTTCTATGAGCCAAAGCTAGCTTTAGTAACAAACGTAAATGTTTGACAGCTGCCCCAGGGTTAACTTGGAAGAGAAAAGCCTTCTGTACTTTTCTTACATCTGTGATAAGATTCAGAGATAGCAGTATGCACCAGCTCCACGACCCCCCCCCTCCCGACCCCACACACAATCCCTATGTTCTTATGCAATTTCTTTAGTCAATTGGATGGATGGGGCTGTGTTGGGAAGCTTAAGAATCTACTGAAGTCAAGCTCCAGTAACAGACTTCTGTTGTCTCTATAGCCTCCTCTGCTTGTATGGTAATAACCCATAATGATCATTGTAAATATATTTATAATTTTTCAATAAGCCAGAAAACTTTATGTGATACTTCATTTACAATGATCTGGTTAATCTTAAAACTAATACTTGCATTCTTTAGATGACTATACACTTTACTTTCCATGGCACATGTTAACTTTTCAGAACTTATCTCCTAACTAAAATCTTTGATGCTATGGCTAATTAATAATTCATTCTTATTGCCATTCCCTGAGGAAGCACTATTCTGTTTGCTTCTATGAGTTTTACCTCTTAGATTTTACATAGAAATGAGATAGTGCAGGGCCAGTGTATGCTAGTCCATCCTTTGTGAGGTACTATGCACCCCTGATATGCCCCAAAGTCATTGTTTTTTATTTTGTTTTTGTTTTGTTTGTTTGTTTTTTGTTTTAATGAGAAATGATTGCTTCCCATGGAAATGCCATGTAGACAGGAACAAATGTGGCTCATTGGGAAGCCTTTCTGTCCTTGAAATGATATCTGTATTAATTATTGGGCAACTCTATTTTACCTTCTTTTTTATCTGCATAATAAGGTGCATCTTTTTCCTCCAATACAGTTTTGTCTTCAATGCCATCCAGCACCAATGACTGTCAGGAAGAAGCCTATCAGTCTTGTACCAGGGCGTCCAAAGCCATGAACCTCAAACAAGCCTCATCTCTACCTAATGACTACCACAAGTCTTTGTGATTGTGATGAAATGCTAAATATGACTGTGAATTTATTCCAGGATTGGAGTGTTTAAAACTCTGTCTGAGTTTTCAAGTGATGAAAGAAGTCTTTGAGGTTGGCTTTCGGGAGGAATTTAGAAGAGTTTAAAGGAGTGGTCTAGAGAAAGCCTAGAATTAGAATTGAACTGGTATTCCCTCTGGGGTTGGGGGGATGGCAGACTAGGATGATGGGAGTATGGGTGATAAAGGCTGGACTATGAGGTTTCAGATGAATACTGTGTAGAGAATTAGACTCCAGTTGATACTTGCTACACTGGGGAAAACCTTAGATTTCATACATGTCCTAGGGGCTTCCAGGGAGGCCAACCATAAATATTAGAGACTTCTTTATTTGCCAGAGAATATCTCCAGAAACCAGAAGACTCAGAGTGCACCATAGCTCTTACCAGATGTCTTTAAGTCACATTCAAAGAGACAATTGGGTTAAAGTAGCTATAGAAGTGAAAGGTTTGCAATATTTGACAAATTGGCCAGAAAAGGAACCCTTCTAAAAACGCTATTTTATTGGCACTGTAAAGTGTCAAGAACCAAACACGTTCTTTGAAATGGACTAATAGGAAGTATGAGGCTGGGCTATTTATCTCATGATCACCAAGGCCAGGGCTAGAGAAATGGCTCAGTGCTTAAAATCACGACATTTTCTACCAGAGGATCTAATTGATTTACATTGCTCACATGGCAACATACAACTGTCAATAACACCAGTCTTAAGTGATCTGTATTATGCCATCTTCTGGTCTCCACAGGCACCAGGTATTATGTTGTACACAAGCACACAAACAGGCATAAGGCTATACACATTATTTAAATAATAAAAATTGCCAAGTTCATTCCACCTACCAAATGCACAGTTGTGGAAAATGTGTATTTTAATATATTTTCATTTAAAAAAGAACCACAGGCACCATGCTTTTCAAAAATAACCATGGAATCATGTCCAGTTAGTTGAGTACATTGTCTATTGCATCTAGCCTTGGAGGCATGCAGAATACTAGCCTTATAATCTTTTGGGGGTTTAGCCAAGTTTCTGAAGGAAGTCATGAGAGTCTCTGTGGGATATTTGAAAATTCAAATCCCTGGGAGCAGCTCCATACAGAGATCATATGGAACTATGGGAACGAGGCTGGAGCTTCTGTGGAGACCTCTCCAAAATCAGAGGTGATGGTAATCAGCAGCGATCATCTGTGAGAGAAAGCTATAGGCACTGAGCAAAGCCAGCTTCAGAGCATACTGATGTGAGCCTTAAACAGCAAAACTGTATTCTGTACAAAACAGAAGATGCTGGTCACCTATAGAACTTAATTTCTGACTTGCTTGGTCTTGAGCTTTCTTGACACTAACATCTCCTTGCCACTTTGCAAATCCATTGTTTCATATAGGAAAGTTTACTCTGTACATTTCTTTTCTTCCTTTTTTTCTTTTCTTTTCTTAAAGTGCTACTCTATTGTTTGCGTTGAATCTTGGAAGAGATGTTTTCTTGCATGTTTAGCAGTTCAGAGGCTGTGAAGAGTGTCTTACAGAAGGACCAAACACACTCTTCATTGTGTGAGTCCATGGACTTTGAAAGATAAGGACAGAATGCTATGCGCTGGATGCTAAGTTTCCCTCAGAGATCCATGAGCTAAACTTTTCCTTCCAAGCATGGAACTACTGGGAGTTGCAGAACATTGACAACACCTCTTTAAGGAATTGGGGCCATGTTTTTGCAAGGGACTGTGGGATAGCAGCCACTTTCTCTCTTCTGCATAATAAACATGAAGCCAATGATTTCACCTTAACATACATTCCTTGTTATTGTTATTAAGCAATCACACCAATGGCCTACCAGTCACCTATAGAAGCTTCCGATGCTGTGGGGCATGAGCAACCTTATTTCTTTGTTAAGTCAGTTATCTCGGATAGTAGTTATAATGACAAAAGCTGACTAATACACCTGTGGACCAGGGACAATGAACATGTTCATACAACTGAGCCTTTAGGAGGCCAGGTTTGTGGGATTTGATTGCTTCAAGTGGGTTCTCATTCTCTGTCTTAACCATTTTCTTTCTTCAATTCTTAGGAAGTTCAGTGGAGTTTTTGTAGTTTCATGAAAAGATATTGGCTGGATAGGAGGCTCAATGGTTCAGAGCTCTCTCAGCTTTTTTTTTTTCAGCACCCACATGGCACCTCACAACTGTCTGTACCTCCAGTCCCAGAGCATCAGCCACCATCACACAGACATACATGCGGGCAAAACATTAATGCACATGAAGTAAAAATAAAATATATCATTAAAAAAGTAAACCTTACCATTTGCAGTGTAAAGAAATTTTTTAGAGTGGCTTCAGGAGGAGAAACATGTCTTGGCTATCTGTTTTTATGAGAGCTGAGTTTTCAAATCATTCAGTGACCTAAACATAGGCATCTCTGCTTAGCAGATTATTTTCTAATTGATAATCCTGAGATCACTAGATGTAGGTGAGGTTAGAAAGAAATGGCCAGGAGGATCCTAGTTTTTGACAATTAATTTGAAATTACCCTTAAATACAAACATGTCTTCTTGTTAACAAAATAAAAGAAAATAATGTCTTCAACCTAGCAACATGCATGGAGAGGACATAGGCTCCCTGCTCAGATGTAGCCCTAGGCTGTTCACTTTACCTGTGGGTCTGCTAGTAAGGAGAGCAGGGCCTATCTTGGAAGAGCACTCTGCTAAGCAAGAACTTACTGAGAGTGACTTGTCTCTGAATATGAGCACTGCGGCAGGGGAGAGAACCTCCTATTTTGTCATCAGTTCAGGCGAGGCAAGGATCTCACATTGATCTGGAAACCCTAGAGTCTGTCTCCTAGCTCGTACTGGAGAGTGGACTGTATCAAATCAGGATGTCTTACATACAGTCACCCATTAAAAAACATCCGAAGAGTCCTAAGTATTTCAGGAAAGGCAAGAGATTGAAACAGATGAAGAAAACTACATACACACTGGATCTGGGTTGGTAATATACACTAGTAATCCCCACAGTACAGCTCCTGAGGCTCAGGACATTTCCAGGTTTACTTTATTCTTTTCATTCCTATACATGACTGCTGGAATTATAGATAAAAGGATAATCAAGGACACTGGCATGTTTTTCTTAGAAAATGGGCAGTGCTTCACTAAATAGGGTGAAGCTGATTCTTCGTAAATACAGAGACACAAAGCAAGTTGTGGTCATTTCTATTTAAGATAACCTCTCACCTTTGTAAAACTCTCTTCTGCTTCAGCCTACACAGGGCCAGGTTTCCATCATTTCTATTATTGTGAATCTTCCTTTTTTACGTATTGTCTTACTTGAAGGACTTTTAGGTCTTCCTTCTGCTGACCTCACTCCATTAGTCTTTCATCACCCCCAAGGACAGTGTTGGTGGTGGTCTATGTAACTGTTAAGCATGTCCACACATCTTACATGGATCTCATGTAAGCTGTCGACTCTGCCTCTTACTTAATGAAATTACCTTGGTACTGGGGACTTCTTATCCTCTGAAAAGTAACCTACTGGTTTTTAGTGTGATGGTTCTCTTGATGGATATATTCATGATAGACGAAAAAGAGTAGCAGGGTAAAAGTAATTCAGCTCTACGCATGCAAAAACACTGTCTTTGATGTCTACGTGAGGGATGCTATCTCAAGGAGGGGAAAAGGTTACAGGTGAACTACACACTAGGTGAAGGCCTGTGATTGACTGGGTGAACAGGTTAAGAGAGATCCACCTCTCTGCTTCTCCACCTTTCACTCCACCATCTCGTACTAATTACAACTAAGAGGGGTGAAGATAAGGACTGGCAGTTTATTTTCAGTTCCTAATGACTGCTCAACGCCCATCAGGAGCATGAATATTTCAATGATTCCCAATTTCGGAGTGGGAGGCTGGGTGAGATTTAGCTTCCTTGCAACTTCGAAAGGCATACTGTTCTTTCCTGTGTGGGCTTTGGGCTTTGCCTGAGTTCCTGCATCTGACATAACTCCCCAAGGAAGTTGAAAAGGAGTCAGTGATACTTTCATTAGATACGTAGGAAGCTCATTGATTTAATTAATGAAATTACTACTGAAGACTATGTTTCAAAGATAGGTTACCAATTCCTTGACAGGTGATTTGACTTTCAACATTTGCAAGTCCTAGTAGAAACAAGAATTATTTTAAAAAGCATGACGATAATGACTTGGAAGTCAGGGCTGAAATTGGGGCTGATGTAAACATTAGTGTTAAAAGGTAACGGGGCTACCACCTACCACCTTCCAGGACATTACTCTCAGGGCCATCTCTGTTATAACTGGCTTCTTCCTGATCCGTTATCCTCCTTTTCTATTACACACGCTGTAAAGCTTCATGACTCTCAATCCTGACCTCAAACTTCATCTCTCTTCTAAACACACACCCGTCACGATCATATACTCATCTGCTCTGTAGCTACAGGTGATGCAGGCAATCTCTTTCACACTTATAATACCATCCTTGGTATTTCCCCTAAAATTCAGAACCACCTATTTAATTGCTCATTTGGTGTAAGTCTATAAAATATAATTGGTCTTTTGTCTTTAAAAGTATTAATATTTTGTGTAAAAATTTGTTGTGTAAAATCATGGGCTCCATTCTAACACTTCCCGCTTGTATATTTATGTACTTGGCTCAACTTCACCATCCTCTTCCACTTTTGTTGATTGCTTTCTTCTTCCATTCATCTTCTTCTCACCGTTAATTATATATATTTATTTTCGTTTCACTCATATGTCATTCTATCTTTATCTATTGATATAGATGTAGGTAAAATATCTATGTTTACAAATAAATGCATGCACTAATATAAATTCTTTATGCCAGAGAAAACATGGTATTTATGTTTCTGAGTGTGGCTTAGTTTTCATGACATAATGATCTCCAGTTGCCTCCATTTTCCTGCAAATGTTATTCTTTAATAATGTATGGCTAAGTCAAGAAATAAATAGGTGTTTAAGAAGAAAAGAACAAAAACAAAAGCAAAAAATAAAAACGAAAACAAAACCACAGCTCATGAGATGGCTCAGCAGTTAAAGAGCATGTGTTTGTTGCTCTTTCAGAGGACACGAGGTCGGCTCCCAGCACCTTTGTCAGGCAGCTCACAGCTATCAATAGTTTCAACTCTAAAGGATCCAAAGTTGAACAAAATTTTAATTCTATGTGTTTAAATTTTCATTATGGCAGTGATAACTCAATATATGTATTATCACATTTTTTAATGTGGAGATGATACCTAGGAGCTTTTGCTAAATGAATATTGTGACTTTATTGAAAATAGCAACTCTCTAGGGAAAAAATAGGAGGGAGGGAAGAATGGGAGGATACAAGGGATGGGCTAACAATTGACATGTAATATCAAAAAATTATAAAATATATTTTAAAAAAGAAAATAGCAATCCTCTAGATAAGACTATCTATGTTCTACTGTATCAATATTTACAGAATGAAATATGAGTCATTGAATATAGGTATAAGGTTCTGTTTGTTCCTGGTTGAAATTTTCACTTGAGATCAGAAGGAACAGAATTCCACATGACTATGGTGGAAGGATCATTGGGACTGGGCATCCTTTACTCTGCTTAGGAAGGCTGGATGTGGGAATCTGTCCAGTTAGGAAACTTGGCTTGTGGAAAAGGCCAAGAGTGCATCTCATTTTGGAGTTTTTACAGCAAGTGCAATGATAAGTGTTGGATGAGCAGGTGGGAACAAATATAACCCGATCCCTTCACCTAACTTGAATATAAGCATCAAATACAGGAACTTACTGAATATATGCTCTTCAATAACAATCAGAAAAATACATGCAAAAATCCCATCCCTCCCAGGAATGTTCAAATAAGGCATTAGGAAAAAAAAAATGAATCAGAAGGGTTATGATAATAACACTTTACATTTTTTTGAGAGGTCTATAAATACTTCACCCTCTGAAAATTGAAGGGATGGCCTCACTAACTTTAACTAACTTCTCTGGGATTCAGCTTCCTCATTTCAGAGAGGAAAGGTGAACTTGGCTGCCATGTTACTCAAGGATTGGGGATATGCTGCTCTTAAAGTCCCTGATGTCAAAATTGCACAAATTCTCCCTCTCCTCTTTAGCACCCTTCAGACCCTGCACACAGATAGCCCCCAAACATTTGCAAATTCAGCAATGTTATCTTATTGAAACCCCTCCCCACTTCCTCCTACCTAATAAAACTTCCTGGGCCTGAAGCCTGCTATGAAGTTACTCTCAAGAATTTTGCTCTTATTCTGCTAATTTAATCTTCTTTCCTCTTCTTCATAATTCAATTTTGTCGACCTTTTCTTCAGGGGAATTTAAAATTTACTACCACAGCTACTTAATAGGCTGCTTCTTGTGATAAGGGGATAAGAAATTTACTTTTGGGGACATGTGCTGACTTCCTCGTGGGTACCATTTAGCCTGCTTACTGCTGACCTCAGGTTTCTGTAACTTCTAATGTTAATGGCTTCTAAAATGTAAGGAATTCTTAACTTCCGCTGAAGATTCACCTGTGAGAAAGTCACAACAGTGAGCATTTCAATGATGCAACTCGCAGTTACTGTCTTAAAAATTAACTGTATTTATGAAAAAAATTAAAATATCAGCTTCATTACTTTTGTTTAAAATGTATTAAAATAATACCACAGCTATGTATGAAGTGGTCATTTAGGATATTGGTATAACACAACAACAGTAGTAAGCACCATGGTTACCTAGTTTGGTAAAAAGTGAGAAAGAGAAAGATATTTATGGGTAGATTTGATCATAAGAAACAGTGCCATGTATCTCTTTTGCCATGCACATGGATATATGCGAGATATTGTATTAACAGGTGAAATGGAAGGATTTGTTGGTTTTAATAAAATTAAGCATGTTAAGACAGATTGCATGATGTCCTGATATATTGTAGTCCTGATCACTAATATGTCCTGAGGTAAAAGCAAGATCTTTATTATGGCATAAGGAAGAAAGAAAGGAGTATTTAAATCAGGTCTTGAAAAAATGAAATGAAATGTGCTCATTCAATATAGATATTTTCAAGTTAGGATGTGTGCTGCTAAAGAAAGCACAATATAGATATTTTCTACATGTGGAAAATATTAATTAGAAATTAAATTGAAAAGTTGGAATTAGTATCCTGTAATTAAAATTCAGGACATCATATTAATATGTATAATATACCTAAAATACAAGTGGCTAACTTTCAGAACACTTCTTTTTTACTGTCATAGTCTCAGGAGGATTTTCTAGAAATTTTTTCTCTAATCAGTCTGGGGAGACTTATACCGTGCTACACTAAGTATATTCTATGTGAGGGCTTCAACTATGTCTACTTAAGAAACTTGGTATTTGGACTCTCTATTCTAACAAATTTATGCTACAAGCAAATGAGTGGCATGATGTGGGTGTTACTGAGTCACTGTAGAGAGCCTGCATGTAGAAATGGTTTACAGCAGTTTCTCTCTTCTCCCAATAAATTCAACTCAATGCATTACCTCCCTCAAAAGTATAGAGAGCAGACGGTGTAGGGTGTTGTGGAAAAACTTGTGATGGTGATTACAATAACTCCTACATGAGAGTAAACATTTTAAAGAGAAAAAACAGATTTTTGTTAGATTATGAAAAATATTTATACTTTGGTGTTTCAGATAATTTCCCACTGCCTAAAAGTTTAACTAGATTGCAAAGTTCACTTCTTTTAATTATTGTTAATAACTCCTTTCAACTTCAATTTCTGAAGAATTTAATTTATTATAATTTGTTCAGAATGCATACTGATTGCTATGCCCTCCCTTGTAGCTTCAGGTTTCCACATTTCCTTCTTCCCGCCCTCTTCTGCCCTGTTCCCCTCCCTTAGACCACTGACAGAAGCGGACCTCCTCCCCTGCCATGTGACCACAGCCTATCAGGTCTCCTCTTGATATTCTGTGTCCCTTTCCTCTCTGTGCCCTCCAAGCCACCCCACCAAGTGGAAGTGAACAGATCTGGGGCACCAGAGTTCATGTCAGAGGGAGTCCCTGCTCCCTCCACAACCATGAAGAATGAGCTGTCCATTGCCTAGATGTGAACAAAGGGTCTAGGTTTGCTGCTTGCATTGTCTTTGTTGGTACAATAATTTTTTGCAGGCCCCCTTGGGTCAAGATCTGCTGGCCTTGAAGGTCTCCTAGTGGGGCTACTGAACCCTTTAGGTCCTTTGATCCCAGCACCCCATTCGTCCTTACCACTTTTATTTAGACAACATGATAGAAAGAAAGAATCAAGCTATTTTAGGCCAGCATCAAATATATATAAATAAACACCTTACAGGTTTGCATATATAAAGTATTCATGTCATTAGAGATAAGGCATTGAAATATAAAGATCACCAATGTGGAATGTTGCTGAATGAACTGCAAGGTGATTTGTGTTCACAATGTTTGGACAATCTGTTGATTGCACGTGCAGTGCAGAACTCTTCATCTTTCCTGGAATTGGATTCAAGATCACGTCATTTAAAATGGGATATTAATTGCAAGATTCAGTTTAAAGAGGGAAAAAGTCATCCTATAGTCTGGGGCTATTCAGATGCTAACAACTTAATGTTATTTTAGCTTGACATCAAGGAACTCCTGGACAATAATATGACACAGAGCTAATTCCAGGATAACCCAAGTCAACCTTTCACACTAAGATCAGAAACAGCTTCAAGGCATACAAAAAACAGGAAAGATGAGAGGGAATAAAGGAATGTGTTGGGCAACAGGAGAAATACCATAAGAAAATGCACCACACTTTCTTTTGTTTTGATTAGCTCTTCTCT
This sequence comes from Acomys minous, assembly GCF_964271855.1. Lineage (NCBI taxonomy): Eukaryota > Metazoa > Chordata > Mammalia > Rodentia > Muridae > Acomys > Acomys minous. Next base: position 31,643,331 of record NC_140498.1, on the reverse strand, counting down.
GATGCTCAGCATGTGAGGAAAGTAGATCAGTTTATAACTAAATAATTTATTGAATGGGTCAGACATTTTAAGGTCCAAAAATGAAAACAGGTTTACTTCTGTCATCAGCCAGGGCTGTCACGTGTTCTGTTTTTAGAAGTAAGCAAAATCAGGGTATCTACAGCCTCTCTCTCTCTCTCTCTCTCTCTCTCTCTCTCTCTCTCTCTCTCTCTCAGTTTAAATAATGTTTCACAAAGTTAAAACAGTGAGAAAATCCTATATATGCAGGAATGGTTCCACAATTTGTAGACCCAGCAAACATGTTAGCATTCAAATACGAGGCCACTGGCCTGGAATGCCAGGGGAGAGACTGAGTAGGAGTTCAAGGCAAAATGGTGCCTTGCTCAGGGCAGATTAGTTTTCTTGTGCACATTTCTCTAACTTGTTTCACAAACAGTATTTAGAAATTCCTCTCCAAGTTATATAACACTTAAGTGTACAGGCATGTTGTAGGAGTCTTACAACTGACATGTCTCTGAATTTTATTTTCAGACTACAATTGGCAATATTAGCCGACTTCAAATACACAGCCACAGTTATGTAAACAGATGTACATGGGTGCATATATGTACACACACACACACACACACACACACACACACACACACACACACACCAGTCTCTGTGAGGAATACTCAGATAATGATTTTGCCAAAGCTTTCTTTACACACAAAAGAAATCAATATTTGGAAAATAATCCAGTGACATGGTTTCTATCCTCATTTGGATTAATTGCAATTATAGCAGGGCTCCCCACCAGCCTACAATTGCTAGACACTATGTAACTCAAGAAATGGGAAGACAAGCCATTCTGTTCTGCCATATTCCTCTCACGCATCACACGTAATTCTGTAAAGTTACTGCCTCACCCTGTTCATGTGAGGGGAAATGATGAATTAAAAGTATACACATAGCCGTGAATCCTGGTCTGGATAATAATCATATAGAACAGTCAAACGCTGCCGTTGGATTGATGTAAGTGTGCTCACATCTTTGTGGTTTGTAAGTTATTACTATAATTCATACTGTTTCAAACATGGATGGAGCTAACGTAAGAACGTCATGGCTATTGCCAGTCTTAGAAGACCATCTTTTCCACTTCATCATTTTATGCAACTCTCTTGTAAGTACACATTTTCCCTCTACATACTGGTCCTTCGTGTGGGTTTCTGCATACTCTTTTCCTTTTAAATTCATTGGTGTGGTATTTATTGGGTTTTGAAAAGATTCAAGTTTTTTTAAAAAGAAAATTAAAATATAATACATTGCTTAGATAAACTCTTTAACATAATTTTAGGCCTCAAACAAGTTATGACAGCCACCGGGTATATATAAACACAAAAAGCTATAAGGTATAAAAGAAAAGATCCTTAACGTAGTCCTTGAGTTCTAACCAAAAGGATTTCCATGTCTGAAAGGAAGCATGGTGCTTATGTGAGAATATTCATTCCCCAATGGATCTGCCTGGATGTGATTTTTAGCTCTGCTTTTAGCTGCAAATATTCTAGAGCACAATGATTATCCTCTCCACAAGCTGGGCACCATATAACGACTATGACACATATTGAAATAGCAAAACCTCTTTGAACAATGTTTTAAATAAATGACATGCATACACACACACACACACACACACACAAACACACACATATGTATATTGGTCAGGGGATTGCATCTAGAGCCTTGTATATGCTCAGGACGCATTGTATAACAGAGCTAATGACAAAGTCCATTGCTTGTGAGGTTGCACAGATTAACTTTATGTTCAGTAGGTAACCCATTCTAGCCTTTAACTTGCTACCTTCCAGCATCAACTTTCCAAGATCTGAGATTATAGGTATCCAGCACTCTAAGCAGATAAGTAAACACAATGTATGATTCTCAATGAAACTAACTTAGTAAGTCCTGGAAAAATTATTGGGACCATCTGAGTATAATACTATTTTAAAATTTGTAAAAAAGAATAAAAATAAATAAATAAATAAGGAAAGAAAGAAAGAGAGAAAGAAAGGAAAGAACGCAGATATAAGCAGGATGTCCCATACTTCATTTGTTAAATTTAACATAAAGTTGTTAAAGCTTCCCACATCAGTGTTTACAAATCTACCTGAGGAACATAGCACACCGATTACTTCAAATAAAGGTATTCTATACAGAGTTAACATGTTAAAATTCACTTAATATCATAATTTAAAAGCCTGTCTCTGAATCCATGGGAGATTAAATAGTATAGAATTCATTATTTATTTAATTATTTTATTTATTCACTTTACATCCTGGTCATTGGGCCATCATTGTGTCATCCCATCATTTCTCCCTATTGCCTTCTACCTTTTCTATTCCTCAGAAAAGGGGAGATCCACTTCCAATCTACCCTGGCTCATCAAGTTATATCAGGGGTGAGCAAGTCTTCTTCCCCTGTGGCCTGGGAAGACAGTGACCAAAACCCTGGCAACAGAGTCCATGTAAGAGGCAGCCCTTGCTCTCCTTATTAGAGGACCCACATGAAGCCTGAGCTGCCCATCAACTCCATCTTTGTAGGAGACCTAGGTCTTGTTGATGCATTGCCCTTGAGTCATGTTTCAATCTCAGCATCCTCTTCTGGGTCCTGGAGAGTTGGCTCTGTTGGTCTTCTTGTGAAGCTCCTGTCACCTCCAGGTCCCTCCCCTATTCACTTTTCCACAAGATTCCCGATGCTTTGCCCAGTGTGTGGCTGTGAGTCTCAGGATCTGTTTCCAAGCACTGCTGGGTGGAGCCCCTCTGAAGACAACTCTGTTAGGCTCCTGTCTGCAGGCCTAGTTGAGTATTGTTAATAGTGTCGGAGGTTGGCTTTCTCCCATGGGGTGGGTCTTGGGTTGAGCCAGTCATTGCTTAGACATTTCCTCAATCTTTGCTCTATGTACTCTATTGTTATCCCTGCAGGGTGAGTTTTGGGTTGACGTTTTTGTAGGTGAGTGGGTGTACTCTTCCCTCTAATGGGAGACTTTTCTAGTTAGAGGGTGTCCTCTTCAGTCTCTATGACCCCTGTTACTTTGACTCTTTGCTAGAGTCCCCTTCATCTTCCAAGGAGCCTAACTGCACTTAGGTCTCCAGCTTGCTACTTATCATCCAGTCTATTCCTATGCTAGTACCATGCAGTACTTATTACTAGTGTTCTGTAGTATACCTTTAAGTCATGGATGGATATATTGCCAGAAGTTCTTTTATGGTATAAAAATGTCTTAGCTATTCTGGTCCTTCTTCTTCTTCTTCTTCTTCTTCTTCTTCTTCTTCTTCTTCTTCTTCTTCTTCTTCATCTTCTTGTTTTTCCATATGAAGTTTAGAATTGTTCACCCAATGTCTGTAAAGAATTGTGTTGGTATTGCTTTGAATCTGTAGATTGCTTTTGCATTGCAGAAATTAGGGATACAGGGCCCATATACATAATAAAGGCTGTGCACAGCAAACAGATAGTCAATATCAATTTTTCCTTTTAAAAATATTTTATTAATTTATTCATATTACATCTCTATTATTATCCCATCCCTTGTATCCTCCCATTCCTCCCTCCCTCCTATTTCCTCTTACTCCCCTCCCCTATGACTGTGACTGAGGGTGACCTCCTCCCCCTGTACATGCTCATAGGGTATCAAGTCTCTTCTTGGTTGCCTGCTATCCTTTCTCTGAGTGCCACCAGGACTCCCCATCCAGGGGACATGGCCAAATATGGGGCACCAGAGTTCGTGTGAAAGTCAGTCCCTACTGTTCACTCAACTATGGAATACTACTCAGCTATTAAAAACAATGAATTCCCAAAATTTGTGGACAAATGGATTGAACTAGAAATGATCATAATGAGTGAATTAACCCAGAAGCAGACAGACTCAAATGGTATATACTCACTTATATCTTGACACTAGGCCAAGGGGCATGTCCCATGAAAGTCTTCACTTACCAGGAAAGTGGGACAGAGGGGAGGACATCCTATTGGAATTCTAGGTAAGAGAAGCATGGGAGAATGGGGAAATAGAAGGATCCAGAGGGTCCTAGAAACCCACAAGAAGAACATTTTGATGGGCAGATCTGGGCCCAGGGTTCCTGTTCAAACTATGGCACCAGCCAAGGATAATACGTGCAGTAAACTTTGAATCCCTACCCAGATGTAGCCAATGGACAGTAAATTCGCCAGTATCAATTTACATGGGGAGAAACTCCAAACAATTCCACTAAAATCAAGGACATGAAAAGGCTGCCCACTCTTGCCATATCTCTTCATCAGAGTACTTGAAGTTCTAGCTAGAGCAAAAAGCCAAGTTCAGGAGATCAAAGGCATACAAACCAGAAAAGAAGAAGTCAAAGTATCATTATTTGTTGATGATATAATAGTAGACATAAGTGACCCAAAAAATTCCACCAGAGAACTCCTACAGCTGATAAACATCATCAGCAAAGCAGCTGAATACAAGATTAATTAAAAAAAAAAACAGTAGCCCTCCTGTATACAAATGACAAGTGGGCTGAGAAAGAAATTAGGGAAACTTCACCCTTCCCAATGGCTACAAATAGTAAAAAGCATTGTGGTGTAATTCTGACCAAGCAAGTCAAAGACCTGTATGACAAGAACTTCAAGTCTCTGAAGAAAAATTGAAGGAGATATCAGAAAATGAAAACTGACACATGCTTGTGCATTGGTAAGATTAACATAGAATTCATTTTACATTTAAAAAATGGGATTTAGATGATCAGAAAATCGCTTACAGGGTCAAAGCGGTTGGCAAGCATGCCTAACCCCTAAGCTGGTCTCTCGAGTGGAAGAAAAATATTAACTTCTGAAAGCTGACCTCTGATATTTGACAGGACATGCATGTTCCACCCACCACAACACAAAATGTTGATTAATTACTTAATTAATTAAAATTATATTATATAGAATTTTTAGGCTGGGTAGAAATAATCATTCATTCATTGTTGAACTAGCCCAAGGGTAACATGAAAATATAAATCCCTGTGGAAATAAATGGAATACATTGTATAAAGAGAGTAAAGTAATTGACAGGTAGGGAGAGAAATTTGGAAGGAATTGAAATGCACTAAGGGACTCTAATAGTTAAAAAGCAGGTTGGTTAGTAGAGGGAGAAATAAAAGCAAAAAACATCAGAGGATCAATTTCACAGTATGTGAGTAAATATATTGGAGATTATATATTTATATATGTCAAAACTGGCAATAAGACCAACATTTCCAAATGATGCCAAGTTTGAGATTTTTTTCAAAAACAATTGCTATGGCTCCAAATGATAAATATTTCCAGTACAATAAAAGTAAATTGCTAAGGTCAACTTAGCCATACCAACATCGAACATGAAAAGCTGCAGTCATAAATAACCACAGAAAATGAGTTTCTGAATAATTTGTAAGTCAATACCAGAGAAAGACAGTATTCTGATAAAATATTACAAAGTTCCATGGAATTAGAAAGAAACATAAGTAACCTGAACAATAACAAGTTATAAATGAAAAGGAAGATAATTAACAAGCATTTTTTTTGAGATTTGAGTAGATCATTGCTCAGTCACAGACCATATAATTCTAATTCTGTAATATTGATTGGTGCAGAAGAAATACACATGTGGATCAAAAAAGCAGCCTGAGGTTAACATGAAAAGCTCAACTACTGGGTCATATCCTATGAAAGCAAATAATTATTATTAGTAGATATGTGAATGCCTGAATTTTTATGCCTTCTCTTCAAATAACTGAAAAGACTTGTGTTTCCTACTCAGATCACTCAAATTTGGAAATAATTATAGGAACTCTCTACTCTAATACAATCTATGTGTAATTGTGATCATATTAAAATTTATGTTCTTTACTGAATTTATTGATATATTAAATAACCAAATTCTATTTGCACATTTTTTTCTGTTGCTTGGTGTGTGTGTGTGTGTGTGTGTGTGTGTGTGTGTGTGTATGTGTGTTTGTGTGTTTGTGTGTGTTATGTACATGTTTGTTTGTTTACCCAAGGCCAGTGGATAATGTTTGGTGTTTTCCCTCTATCAACCTTACTGCCTTGAGGGAAATAACATGTCTGCCTGTGTATGGAGGTGTGCTGTTGGCCAGCAATTGCAGAATTCCTCGTCTCTGTGTTCTATGATATGTGTGCGTACAAGCGTGGACACAGCCATGTCTAGGTTTTAACATGGGTTATGGGATTCAAATCCAAATATTCTTGCTTGCATGGCAAGTATTCTTACCAGATGAGCCACATCTCCTGCTCTTTTTGTTCAATTTGTTTTAAAGAGACAAGACAGCTTCCTTAAGATGGACCACATTAACAACAAGGTGATTGGTCTTAAAACATATTTGAAGATAAGCTATGTCTCAAAGAACCATTGAGCATCTAAATAAATAAAACACCAGTTTCTCTGAGCATTGTTTATTACGATATCACAGTACATCTATGTTAGCCTGACCCATTCCTTATTAAAACTGATTTTAAAATTTTTAAAGATTTATTTATTTATTGCATATGAGTGCTGTATCTGTAGAAGAGGGCATCAGATCACATTATAGATGGTTGTGAACTGTCATGTGGTTGTGGGAATTGAACTCAGGACCTCTGGAAGACCAGGCGGTACTCTTAACCACTGAGGCATGTCTCCAGTCCCCAAACTGATTTAAAAAGTTTGATAAACAAACAAGACATTCTTCAGAAAAAGAGAATCAACACATTTCTTTTAAAATGAGGAGCCATGAGAAATAAATGTTCCTTGATTAAATCCTGATGCTTTAGTTTTACATATTTTCATTACTGTACTTCCTGTTATGAAGAACCTACAGGAGTCTGAAGCCTGAATCAGCTTTTATGGAATGGAATGTGTCAAACAGAGATGATCTCAGTGGGAAAATGATTTGAAGCTGATTCCGCCAGAGGAGACACTGGTCTTTTTTAGAAACGTTTGCATTTTAGAAAAACTGTCTTTTCCCACCTGGCCAACAATAAATTGTGAAGTCTTCAAAACTTGCATCTGACATCAGAAAAGAAATAATCGTTGTGTATTTTTGGATTCTTCTTTTATATGTGAGTGGTAGGGCAATGAGTAGTTGTTTCATGTATATGATTTTTAAAAGTCTTTGTATAAAGCATCCTGCTCTGAAAGAAAAATGTATCATAAAGCCTCACAAAGAATAACATTCTCTTGAAGACAATTCAAGAATTTTTCAGTCTGTGTTAATTTTGCAAAATGTTTTGGTCCAGTGGTTTATGCATAGCTATTGCTTACTATATAAATGATTATTTTAAGGGAAATTGGTATATTTTTTAAGAATTTTCAGCCAAGGCACACAAAAAGACTCTCATATAGCATTGTGAAAATACTGTAGGTTAACATAATCAATAGCAATTACTTCTATGTAGCAAACTGCGACTGAACACAACTAGGAATCTCCATTGGAGGGCTGTAGGGATGATGTTTACTCTCAGGAAGCAGGGGGAAGAGGAATTGAGGAAGTAGTCTAGGACCACTACCAGTAAACAAGAGAGGCTAAATTCAAAATCATCAGAATCTTTCAGCCATGTCTAAAGATTCTCTTCTTTGTGCCAAGTCTTACTTCTCGGTACCTGTCCCTTTAAAAAAATTTCACTAAGCTTTAGCTAATTTGTGAAATTATCCAGTGACCTTTAAGCATTCCACCTGGGATTTCATTCCAACTCACTCACAGTTACACCATTTGTATCATCTATAGGGAATGAAAAACAACAACTCAATGTCTGCTTACAGAAAGTATAGTTTACTTTGTAGCTTCAGTTCAAGAATGGTTAATCTTGTCACCTTTTTTTAGGAGGGTATACTTTGATAAGAAAGTGTATTTATTTGTCATTTAGTTTTTACAGTACCATTCATTATTACATACTCCTCTCATCCAGGGCTACAAAATATTCTTACCCCCAGCTTATTGTTTGCCTGTATGAGGAAAACATCCTCCATCCAGGAAATACACAAAGCACAGACTATCATACTCCTGAAACCACAAGCTTGGCAGAAATGAGCTTTTATTCACTCCTATGTTGACAAGAGCGCCTAAAAACTCTAACGGCTTTCTGTCTAACTTTTAAAAATAATTAGTCCAGGGAGGATTCTTGGCTGTGTGGTCGAATGCTGGCTGTGTTTTACAGCAGAGTGTTGTATAGTTTAAGTATTATGGTTGCTTTAGAGTGGCCATGTCGAATGGCCTTTCTACTTTACCTCGCCAACAATGCTAGCTGTTTGTTCTTCTTAGTCATTTGCTAAGTGATATGCCCCAGAGGACAGGAATCTGTTTACTGCTTAAGAACAGTTTCATTTAGGGAGTGTTCTTCTTTTCATATTTTTCTTTCTTGTTTATTTTTCCAGCCCCGAAGCTTTCTCATGTTATTCCCAGTCTCAGCCCAACTCACCCAGAAGACTTTAAAACGAAGTCTACAGTCAGACATCCAGCTTTGCCATTAATGGCTATGTGAGGTCTCTTAACTTCCTAGTTTAGAAAAGATGAGCTGGAAATAATCCCTTATGTGGCCAAGAGTACGTTCAAATAAAGAGGAAAGTTAAAAAGGAAAAGAAAATGAAAAGGCTGAGGTCAGACAGGCATTTCTTGTCCCCAACTACTATTTAGAAATGATTATTTCCTTGTGTGCAGCTGTTTCAGGCAGGATAGGAAGTTTGCAACCTTCCTGGGCTCACCCACTAGTTGTCATGACATCTTCTTGTGTTACGGAAAATATGAAATATATGTAGACATTGTCATTGTCAAAAGCCCGCAAAAAACGATATTCTGTTAAAGAACACTGACTGGTTGCATGGGGGCAAAAACAGGAAAGGCAAAGTAAGTCCATACATAATAATGGGCTCAGAGTTAAAAAAAAAAAAAAAAAAAAAAAAAAAAGGAGGATGTGCTGGTGATATGGATCAGCAGGTAAGTGTGCCTGCCAATTTATGACAACTTGTGTTTGCTCTCCGGGACCCATATCATAGAAAGAGTGAGCTGACTCCAGCAAGCTATCCTCTGACCTATACAAAGTGCTATGACACACGTGTGCACACACCTATATACACTTATGCATAGAACTGTCCTACTCACAACAGCATGAAGATTAGGTTTTGTTGTCGTTGTTGCTCATAAACTGAAGAATGGATAACAGAAATATGATAACCATACACAGTGAGAGTGTATTTATTTAGCCACGAATAAAAATAAAACTTGTAAGTAAATAGAAAAAGAAATGGGAAATATTATACTTAATGAGATGGGGCAGACCAAGAAGACAAGCATCAAATGCTCTATTTACCTGTGGTTCTTAGGATCATACTGTTATCTCTGTGTGTTTAACTTGGTATAGGATTTAAGACAGTAGAAAGGGAACATTTTTGGAGATAAGAAGGAAGAGTTCTTATGGGAAAAGGGATAGTAGCACACAGGAGATGAGAAAGGAAAGAGGGACATTAAGGAGGGGGGCATATGGAAAGAGAAACGGGAACGTAGGGCAGAGGTTGGACTCCGCAGAGTGATAATCAACACGAATGATGTTTGAAGATCAAATGGTAACCAATTATCTTATGAGCATTTATACATACATATATATTTCATATAAAAATGCAGTATAATCGGATTTACCCTGCATTTGGGGAAATGTTCCTCCCAGAAGTCATAGGTTAGAAAATAGAAAGCTCTGTTCCAGGTGTGTGACGTCTCCCCATGACCTTCTGCTGAAGTGTGTCCTGTCGACTCCCAAACAAACAGGCTCTTGCCACTGCTCTTGATTGCTCAAAAGAAGTCAACAGTAAGACAAGTTGCTGAAGACATCGCCCACTTGGATCAAAACACGAGGAGACATGAAATTTTCTTAGTACCAGAGAGCATATGTAGTTTGTTGAGGGAAAATGTCACCAATTTTTTTAACTAGCGGTGAACACTGTGAGTATGGCAAGAGTTTTTGTTTTGTTTTGTTTTTTTGTTTTTTGTTTTTTGTTTATTTCATGAAGCTAGGTATAGTGGCATATGCTTTTAATCCCAGTACTTTGCAGGCAGAGGCAGGTAGATCTCTCTCATAAAATAACAAAGCAAAAGACAACTGTTATAGGGTTTGAATGCAAATAGCCCCTTAGGCTGAAGGGACTGGCACTACTGAAGGCGTGGCCTTGTTAGAGCAGGTGTGGTTTTGGTAGAGGAAGTGTGTCACAGGGGAGAGGCTTTGAGGCCTCTGCTGCTCACGCTGTGCCCAGGGAAACATTTCCTCCTGATGCTTGCCCCATCCTACTATAGAACTCCTACCTCCTTCTCCAGCAATATCTCTGCACAACATCATGTTTCCTATCAAGACCACAATGGACTAACACTTTAAACTGCAAGACAGCCCCAGTTAAATGTTTTTACCTTCATAAGACTTGCTGTGGTCATGGTTTCTCTTCACAGCAACAGAAACACTGAAACACTAACCAAACAAAATACGATGTATCCGAAGGAACACTAGGCGCAAAGATGCTACAGGAGTGACACTCCCTTTCTGTATGGATTTAAGGCCCACTTCTCATAAAGAAACCCAGCTTTGTATAGTAACCATGAGTAAGAACCCATGGCCCATGGCTCACAAGCCCCAGTATTGAGCCTACGGATACTATTTTGGTAACTATACAAAATATCAAACCGATCTCTCAAACAATGGCAGATGTGTGTGGGTAGGAAAGGGTGCTTACCTCTAAAGCTACCAATTATAGTTCAATCCCTAGGAATAACATGGTACAAGGACAATACAAACTCCCTCAAGTTTTTCTTGATTACTCCATGTGTTATGTGGCAAACCGGCGCACCACACGATAGACAGATGATACATGATAGATGTTGATGATAGATAGATAGATAGATAGATAGATAGACAGATAGATAGATAGATAGATGGATAGATAGATAGATATATGATAGATAGATTCATATATACATATATAAATATATACATACACATATATATCATATATATATATGATAGATGATACATAGATAGATAGATAGATAGATAGAATTCTGGAGTGTATGAAGATAATTACATTATTTTCTCTTGGGGAACCATAGCCTACAAGCTGATGAAGAAAACATGCAGGAAAGGCTGAATCCTAGGGTCCTGTGTTTTGACTCAGGTTATTGATCCACCAGTTGTAGCAGGTACCACACGGCCTGGGTCTGTATTTCTATTCATTTATTGAATCCATTATTTTTCCCGATACCAAATCAGTGCAAGGCAACCTTATAGACCTTAGTAAGAGAAGTACAATTCTACCCTATAATGGCAATTATAGACTTTATCCTATACTTTAGATTATTTTAATTCAAGATTCTTGTGGTAGAGTGTATCATTTGATGGCTGATAAATTTTATGTTTTATCTAAGCTTTTCTGTTAGAAAGTATTGATTTAAGACCTTGATAATATGATAGAATTATCAGGAAGGCAGGAATAAATTTTCAGTGCCAGGATTTGATCCTAGAGAATTTAGTAAATTTATTTTGTACTTGGCATAATAGTCTTTTTCCCCCCTAAAGGCAAGGCACATTAGGTGACTACATTGTATGGCTAAAGTTAAAAGGCACTGGGTTAATACTTGTGGTGGAAGGTCAACAAAATTCTAAGCGCTCAATAAAAGTGTGAGAGATGTATCAAGACAAGTTTTCTTGAAAATTTCAAGTGGAATGCTGATAACTACTTCCTATTTCCTGCACTTTCATCATTCAAAAAGATCACAAGGGAGGACTGTAAATGATAAAGAAGTTTATAGATATGATTATTATAATTACATATTTAATACCTTGATAAACATGACACGCTATTGTAAGCTATAATAGCTCTACCTTCATGCCTCTGCTATAGTATTGCATCATGCTGTTTTTGTACAGAGGGGAATTACTTATATGGGGGGGATAATGATTCAGAGGAGCATCGTGTAGGTCTGTAAATTTCCCATTAGGATATTCCAGAATACGGTGCTGACCAGTGTTCTGTTTCCATAATAACACTGGATCATTTTAATAGTATGACCATTGCAATCAGCCTATTAATATTTCTTAAAAATTGAACTGAATCTTATAATAGTGCGACTAATAACATCATTAAGAAGGCTAAGAATTAATTATTTGTGGCTGCACAGCGCTTTCCTTGGAGTCCAGCTAAATTCAGTACAAACATAGCCATCATTGAGAGGCACCAGGGCCACTGAATGTGAAGTCACCACGTGATCTCTAGCCAATCTGAGTTTGGTGTAATTTATAGCATAGTAATGAGTCTCCTGACTTCTCGTGCTTCCCCAAGTCTTTGTTCTTACTGAAGGGCAAAGTCTTCCTAGGAAATATTTAATATAAGTTACGAGATTTCTGCAAAAACACATGCTTAGCTAATGTCTGTTCTTTGTCTGGCGAACATATATGTTAAAGGAGGCAGACATGGATGCTGACATAGTCAATACTACATACTTGATTACTTTTGACATATAAGAGTATAATAAAATCACAATGATTTTAACCTATATTATTTCTATAATAAACGTAAATAATGTATGTATAATAGTGAAATTCAAGCCTAATTACTACATGTCCACAAATACTGTATCTGTTTCTAACAAAACGGAGTACTACATTTGTAGAACACTTGTATTTTCCTAAGAGCGTGCCATTTCCATTTGTATAAGAAAATTGTAAACTGGATTAAAAATAAAACCTCTTAACATTTCTTACTCATGTTATTTGCTCAACATTTTTTAACTAAAATATAAACAACAACAACAAAAAAAACCTGAGGTTGTTGGAAAGTGGCCTTGTAACAATCTCTCCTTTTGCAAGTGGATTCCTAACACGTCCAGTATATTTCCCCGATAATGACATACATTTGTCTTTCCTCCCAGTGTCACTGCTCACCTGCCATACTGCACCGTACTTTGTGTTCCATTTGGGTTGTAGAAATGTATTTCAATGTGACCGCATGTCATCATTTAGCCTTCACCATTGTCTTTTGATGTTTCCTCGGGAGGAAAAAAGGAATGTGACCCTAAACGCTTTAAAAATGCTCCCTGCATTCAAACTTTCTGCTTGTACCATAATTTTGCCAATAAAAAGAGATGAATAATGCTGTGTTCAACAACATTATTACGGAGGTCATACAATATCTGTGTTGGTTCCTCTCCTAGCTACAAGCCTGGCTAATTGCTGCTCACATTTTTAGCACTTTACACCCAATTGTCTCTCTCTGTCTCTGTCTTTGTCTCTGTCTCTGTCTCTGTCTCTGTCTCTGTTTCTCTCTCCCTCTCTCTCTCTCTCTCTGGTTCTTCACATTTTTAGCACTTTACACCCAAGTGTCTGTCTCTGTCTCTGTCTCTGTTTCTCTGGTTCTTCGAGACAGGGTTTCTCTGTTTAGCCTTGGATGTCCTAGACTAGCTTTGTAGGCCAGGCTGGCCTCGAACTCACAGCGATCTGCCTGCCTCTGCCTCCCAAGTGCTGAGATTAAAGGTGTGTGCCACCACACAGAACTTCCAATTGGCTCTCTTGATTTGCTACTTCTTCACACTTCGGTTTCATGTGCTTTTCACTCATTTGTTCGTCTCTTATCAAAGCTCCCTACATTCCTGTCTTTTATTCTTGTTTGTCAGCTACTGGTTTAATTAAAAAGTCATTGTTTATAAGAATTATAAATTGGTTTTGGTGTTCATTGGCTACAGAATACAATGTGACATTTATATTTTTATATAGTAACTGATTTTTCACTAAGTTATTTCTTGGTTGAACCATGCAGTTGGTTTTACTATGAGAAGAACTTTATCTTGCCTGTCTGAATCTCTTCTCTACTCATAGGTGCTCAACAGTCATTTGTCCCACAGTTAAATAATCTGTTATAAACACATATTAATGAACGATATTCCTTATTGATCATCAAAATTTTGTGAATGGGAAAGAATGCTTCTGAAGAGAAGCATGGATATTATGAGAAAATGGGAAAAGCACAGGCTTTGAAGGTTAGAATGCTCCTAATTTCTAGTATCTTCAATAAATCAACTATATTTCTGGTATCTTTATGTGTAAAGCCAGCATTAACATCTGGCCTAACTCAATACAGGGTTTTCTGGTTTCTTCCTATTGCTGGCTCTCAGACTCCCTTTGGTTATAGGAACACGTCTTACTCCTTATGTGCAATTGGCAGTTTGCTTAATCTTCTTCTGCCCATATGTAGTTGGGGAATATTCTCTCCCTAAAATAGGCAGTGTACCAAAAAAAAAAAAAAAACCCACAGCCTAATAAATCTGTAGGCAAGATGCCATTGAACTAAAGATAAAGAATTCCTTAATGATCTTAATCAAGTGAGCTTATCTGTGATGCTCAGTGAACTTTAATGTAAAACCCATAATTGCAAGCTGTGGGTGTGATGATTGGGGAATGTTTCTATCCAGATGAAGCCTGAAGCCAATTTGCCCAGATTGGCAGCCTGCTATATCCAACTTTGCACAAACTCAGTAGAAAATTTGACAACAGCCAAAACAGGGTTAAAAGTGAATGGGCACAGAGGTGTGCTCTAAATAATTTAGAAAATTTGTAGGAAGTGTTCATGAACTTACAATACATGATGTGGCAATTAACACACACATATATACTCATATCTCCAATATTCAACCCAAAATACCTACTGACTGTTAAATATGTTGTATTTAAAGCAAGCTTATTGAGATTAAGTTTACTATTTAAATGGCTGTAGCTTTTCCAAAATCAACAGCTTTGAAGTCAAACCCTGTATGCTAGATTGAAATGATTGTTATGACCCCCCTTTTAAAGACTGTTTCCTCTGACTTTGTTGTAAAACTGTGGGAGACAAAAATATCCCCATGTTTTGTTGCTTTGTGAATGGAAATAGCTCAATTACTATGTGTATTTTAATGCCAGTCAACCTCTCATTTGTAGCATTTTTGTTAGAGACAATTTTGTAGAATCTATCTTATATGATTTTCATGACAATATACATGTATGGTGTGGGTAATATACAGTTATTCGTTATGTGGGAATTTCAAAAGTCTGGGCCTCTACACTCAGGGTCTCTTGTGAAGGGATTAGCTAATCTGTATGTCTTTCCAAAAGTTCTACAGAAAGAATTGAATATGCTTCTATGTGCATTTGGACAAATTCAGTTATTGTGGTTGTGAATATAATGTTTGGTGTCATGTATGCAGAACTGAAACCTTTTATTTGTATCAGCTGTTTCCAGCCTCTGGATATGTATTTGTCTCCAATCAAAATTTGAGATGTCTCATCCAAACTCCTTTGTACCTCCCTGATTTCAGTTACCTCTGACCTTTTCATCCTGACTTGACAGATTCCTGAGGCTAGGTGCGGTTCCCTCAGCTAACCTTTCTCTCTCCATGTCAACTCTGTCCCACCATCTCACCTGATCATGGAAGGCAGCTGTGTAGCCATCTTAGTCATAGGCTATTAATCTAGGTGGCTCTCTTTAGCCTTCTGTCCAAAGTAAACTCCTACTACTCTTCTCACAGCAAAGATCAGTGCCATGACTGTGATGCACTAACTGGGTGATACCTCTTTTCCTTTGTAGCCTTGAGACTAGGCTACCCACACTGCTGGATTTAGGCCAAGGGTTTGTGACCCAAAGTAACATTTCACCACTTCTTAGCAGAGGCTTTAAAAATGCTTAAATGCTTAGCGTTATTTCCCTTTGTCACAAAACCATGTGTTCCCCATCTAGGCTTATTTTGTCAACATCATTCCTTAAATGAGGAAGATGCATGAGGCAGACCTGTATCAGATTCACATGATGAGCAAGAAATCTAGAGGTATTTGCCCTCTCGCCATAAACTTACTTAAAGACTACTGGTAGAGTAACTAGTACTTAAAAATAAAGCATTGCTACGAATCATATATAAGTAAGATTTTTGGCATTAGGTTTGCAGCCAGAGAACAGGGGGTAAAAATGACCTGAGTATTGAAGGTTGGCTGGTTAGCTAAAAAAAAAAAAAAAAAAAAAAAACGACATGTGTGTAACAGGAAATCCAAAGATGTATGGACTGTATACTATATATGTAAACTACTGATAGAATATGGGTCTCAATTTTCAATTTGCTCACAGAGAGAATTGGATGCCACTTCTATTCAATTGCCCAGATACAGACTAGAAATATGGCTTCCCAATTACCAGTCTTGCTTCTCTTCTAGTTCAGTTCCTAGCACACACACACCAGGAAACTCACAACTGTCTATCAATATCAGGATATCTGAGGCTAACGTCTAGTCCCTGTGGGTAGACGCATAGATGCAGTGCACATGCTCAGGCAAATATATACATGGAATTAAAATAAAAGTCTTACTTTCTGGGTTAGAAAATGTCTTAAAATATTTAGAGCATAGCTTTATATTTATAGATCTTACTCTATATGTTTTTGCAACAGAAATACAAAATCAGTTTTCCCTACATATTAATCATAATAGTAGCAATATCTATGTGAATAGCTTTCCCATGCCTATAGATTCAGTTTACATTTTAGTAACATGATCTTATACCAAAGCCCAACTATTAATTTAAACTTTAACTTCGTGCCTCTCTGCCTTCCTATCTCCATTACCAGAGATTTACCTATAAAGAAGATTTCTCAAATGTAACTTAAAAATGGGGATTAAGCTTGTGCCTTTACTGTGTTCTAAACAGTGATTTGTGGTTTGAGAAAATGTGATTTAAAAAGTAGTAAGTCTTTCATAGCAATACTCATGACTTAGAGACCTCCATGTGGACTGAAGAAAGAAAGGATTGTATGCCGTGCCCCATATTTTCCCTCCGGAATGTTTCCTTAAATGAACTATCTAATTCTTGTCTCATCCATCACTCAAATCAAGCATGCAAAATTTGCACACTGTCTTTGCCGTGTCTCTTTCCTCTTTGTCACGGACAGTCTCCTTTATATGTATCTCCTTCTGTTGATGTCTGAAGCACCTCTTGACCCTCACATCTCACGTGGTCTCTTTCTAAGTCTCTGAACACATCTCCATTTCCTTTGAGCTCCATAGCTTGGGGTGCTTCTCCTTGAACTTCTCTTTGATGCTTCTCAAGGCATCAGGTTAGGGGGAATAAGTGAACGTTCAGAAGCTCTACGCACCAATCCTTCTAATTCCCTGATTAACTAGGTGCCTGGAGGCCCTACCCACACTGTGCCAAGCCTTACTCTGTCTGATTGTCAAAAGACCACAACTTCTGCGGCTACTTGATACTCCCAAGTCTGAACAGGTTAGAAAAATACCACCTCTAGTATTGCTCAATTTGATTCTGAATCCACAGTCCTTCTTTTTCACTTCATCCTGATGACCTGTTGTCTCTGTGAATTCTTTCTACATACTTCCTTTCTTCCCTCCTTGACTTCAAGGAGAGTTCTGTCACTGGATACGGGCTTGAGAACAATCTTAGGGTAGCACCCCCTCCATCTGTATTTATTCCTTCTTTGGATTTAGGTACTGTTTTCTCCCACAGGCCCCACTTCAAATGGTGAATTCTAGAGAACAATAGCAATTTACGGTTAGAAATGGCATGCCACCCCACGTAGTGTCACTAAATCTCAAAACCATCACACTTTTTCAAGTCCTGGGACTTGAATATTATTTTTGTAAAGCTTATCAACACTGTGCATACTGACTGCCTTTAGTGCATAATATTGCCTTTAATTATCAGCCAGACTGTAGCAGAGCCAGAGTGGTTGTGCCCACATAACACTAATTCATGACACCGAGAAACACCGAGATCAAGACAAGGGATACCATCCAATTGATATGTGTCATAGAGAAGTCGCAAATTACTTACGTGAAAGTGTGGAACTACAAAATACCATTTGGAGAAGGAGAAAGAAGTCAATCGTAAAACTTCATTAAATTTTATTTTTGTTAATATCTTAATCATTAGCTATTGATGGTAATCTTTGTACCTAACATAAACTTTATTGTAGACATAAACACTCAAGAAAATACATAACAAATACTGGATTGGATGAGAAGTAGTTCCAGGCATCCATAGGCACTCTTGAGGCACAGATCCACACACAGACAAGGATAGGGCTGCAATCATTTTTCTCAGTTAACTCAGATGCCCTCCCAAAGGTGGCACTTATCTAACACACACTACCTGCAGCAGAAACGCTGTCCAGCTTGGGATCTCCATTTAGCCTTAGTCTCTATATCATTGCAATGAACAAAATCCTGGTGGGGTGATATGGACATCTGAGATCACACATGTCAAACTCTCAGCTTAGTGGGCTTTACACATAGTACATTCTCATTAAGTGAAAGCTGTTTGCTCTGCCCCATTCCAGCCTCTGGTTCACATGATCCTCACCATCTGCCTGTCTATAATCCAAAAAAATTACTTAAGTGCTTCGAGAGTAGACTTAGATTTATCAGGTTCACTATGTGACATGGAATGTCCGATTAAATTTATCAGATTAAAAGTTTAGAATAAATGTAATAAGAATTCTCTCTTTGTCGCTCTCTTTGTCTCTCTGTCTCTGTATCTGGTGTGTGTGTGTGTGTGTGTGTGTGTGTGTGTGTGTGTGTGTGTGTGTGTAGAAGAGCGAGAGCTGGGTGTGGTGTCTTTTCATAGCAGTTGTAGATAAATAAAGTGTCATGGACTAAATTAAGGAAATGGGGTTCATAGACATACGAGTCAAGGCCATGGCCAAAGAATGATGCTTTATAATCAAATGCCAGGCCTTGGGAATATAGCTGAATGATAGAGCATGTGTTCAATATATGCATAGGCCTGGCTTCCATCTCCAGTGCATTAGCCCTCACTTTCTAAGCCAAACAAACCATAAAGTGTATAATCAAACAGTAACACTATTTCCAAGAACTAACAAAGTTTCAGATACAATAAAGATTCATGTGGAAAAAAGTGGTGGGGTAGTAGTTTCATTTACAATATCCAACTGGCCCAAATATGACTGCTTCTGGTGTGGCTGCATCTAGGATGCCTATTATCTTGTGGTGTACCCTTTCTAATGCTACAATTGATCCTGAGTGAATTTACAATTACAAGTGATCTTCTAGTGGGCAGCAATGCTCAGCAAAAAATGAGCATAAGGCAAACTACCATGCTGGAAGTAAATATACTTTCTGCTAATGCCACTATCTTTGGGGTAGAGTTGATGATTGAGGCAGCATGTGTTACACACTTATGTGTGAAGTGATTATAATGTTCACATAGAGGAAGGTGCCAAGGCTTTCTATCTCATCTGGGGGTTATGCTGAGGCACTCCTGGGCTATTAGGAATGATGCATAGGTGAAATTTATTTTTCTATCTTAGGTCCTCTGTTTCATCTCAAAGAATAGACATTAATGAGAATGGCATCTTTGTGACAATATTAGAATCTCACTTAAAAAACCAACCAAATTCTATACTGCTGGGTAAAAATAACTCTGAACGTGGATCAGCTAAAACTTACATAAGATGACTCGGCGGGCAACAGTATTGACTGTGGATGATAATGGCCTTAGTTCCCACTGTATGTAAAAACACCAGATGTGGGCCAGGATGCTGGTAACCCAGTGCTAAAGGGGCACAGACAGGAGGGCCTCTAGAGCATTTAGGTCACCGACTTAGCTCCAGGCTCAACAAAAGATACTGCTATCTCAAAGTAATAAGGTGGAGAGAGCCAGAATAGGACAGCCAACATCCTTTGGCAGGATTCTCAAGCGAGCGCACGAACTTGTGCTGTTACTTCACCTGGGCACATATACCATAGGTACAGAGATCACACTCACACACATAAATATATACTCATACACTTAAACAAAGTATTTTTAAAAATATTAACTTTATTATCTATTTGTAGGTTGTCTTTGGCCCAAATGTTTAACTATTCAGAAACTATGTTTGCAAATGTTTAGGAATAGTGATCTAAATAATATGAAGTCATTTGAGTAAGATGTTATCCTGCTGCACACATCATTTCTGGCTGCCTCCTCTTACATAACTCCCCACACTGTGATTCTTAATCTGGAGCATGGTATAACCCAAAGAAGAGGTGACCCTCAGTTCACATAGCACCATATTGACTTTTGGTTGCTACTGAGTATTTTGTAGAACACAGAACAAATGGAGAATTGTCATCATAGCTTAGACTTTGGTGTTTCTTCTGAACAATTGTCACCGTGATCCTTGCTCACCACCATTTGATAGAAATAGGAGAAAGAGAAGGAGGAAGGTGTAGAATTTAGTTACATGACTAAGTACACCTGTACCTTCACAGATGACTGTACATTCATGATCTATACACATCTATTTTTAACTCAATTTGCTGTAAGACCCTTCTTCTTATGTATGTAAATGGAATTTATCATTTCAAGAGGTCATTTTTAAAACATGTACTGTTCTAGGAATTAGCTTACTGGGGACTTGTTTTGAATATTTTTTTTTTATTAAAAGTGATTGAATTTTTTTTAGCAACCTAGAACAATTGTCCTTGTTAATTATTCTTATATCTTACAGTGAAAAATCATATAAATAATTTAGTCAATTAACAATTTAAAAGAACTCAAGGTGAAAACAATAAAGAATATAAAATGCAGACTGTCACTATGAAGGAACTATTGGAATCATATGTAAAAAAAACAACACAAAATTGGCTATATGAATTATTTTCTCTTTCCTACATATTTTTATTTTAACTTTCCTTATTTTCACTAACTTCTAGGGCATTTATACCTCTTAACTTACCCAGGATTCTCTTCAAATACAGGGAAAATATCATATAACACAATATACTATAGCTAGAAAACACTGTTAAAATCAATGAGTCATATGGGTAGATATCTCATTTTAAAACAACAATTTTATTATTTCTGTGTTATTGACTTGATGTTTCCTGGTATTGTAGCATCATCATAGCATTCTGTTATTATTATCTTTAACCTATCAAAATTCTATTTAAAAGGAAAACTACTTTTAAAAATTATGTGTAAAACTGTTGAATTATCTCCTCATAATCTATGCAAGTTTAATTTAAATCTCATAAACATGAAGCTTGCTAGCCAGACATCCCAAATGCAAGGCCAGATCATGTTCATTTCAGAAGGTCACAGAATCTCATTTTGGTAGACACGCATCATCTGCGATAATGCTGTGATTAAAGTGACCCCCGAGGGGCAAATGTACATTTGGGCCTTGGAAATGAGTGTATCATCAGTTCCAAAGAAGTGAGGCAATCAGGACTACTGTCACATCTTCTCTTCTCCTTTAGAGAGGTTTTCAGAGGGAAACTGTGCTTGTTGATACTCATGCTTGGTCAAACAGAAAGGCACATGGGAAGTCTACCAGAAAAAGAAAACCCCTGTTTACTCAACATTTCATTCATCTTGATAATAAGCAAAAAAAATTGTTAGTCTTAATAATCACAGGACTGCATTATTTTAAAAAAATTATGTACGTTGCCCCACTCAAATTTCATCAAGAATGTAGAAAGGTAGACAAGTACAAAGGCAGTTGTAGGTGTAGGTCAACTAGTTCTTTTTGATGACCTGCACAGATATCTTGACCTTAAGTAGTTACCCGAAACACTGCTATGAGCTACTGTATGCAGGTTGCTCTTACCAACTGCCCTCCCCCTTTTACCATCACATGCTGAAGTAGTACACTTGACTGTATAAGGGGAGCCTGCGGGAAACATTTAAAAATTTGTTTAAATTCTGGCAAAGACCACATAACATAAAGTTGGAGTCTGCTTTGTTAGGACTTGCTTTGGGTGGGAACAAGGACACCCCCTTTAAATCATGGCTGGCAAAGTTGGAACTCAGTGTGCACTTGCTACTGTCTGCAGACAAGCTTTTGCTTTATCATGTTAGGCACGTGGCCTCAAACCCCATCCTCGCAGCAGTACACATTCCACTTTCTACCTGGCCTGCTAAGCCAGTAGGCTTTAATGTAACTGTCGCTATCTAAAAAGGCATGCAAAATATTACAACGTGGGTCATAAGTTGGGAACGCTATTAATTATGAATGAGAGACGGAGAAGGACAAAAGCCCAAGAAGATGCAAACAGAGTGACATTTTAAACAGATTTCTTGATTACAATGCTTTCTGTACTAGAGATGGAAGTGTGTATCTTAACATGGTAATGCTTAAAACAACCAGCTTTGAAGGGCTAACAATAGATTTTAGTTGAACCTCTGTGACATCCTAGCAAGGTCACACACATGTATACACACACACACACACACACACACACACACACACACACAAAGCTGGAGACCCCATTGAAATATTTGCATCTCAGATACCTCCTAAAAAGCTTTATGGGTGCAAGAAATGCCACTGCTGCTCCAACACAGGGGCCTTTGATGTTCCCTCATCTTTATATCATAGAAGGAGCTCAAAGGGTTAATTAAAATTTAATGATATCGGCAGTACTTTGAAAAAGTTATGAACTTGGGTGAGATCAATCATTTTCTTAGACTGCCTGACTTCAAAGCAGACATTATGCAGAAGGAGGCGGGGGGAGACTGCTCCTATTCTGAACCGAATTCATAAGCAAGAATTTTCTCATTAGTGGTCTGTACATGGAGGAGATTCCAAGTTCAAACTAAAAGGAGGTGAGATGCCAAAAAGTGGTTAATCTCAATGTTAAGCCTTTGATGCTGATCAGTTTCATCTTTCAATGAACACATTGCAGGGAACATTGCAACACTGACAAGCCCCAGATCAGGAAATTTGGGATTAAGAGAGATAAACAGAATTTTTTTTTCTTATTTCTACCACTAGAATCACATTTTGTTTGTCTGTATTTAGGGGAAAAATAAAACTATACTAATTAACTTGTTTACTCATTTTCTAGGACATTCTATAGACTGACATTTAAAATGACTAATTTAAACTTCTGTCATATGTAAAATTGTCCCTGTCTTTTAAGTCTTTCTTCTACTTGTATTGCTAATAACCAAAATTCTAGGTCTTAACTCTTTCTGTGACATTCATTTATATATAAAAGGATAATTTCCCCCAAGTGAACAGCAACTCTTTGTCTTTCTCTCACCTTGCCATGCTTCATTTGACCTACAAGTTTTATCACTTTGATTTAAGCCACGAATGCAGAAGCGATGTTTTACAAGAATTAAAATTTGTCACTGGACACCGGGAGCAATACAAAACATGGTTCTGACCACAGCACATCCAGTCCACTGCCTCTCCCTGTCACTGAATGGCTATAGAGGACTCAGGGGGGTACCACAAATACCACATATACTTGAAAGGCACAGTTATGTATGATGCACATCCCCCAAGACCTAAGTAGTCATACATGGTACTTATCTGCTACAATGTCCTCAAAGTAAAGTCATCAAAGTGTCCATTTGAGGGAAACAGAAAATGATACTGTATTTATCACAATGCCTTTCCCTCACTCATATCCTTTCTAAGACAGAAGACTGGATTCTTAGAGAACCTGAATTCACAGGATTTCATTAGAGAAGTAACAACATGACCATGAGTCATCTCTAGGGAGATCTTCAGTGTACTTTTGATTAACCATATTTAGAAAATATTCTGAGGGTATGGAATATGCACTATTTAAAAACTGTGGAATGCAACCCAAGACACAAACAGATCTAATAATTAGTACCAACCAGCTTGCTGCTTCATTCATCTGAATAGATAATACAGGGACTATTTACAACCTTTATAATCTTGGCTCCTATAAACTCTCCTGATACCCAGTGTGAAAGGGCTGTCCCAGGTGACTCTTAGGGCACCGTTCCAGTGCAAGGAGGGATTCTTAAGGGACTCATCCAAAGAAGAGGCCAAGTACAGGGTGACTGCGGATATAAAGGACGGAACTCTCAGTTGACGACTTCTACATTGTCTAACTGTAAAATTTTTATCTCCACCTAATAAAACATATCTGGTGGGAAGATTCAGCCAGGCACCATCTGCTCAGAACATCACAACTGCGTTTAATTTTGTGAATTAAAAATGAACTTTGATGGTGCTGCATATTTTCAGAGACTAAACCAAATACTTCCTCTTCACAGTTATTGTTTATCTATGGTTATTCCTTGACTCATTAAAAGTCAGTACAACACATTCATTCATATAGCCCTTCCACATAACTTATTATATCCTTTTTGTAAAACTACATATCTTTTATATAAAAAAAACCTCAACTATTCTTTCGGCCTCTCTCTGTACACAAACGAGTATGCTGAAGTGCCTGTTATCCTTCTTATTATAATAGCTTTAACTTTATGTCATTTAATTAAAAATGCTTTAGTTCCTCAGATAGTACTTGGGTAAATGATATAATAGGCAGCAACAAAACAAGGCAAAGCAAAACAAAGCAAACACAAACAAACAAACAAACAACAACAACAAAACCCCAGCGACACCGGCTCTGAAGTTTGATGCTGTCAAGGAGAGAAACAGTTGCTATATGCACTGATATCATGGGGGACTCAAAACACAAGAAGTTGATTTCTTTTTGCAAAGATGTGGAAAGAGTAGAGAATAAGCACAGTGACACTCAAGGACAAGAGCGTGCTGCAACAAAAGAGCCAAACAGAGCCACAAAGAAAGGATCCCGGTACATTCTACTTTAAAAAGTTGCTAGATCGTAGGAGGAAAAATACTATACTCAACAAAACTCACCTCCAAATCATATCTTAACACATTTATGACAGAATCATTTGCCATTAGTACCATTTCATTCTCTGTAAATGAATTCTCTTGTCTTTCTATCCATGTAATAGTTTGCTAGACCCCTACTTGACTTTGAATTTTTATTTTTTTATATAGTTTTTTTTTACATTTATCTCAAGTACAGTGTGAAGTTTCCGAATGCCTTTTAGCTCATTATTTGTGTAGAATGTCAAAATAGAACATTGCTCACAGACAAATAATTCAAGCAGGGACTTTTGCTAATGATGAAGATGCTAAAGGCTTTTTCTCGTCCTAGGATTCTGTGGCTCATTTCAAGTTCATATCTATTAGCATTGTTTTCCACTAAAAATGATATAAGGTGGTCAAACGAAGTGGCAGCAGATTTATGTTCTAGGTGTTGGGGACTTTTGATCTGACTATTTTGAACACTTTTTCTAACTGTACGTGGTAACTTATCTACTGGAACTCACTTCCCTCGGTCTTGACCAGCAGGTAGTAGGAGCTTCTGAGCTTCTAACTCTTGTACTTTAACAAGCAGAGTATTTGAAAATGATTTACTTCTCACTCAAAATACATTATCTAAGTGAAAAAAAAAACTAACCAAAAAAAAAAAAGAGAGAGAGAGAGAGAGAAAGAGAAAAAGTTTTAAAAATCCTATCTGAGTGCCTTTGAAGCAATTTTGTTAATACTATTTGATACTGCATGTTTCATGAAACAGGGACACTTCCGTACTGACCATTTATGATTCTCTTCCAATTTCACAGTATGGTGCTTCCATAATGTGTCTGAGTCTTTCCCCTAATTAGAAAAACAGTATTTGTGTTTTAAGTTTTTAACTTGTAAAGAAAACAAAATTGATGAGATTATTCCACTTGAAACGAACAAAAGAAGACAAAGGTTAAATCGACACTTTAAGTCTATCCTTTGGAATAGGGGGCAGATTTTCATGGCCAATACCCACTTGTCAAGGACATGCGAAAAGGTCACTGGTTTTCAAAATAAAGATGCAAGTCAAAGATGAGATGTATCTCAATCCTGTATCTTAACGGCCAGGTAAGATTCCTGGAGGTGATCATTAGAGACAGGTCCTGTGATTGAAGCATCGAGTTTAGTGAGTCAAACCAGAGATGATGGGAGCGCAATCAGGGGAGGAGAAATCAATCAGAAGAGACAGAGGAAATGAGCTGCAAAGAGTCGTACTAAAAAGAAAGAAGAGCTTTACATTCATCAGTTTCTATGTGCAATAAAAAAAATAGAGAAGAGTGATTAAAAAGAACAAGAAAGAAAGAAAGACAAAAGGCAAGAGGGGCTGTTGGAAGAGAAAGTAAGAAGAAAGCCAGATTTGTCTCAATACCTGCTCACTGCTGTATATAAAAACACATGCTATACAGGAAAGTACACTTTTATTGAACCAACCAATTGTGTAGCTAGGTTTTTGGGATTCGTGTCCTTTTCTATCATGTAACAGTGATGTTCTTGGTCAGTGATTAGCACTGAAAACCTCTATATGTTGGTAGATTGGGATAAATGTGTTTTCCTTGTTGGTTTATGGTGAGGAAGGAGGGACCAAAGTTTGCAAGCCATTCATTATGGAGCCCAAAATATAGCAAGCAGTGTGACATGCATCAGCACACTTATGTCAAGTGGACGATATTTAAGAAAGTTATCCTATTGATTACTGTAATTCACTTTCAAAGTTAATGATCATTAAGCTGAGCTTCCATTTCATGTAGTAAGTTTGCTATATAAACAGAAAATACTCTTTTTGCATACCCCCTCTTTGGAGAATTAACTAAAAATTAACTCCAAAGAAAACCTGATTTCAAATTTTCCTACATCTAACATTCTATTTTTGAATTCCATAGTGACACATTAATGAATTGATATGAATTGGGCAAAATCAAGTTATACATACATACCTAATAATATACAGATATGACATAGTTTTTTATATGGGTAATTTTTCCCTAGGTAAAGCTTTAACTATCAAGTGAATTTCAGAATTCAAAGAGCACATCCCCTGGACCCTGGACTAGGTCAGGGTGGAGATGCCAGAGAAAAACATGATTTCTCTTACATCACTGAGTTTGTACAAATTTATGCTAATCCATCTCAGCTAATTGTCTCCTCATTGTTCTTTCCTACTAAGTCAGATTCCACTTGCATCATGCCTCACACAGAATCCCTACAGTTACGTTCCTTCAGGTCTCTAGAACAGTTATTGATTGTCACTTTATGTGTATTATTTGGGGAAAAAAACTCTGCAAACAGATACTGTGCGGCAGTGTAACTGTGTGGATGACTGCCCCCGACTGTCCAGCAGTCTTACTGCAATAAACCTATAAATTCTATGAATTACTCACCAGGGTAATCTATAATCTTTGCTTTAGATGGCTTAGATGTCTCCTAGGTATAAATTTGCGTCAATAAACTTATTTACTATTTTGTTTACGTGTCTGAGTGTATATGTATGAGGTAGGCACACATATGGCACAGCCTGTGTTCTGAGGTTGCATAATCTCTCTTCCTCTACCACGAGTAGCCCGGGGATCAAGCTCATTTGTCAGACTTTGCTACAAGAACTTTTATCCACTGAACCATCTTGCTGGTCCTAAAACGCTACTATGTAATGACCTAGTCCCCAGTATAGGGCAGCATGATAGAACCACCAATAAGTAGGTATTACAAAGGAGTCTTGTGATCCCTGGGTAGTTCCCTCAAGAGTGCAGTTGAGATTCTAGCTCCTTTTCCTTCTGCTCCACCTGGGTAAGGGGTGAGGGTTTTTTTTTTTTTTGTTACATTACATACTCTCTGCCATGAATGCATGCCATTTCCATAAGTTCAGAGAAGTCATCAACTTGTGGTTCTGCAATTGTATTTTGGAATTTCTGACACATTCTGCCCACACACATTTGGTAGGGGAGGAGAAGGCTGATTAAAAGTTGAGCATGTTGAGGGCATGTTATAAAGAGAAACAGAGAGCGTGCACATTTTTGATTGGGTTGCCTGGTTGGATTTACTTGGATAGGAAAGCTTCATGAATACGCTCTGTAGACAATACAGTAGGTCAATAATAGTCTGTTAACTTTCTGAAACAGGAGAAGCTAGATCCTTATCTCCTGCATTCAACAGGCACTTCCACCTTCAGCAAGAAAGGCTCATGCCTCCCCTTGTGCATACCTGGTACTGCTGTTTCATCTGTAGGAATGAAAAAACAAAAGCAAAAACAAAAACAAAAAAACCCTAGAGCCTTCTTCATACATCATTGAGGCAGAAACTGCACATTCTCTAACGGCAATGACTAGAAATGATAATCCATTCATGTTTTAAAGGGGTACTAACCAGAATTGCTAAACAGGAAGACAAAAGCATGCATATGTATATGCTTAGATTATGTATAAATGACATACAACCACTTGACTGAACTCTTTCACCCTTTCCTGTTGGCATAAGGTTATTGTGTAATTCAAATGTTGATTTCTATATCCCTCATATCTCTCGTTACAAGCCTTATTCTGAGAATCTCCTGTCTTAATGTTGTCCCCAATTGTCCCCTTGCATTCCAATAAAGCAGCTTATATAGCCAGTTACTCAGCGGGGGATAGAATAGCGCTGGACTTCCTGCCTTGTAGGGGAGGACGAGTAGGAAGAGGAATTAGGGGATTCACCAGAGATTCAGGCACAGGCAGAGGCGCAGGGGAAGTGCTGGAGATGTGAAACAGATTCAGCTGCAGCAAAGAAAGGACTAAAAAGCAGGTAACTTGGGGATTTTGGAAAAAATGGAGTCAGAATAACATAGAGGGTTAAGAATAGATTTAAACTGATGAAGATTGTACTGTAAAACTTCATTAACAAATAGAAAGATATCGGTTACTTGCATTACTGGGTTAACAGAGAAATTCAAATAAACAAACACTTAAAACGTAACCATAAAAATGACATCCAATGTGGGACACCACATGTATGCTTAGATTTTTAAAAAAATCTACTTTATTTACGGTCAATTTTTAAAGATACTGCTTATTTATTTTATGTATATAAGTGCTTTATTTGCATGTACGCTTGCAGGCTAGAAGATTGCACTGTGAGTCACCAAGCGGTTGTTGGGAATTGAATTCAGAACCCCAGGAAGAGCAGACTCTTACGCGCTGCGCCGTCTCTCCAGCCCTACTCAGGGTTCTTAAACGCTTCAACCTTAGTTCTAAGGCACCAACCAGAGGAAGGGGAGAAAGAATGTTACTAGGAAAAATGGACTTTGGGCCTATTTAGACTTAGTTTGAGGTGCCAATTCCACTTTGTGTTGTCAGGACACTAGCAGTCCAATCAAATAGTAAACACCAAACAGGAACAGGAACCAATAATGGTGCCATGATCCAGCAGAAACAGCAAGGCCCCCCTGAATCAGCGCGAGTCAGCGGAAGTGGCCAGAATCAGCCAGAGAGCCACGAGTTCTCTGGAATGTTTCGGTGAAGAGCAGACCAGTGAAGACCAGTGAACCATTGCATGGTATAGCAATGCAAAACCTTCTCTGTCTGTGGGGTTCTATTCATATTCTTTCTAAACATCATGTACCCTCCCACATGTCTGTTTTCAGAAAAAAAAATCACATGCCTTCTCACAAGATAGTTTCCAGAAGAACATCACCTGTGACACAATTGCGTTTTTAAAGAAATCAGAAACCTCCACTTCACTTTCCTTTCTAAGGCTTTTATCATTTAGCATTATGCCTTTCTAATGGAAAAAATTGGCTCTTAAACCAGTTGAATGACTCTGTGGGTGAAAGTGTTTACCATACAAGCCTGGGTACATATAGTTCAATCGCTAGAACTCATATAGAAAGGAAAATTATCTTCCAAGGGTTGTCCTCTTACTCTAAACCAATTTCATGGCAAGCATACACATTTTGTGTCTGCCTTGTTCTTTTTGATGCATATAAGAATACAAGTATTTAAATATATGGTTTTATTACTCTGGAATGTTTGTGTTTGTTATATGTATGAATGTGATATATGATATTAATGCATGTGATACATATGTGATGTGTGTGTGTGTGTGTGTGTGTGTGTGTTGCAACCAGTACACTCACATTTTAATACTCAAGACTGGCTTTGAAATGTTTGCCTCAATCATCACTTTCTCAGCCTTGGTTTCGAGACAGAGTCTCTCACTCAGCCCATAACTGACACCATTTCAACTAGGCTGGCTGGCTTGTAAGCACAGGCTTGTGCTGTTTTCTGCCATGTGGGGTTACAATGTGGTTACTGTTGTTGATTGCCATGCCTGGATTTAAGATGAATGCTGTGGCTCTGAATTTAAAACCTCATGCTTTTCTGGGTACTTCACCAATTAAACCACCTCCCAATGCTGCTTCTAATAGTCTAAGCAGTATTTTAATTCTTTATAAGTCACACATTATTCTCACCATTTTTTTTATTACAAATGTTCATTCACTCCTATTCTTGGAACAAGAATATGCAGGAAATAAGAGTCCAGGGTGCTGTTTATCACAGACAACACTTGGAGTGAAAAATGATACCAAGGATCATTTCTTCAAACCCTTTCTCCCAGGAGCTTCAGAAAAGCATGCTGGTACTGTGGTTTAAACTGGGGGCCCAAACTGCCTAGGAACCACCTAGGCGATATCCTGGGAATTCTTGGAAAATATCCTGTTGTGTAGCTAGAAAATTTCATTACTGATCAGGCTTTTCAACATATCTCAGTGACCTACAAAGCGATGTCCAGTTCACCATTATAGTGCATTAAAGAACACAGTTCTGCATCTCTCCAGGGTGTGGAAGGCCTATTCATCATATATAAACCTCACTGGCTTTTTATGTATACTGTTACATCTGACTTTGTAATGGGAACTGCACCTCAATCAATTGATGCTACTTCATAATAGTTCAGAAGGAAAAATTATAGGCTAAACAATTTTGATGACAATTGGGAGAGCACAGCAAAACTAGTTATTTAGTTAAACTGTGTTCTAAATACATAACTAAACCGGGAGCCAAAACCCAGCAACTCAGGCCTCTGAGAACATACGATTTTATCAGGAATGTGGGTATGACATGAACTATCCAAACAAAGGCTTTGTTTACAGTCATGTGCCTCAGTTGGAGTCATTGGAAAGGGTTGGAGACACTGATGTTTAAAGTCAAATATTTAACATAACATATTTTATTGATGGGATAGGAAATACTTGCCTTATTTTTGTAGTTACAGCACTTTATGGTTTTTATATAAGTCATAAATGAAGTTTCTCTTTCAATGTTATGACAAATAATTTAAAAATATAATGTCTCAGTATTCACAATGACAAGATTTTATATCCATCTCCCTGATCTCACTAAAGACAACTATGATTATGCTATTTCTATAAACATTTTTATTATATCACATATATATGGCCTACTCCAGGCTTGCAAATATTTTCTTTTCATTATGAGTAAACTGTTAGTGCTTGAAAATTATTTTAAATATAAACCAACCAGTAAGAATGAATTTGACTTTTTATTGAAATGTTATTGGAATACAAATCTTCCTGTGATGGGTAACTTATTCTCCTGATAGTATCTTTTTTAGAAATTACCTCTTATACTCCATTCACAAATCCTGGAAAGAAGCAGCGTGTATGTTCCTGACAGAAAGTGAGAATTCAAAACATTTGTATGTGTAAGGAAGCCAGGATATATTAGCAAGAAATAAAATCCATCATGGATATGGTTCCTTGACAGAGTAAAAAGTATATTTTGTATACAATTTAAATTATGCTGTTTTATGCAACTCCAGATAACATTTACCATTTCACTTAAACCATTATCATACTAAGCACAGGGACATGATATGAACTCCACTATGACACACAAACACATACACACACAGCATACACCATGCATATTTTTGCAGTTGATTACTGACAGTGTTTATGCACTAATAATTTGAAAACAATAAAATATTTTAATTTACAATTCATGAGAAACCCAGAGAGTCCCTAGAATATGAAGAGAGACAGTGTTCTTACTGTAATTGGTGGATAATTGATACTGAGAAACTATAGCATCTAGAAATATCATGGTTTGTTTTGTCTCCTTTTATAATTTCAGCAAAAAGAAAATGGATTACTTGAATACAGATCTGACATCTTTTCCTAATGAAAAAATAGCCTTGGAATGAGATGAAACTGAAAGTTCTATTGTAAGTTGTCCATTTCAGTTAATACAGAGCATAGTAAACAGAATGCCATGTTACCAGAGGTACTTACAACTTAGGGTGGGTAAAAATGTAAATGCTGATAAGAATACATCATGGAAAACTGTTGTTTAAAACAGTAGGAAAGACATCACGTTGTCTCCTGCAGACTCTGGTGCTTATAATTGTCAGTCTTTGACTATGTGTTTGCAAAACAAGAAGACCAATATGGTGCACGTGGTGTGTGTGTGTGTATGTGTGCATGTACATGCACAAGTACTCATTAGTTTTATGCCAACTTGACCCAAATTATAGGCATTTGGGAAGAGAGGTAACCTCACTTGAAAGAAAAGTTCCTACCAGAGTGGTAAAACAGTGCCCTGGTAAAACATTTTGTCCTGTTGTCAAAACTCTGGTACCTTTTCTTGATTTGTGATTGATATGTGAGGGCCTGTTTCAATGGGAGTAGTGCCATCCCTGAGCTAGTGGTCCTGGGTGATATAACAATGGAGATGTACTCTGAATAAATTATTTAAATTAAAAAAGAAGAAAAGAAAAAAGAAAGAAGGCTGAACAAACCAGTAAACATCCTCCTCCTATAGCTTCTCCATCAGTTCCTGACTCCAAAATCCTGCCCTTACTTCCATGGATGAGATAGAATATAACCTCTAAGATGAAATAATTAAAAAAAAAAACAATTTCTTCTCAAGTTGCTTTTAGTATGGTATTTAATCATAGCAATAGAAACCATAATTAAGATTCTCTGTGGTGTGTGTGTGTGTGTGTGTGTGTGTGTGTGTGTGTGTGTGTATGTGTGTAATTGATCCTCATCACTATATGCTGTAAGATAATTACCTCTATACCATCCTTGATGGACCCCTTCTGCAATGCCAATGATACTGCATCTGCCTTGGAGTCATATCTCATTAGGGATGACACTGGCATGACGGAAATTCTGACTAAGTAATTGAATGTATGTGTGAACATCTCAATGCAAAGACAGTGGCCACAGGCTTATACTAGCTGAATTCTACTTCTATCATTTATTCTTTGTATAAAAATTTTTAAATAAATCATTGCTTGTTACAGTTAAAAATCTTTACCTTCTGAAAGGGCCAAAATAGGTCTCCTATAAATCCTAATAGTCTTTGCTGGCTTTTAAAATGTCCTACCTTTTCCCTCCTTGTATCCCTACAAATGAGAAGTCAAGGAACGTATCTCTATCTAATTTGCAGAATTAGAAAAGAGTATGGCATATGTAATACTTTCCTCTCTTTTTTTTTCCCCATTGGTAAATCTGATTTCTCTAATCAAACCTCTTGCTGGGTTTTGTGTTGTTGCTATTACATTGAGTTCTCAATATTCAGCATATCAAGCTGAAATCTGGATTATATATGTCTGACATTAGAGCCCATAATACGAAGATGATCTCTGACCCCCAAAAGGAATACAGAATCTCATATTAACACATGCCTTCCTTCCATTACTACCATCATCAGAAAGAATTAACAAATAAGGATGAATATATTGATGATTATATAAATGTTAATACTAAACAATTGAATTTTTTCAGTTTCCTGAAATTAATAACAAACATATTTGCAAAATATATCCTTGTTTTAGCCTTCATAACATCAAGGATTTACTGGCTTTGAGGATAAGAAATGGATGTTCTTGGTTCCTTTACAAAGAAAGTATTTCCATTTCCTTAAATGTATTAACTGAATAGCGATGTAATAGTGTTGATGATGCTAATGACTTTGGTCCTCTTCTCTTGGCTGGGTGTTACCTTATCATCTCCTCCCAGAAGACTTATATCAAGGGTGATGCCCTGCATAACATGTCTGGGGAAAGTGTTTCTGGCACAGAAATTTGTTAAGTTGATCGGAAAAGACCTCCATGGAGCTTAAATTGTGAATTGGTACCAAGACACAGTTCATCAGAAGCAGCCGGATGTATGTGATCTGAGATGGTCAGCTGTCAACTCAAAATGACCAAAGAATGGACATAAATGTCCCTCTATCTAGTAGATATTGGAAATAGGGATCTTACATTCATGGCAGCCATGAAAAGTGACAGATATTTAGCAGTATTTATAAGCAATCAAGTTCTTTTACTACACACTATTTTAAGATTATAAATATATCATCATAAAGATCATTCTCTTCACTTTCTATGGATTCTTTCTGGAAGGAAGCATAGACTAGCTGAGTAAAGGACATCTGAGAGGCAGCAACAACAGCAGTACCCGTGAGACAAGAAGTGATCAGCTGGCAAATGCTGCATCCCAGTCCTAAAGAGTTAACATTGAGTTTCACACTACAATATCTACTACGAGCCATAACTGTACAAAAGACAAAAGAGAAACAAAACAGCACATAAACAAAGAAACCCCATGCCCCACACTCCCCCAAACTCATGAATTATATCCACAAAACATCCTGAGTTTCTCTAATCTGTTATACCACAACTGGCCTGACTGTGTAAATAAGATTGCTTTGTAGCTCAATAAACTGCTTCACTTTTGCTGAACGCTTTCATCCTTTGTATTCTGTGGTATGCCTAGGTTTTTTTCCCCTTTACTTCTACAATAACAATATATACGTTAGTATATAGGGACATTTTTATGGTATTTAGGGTATATAACAGATTTTAAAATGCTTTCAAATTCAATCATAGGTAGTATGGCGTTTTGAATGAGAAATGACATACCATCCCCTACCCCTGCCAACAACAGACTCAGACATTAGAACATTTGGCCACCAGCTGGGGAGTTTGGGTTGTATAACCTTGGCGGGGGGGAACATGTAACTAGGGGGAGGCTCTGAGTATATATAACCTCACCCTTCTTCAAATTCACCCCTCCCCAGGAAGATTTGTGGTCCCTCAGCTTCCGGCTTCTGTCTACATCTGTGAGCCTGGCGCATGCTTCCTGGCCAGGAGGGACTCATCCCTGCAGAGCTGTAAGCTCCTCCAGCTGCTTGTGTAGATTGGCTTTGGTCATGGTGTTTTATTATGGCAATAGAAAAGTAACAACTACAGGAAACAGTGACTGAAGTAAAAGCTCCAATGCCTCGGAGTGGTTTGGTTTACTTATGTGTTTGTATGCTACCACTCTCCATTAATACAGTTAGTTTTCATAGCAAGGAAATTTGTCTCTCATTTAATTATGGATGTCAGTATTTAAGTCTTTCTCCACATGACACTCCCCATTCAGGCCTTCCCTTCTGAAACCAGGCTTTAAGTACTGTCT
Source organism: Acomys minous (assembly GCF_964271855.1). NCBI lineage: Eukaryota > Metazoa > Chordata > Mammalia > Rodentia > Muridae > Acomys > Acomys minous. The sequence goes on along the minus strand of NC_140498.1, from coordinate 31,608,176 downwards.
TCCAAAGAAGAATAACCTTAAAGAAAAAAAAACTCTGACATTTTCCCTAATCATCATTCATTTGGTTGTATGAGTTACTTTCTAGATCACTGTACTCTTTTCCGGAATAGGTTAAAAATCACTGAGAGCTTCAAGTTCAACACTGTGCTCAGGACATGAATTCACTCATCCTCATCCTCATGATGGAAAGTGTGATTTTATAACCTGGGTGATGCTCTTCTCAGTGTGGTTTGGAGACAGGACTGATCATAAAAAAAAAAAAAACACGGATGATTATAGCCCATGAGGCATTGGTGATATAACCATTTTTCATACTCTAAAGTTCCATATGGGTTAGGTGCCCTGCCAAGAAACATGGATACTTTCACCAAACCTCCAGCAAACTATAATAAGTTAGGTGAGTATCTCTAACACACAACTACTGCACATAGCATTCAGCTCCCTAAGCCAAGTTGATTTCCTTCTGCATGTTAACCCTTGCCAGTTTATCTGTCACCGAGGCTTGGGGATGCTGAAGAACTAAGGTGGGTCAAATGATTATGTGCAACTCCTGTTGATTCTTAATAGGCTTCAGGTTCCTCTTGTGGAATCCCATTTCCCTTGCTCCATTAAAATTAAGCTTTCCACTCTGAATGATTAACCAGCTGACTTCAAGTTGGTTTTGTAGATTAAGCCCTAATACCAGGGCTGGTCCCAAAAAGCCTCTTCCACCTCCCTTGTATATTTAATAAATATTTTATTAATTTATTCATATTACATCTCAATTGTTATCCCATCCCTTGTATCCTCCCATTCCTCCCTCCCTCCCGCTTTCCCCTTACTCCCCTGCCCTATGACTGTTCCTGAGAGGGATTTCCTCCCCCTGTATGTGCTCATAGGGTATCAAGTCTCTTCTTGGTAGCCTGCTGTCCTTCCTCTGAGTGCCCACCAGTCCTCCCCATCCAGGGGACATGGTCAAATATGGGGTACCAGAGTTCGTGTGAGAGTCAGTCCGGTTCTGTGTGTCTAAATGGACCATAGTTGTCATAGCTTAACCTTAGCAGAGGAAGCCAAGGCGCTGAGAAGTAGAATACATATTTTCTCTAAGCAGCTGAGTGTTTATTGCTACGTTGAGTTCTAGTTTCATGATTTATACGTCTGCTTATAATCACCACAGGGGTGCAATGGGAAAGACTTACAGGGCTGACAGCAAAGCTGGGTTAGTTTATGCTGGTGCAATAGAAGCCGGTGTGGCAGCTGCTCTGTAGGCACTGCATTCGTTTTGCTATTCCTCTCAATTTATTTGAATGTTAATGCATTTCTTCTCAGTGAGCAGTGAGGAAGAAGACACAACTCACTGCTGCGGTACTTTGTCTACTCTAACGTCCTCTGAGGAATGACGAGCCCACTTCCGTCATGTTCTGATTAGAAGGAAAAGCTAAAGTTATTGGAGAAAGCAAGGACTTAGGAAAAAATGGAAAATACTGGGACTTGCCCCAAGGTGTGCACGAGCAATAAAGATACATCACATGATCAATGAACAAGTATCAGTCCATTCACTTTAAAACAAGGAAAAAAATGACATTTAGAAAGGAGAGAGAAACTGTGACACAGACACAATTATAAAGATGGACAATAAATATCTTTCTTTACAGGGGTCATTGTGATAAATGAATTTGTATCCACACTTCTGATTGGTGGTAATATTAGCTATATATTCTCGTTTTAAAAATTATATTTGAGAAATAACATACAAGAATGCTTAAGGAATTCTAATTTGAATTTGCATTTTGATAGATATTCAGAGCTCCTATCAAGATAGAGTTGCCATTTAGTGTCAGGCATTTTAATATATGCAACAATATTTTCTGTTTATTTCTCTTAGTTGTATGAGCTTTTTTTTCTGTTTTAGGTGAGCAGAGTTTCCTTTCTGTTGGGTGTGGGCAATTGCTTCCTATCACCGCCATTTTCTTCTTTGTACTGTACTCAACCTCTGCACTTTATTTTAATAATTTAATCCAATGTAAATAAATGACTAGTATTATTCTATTTTAAGATTAAGCATTGAAGCTAAGGGTCTATAACTACCTTGCCCAGAATTAACATTAACATAAGAATAAAAGCTAACATGAGTATATATTCCACCTGGCCGAAAACCTCTGTGCACAAGCATTAAGCTACATACACTTAACTACAAAACAGAAAAAAAAATGTTATAGACAAAATGTTGGCAACGAAAGCCATAGCTAAGTGCATGTGAAAAATAATGGATTCATGTCCTCAGTGAAACATGAAGACAGCAGAGAGAGCTTAGAATCCCTACGAGATGTTCCAGGATAAACAGGGATAATGCTATGAAAAGCCAATAGCACTTGGGAAGACATTTTATTTCTAGGTTAGTGGTGCAATCAAGGAGGCAGAAATCTCAATTTAGATTTATCTGGAAAAATTCCCTTTAAAATTAATACAATCTCCCAATAAAGCAAATGGAGTCTTTAAAGATCCTATAAAAATGGATAGATCCTATTTTTAAAAACTGTTATCTCACAGAGACAGAATCTGAGAATTTTTTGATGTAAAGTACACTATATCTAGATATTTATAATATAACTGATTTTTACATAATATACAATATTGTTTTATAATGAACATAGACACGCAGTTTACAAAGTGTCTTCATAACTTTTCTTTGTTTTTCTTTAAAGATGAATGCTCAGTTCTACTCAAACCTTTTCATAACTATAGTATTGGTGCTTGGGAACAAGAGAAGGTATATTTTTTTTCCTCAAGATATATTTTGAAGAATTGTAGAAAAGGTAAGATGTTCTTTCAGACTGATGATTTTGTTAAAGCACAGACTGTGTATATATCTCTGAAAGGAATGATTCTCTTGGTTATAGAACTCTCAGTCCCAGTCTACAAAGAGCAGAATAATTCTTGCCTTTCTGCCTTCTTAGGAGCCACAGCCAAAGCTCTACCACTCTGCAATTACCTTCCTATTTAATGCTTACAGGTTAAATTACACATTTAATTTACAATCTATTGATGACTTTTAAATTGCTTACCATATGTTCTTATAGAAAACTGTCATCAGTCCCACCTCCAAGTATTGCTTAGCTATGATGGTGACTGATGCGTGGGCAAATATTTTACAGTTGATATTTGAAAGTTTTTTTGTTCAAAATATGCATGATGAAAAACATGATATAAATGTAGGTATTCTATTTTAAAATTTCCTCCAATCTGTCACCAACTGAGAAGCAAATACATAGTCGACCAGGTAATTAGAGATCATTAGACGTGCATCTGTGTTTAGCTGTTGCACAGGGGTAAACTTGGGTGGAAGAGCCAGATGTTGGGGAAGAGATATCCCAGCTGTTGGCAGTGGGAACTCCAAACAAGGCTACAACATGAAAATGACAAGAAGGATGTGCCAAGAAAACCGAGGGATCAAAAAAAAATGGCAATACTGTGGAGAGAAATTGTTGGAATGCATTGCTTACAGTAATTTGAGTTGCCTTGAATCTGTTGAAAATCTTCTTGTGAGAGAATAGATGTACGCTCATTTTCAACTGCCTGTAGCCACATATTCTCTTTATAGGGACTGGAAACTGTGACAAAACCACCCTTACTCTGTGATCACAGCTATATCTCGTACATTCAACCTCAATAACTTTTCCCTTTGTTTATGTGAAGCCACATGTGTAAGGCCATTTAGTTCAAAGGTGACAAATTCCTTAATGATATCATGCTAATATGGGGAGCTTTTGATAAGAATCCAAAGGTTGAAAATTGACTATTGGTAGACGACATTAATAGTACACACCTAGAAATAAAATATAAATCAACTTCTTAAAATCAAGTAACATGTAAAAAAATGTATTCTTGCTTTAAAATAATTATTTAATTTTAACTTTTAGGTAAATTAGTGAGAGGGTGTTAATTACCCTGGAACTGGAGTTACAGACAGCTGTGAGCTGTCCTATCATATCGTCTCTCCAGGACCCTGAATGTGACCATTAGCTGAATTGTCAAGAATCAAGTAAATTGGGAGGAAAAAGATGTTTCTAGGAGTATAGAAAGAAAATCAAGGAGGGAATATATGGGAAAAGTAGCCAATAGTTAAGCAAAACATGGGGAGAGGAATTTGAATCCCAGAATCCATTTGAAAACATATATGGCCCTGTGCCTGTAACACCATTGCTGTGGGAACTGAATCCAATAGAATTTCTGGGCCTTGCTGGCCACCAGCCTAACCACAGACTCAAGGAGGAATACTACCTCAGAGTCATAAGTATACAGTGATTAAGACACCAGTGTCTTCCTTGGCCTTCCTAGGTGCATATACCACACCACACACACACACACACACACACACACACACACACACACACACACTTATCCTAACCAAAATATGAAAGGGGGGGGGGTCAAGAAAGACTTGTGATCAAAACTTGTATTTATGCTTCAGTTAAAAATATGGGCTGTGTGTTAGAGATTTCAATGACTCCCTCTCCCAGCATTCACTTCCCATTTAATCCCTTTCCACACATGTAGGCTGGGAATAACAACTGGCTTCCTGAACACACTACGACCAAGGAAATTCTGGATTAGATTACTGAGAATCATGAAACAGACTCCCTGTCCCAGTTCCTAACACATACACCTTCTGCCTTGTTGGCTGCTCGCCGTGAGGAAGCAAGAAGGGCATGCCTACATGGTAAGGGGCCGAGTAACATTTGCTTGCCTAGAAGTAGAATTCAGAAGCAGTGTTCCCAAAAACAGTCAGCAAATGACCTAGAATAAAAATGATCCTACAGCCAGTGTTGTTACTTGCATGCTACCGATTTAAACAATAGGATCCTAGAGAAGTTCTGCATATTCTTTCAGTTACAGTAAGGAGAGCATTCTGTTATAGCCACCTGATTTGTTGGAGCACTACTTAAACGCCTTTTTTTTCCCCCTGTGGCTAGACTCATTACTTTGGCAATTTCATTTAGTTTTACAGCTTTAAATAGCATTTATATGTTAGTTACTTTAAAATTTGTATTTTCAATTTAGATTTTGTTCTAAATATCAAATAGGCCTTCTGTCTACTAAACCATGCCAATTGAGTGTCCAGTATGGCACCTGTCACTTCTGTCTTGCTCATTTGAGCTATCTAGAGTCTTTTGTCAATTCATAAGAATTTTAAGATTATTTTTCTATCTCTGTGAAAATGATGAGGATTCCAGCGATGTTCTGGATACACTGGGAAGGAGGAATATTTTTACAATATTTAATTAGAACAATCTGTGAGTATATGATCCGTTCATCTGCATTTTCCATAATTGCTGTGATCAATGTCTTAGATGGCTTTTTACAGTAATCTTTCACCTCCTTGATTAAATTCATAAATAAATAAAATTTATTTTTATGCCACAGTAAATAGGATTAATTTTTCCTCTAATAACTTGTCAGTATAGGCACAAGTAATAGTGATGTTTATCTGGTGATTCTGCATCTTCAAATTGTATCCAATTCATTAGTTTTAAAACGTTTCCTGTTATTCAGGGCCCTAGGTTTTAATCCATACTTGTGTGTCTTCATCCTGTCAAGTACAGACAATTCCATCCAATCATTTATAGATAATATGCTTTTTATTTCATGTTCTTGACTTTAACTAAACCTGTTCCAGTCACAGCCTCCATTTCAATTTTTGGGTAACTCCATTTTTCCAGTCACTGAAACCCAAAACAGTTTAGTACTCTTGACTAGTCTCTCTCACGTCCACATTCTAATTCAATAGGAAGACACATCTTCCTTTACCTTTATTAAAAATGGAGAGACACTTATATGTCACCACCAGTTCTAGGATGTCATAATTCTTCACCTTGATCATTTCAATAGGTTTCTAATTTATTTTATTGCTTGCCCTATACCCTTCCCCTTCTATTCAGGGTACCACCTCATTCCTCTAGCTGAAATTAGCTTCTTCACTCAGAGCAAGAATTAGCACATCTTTACTAGCCTCCAGGATCCAGTGAGATCTTGCTCCCTACTGTTTCCTCTGACATCTTTTTTTCCCCTCTGTTTGTTATTTTAGTAACGTCAGCCTCCCCACTCTTCTGCTAACGCATTCGTATTCTGACATAACACAGTTGAGATGGGTTTTTCAGAGAGATATCTTCAAAGCGTTCCTCCATCGCTGTCTTTAGAATGGCCCCATCTAACTAGAAACTCTCATTCATTATTCCTGGAAGTCACATACTCATTTAGTTGGCATGTTTCAAAAGAGGTGAATTACTTGATTCTATTTAATGTCTTATATATTTGGCTTATGCATCGTCCCTCTTCTATGTCTGTTTTTCATTTTTTTATAACCCACAAAGCCAGACCTCTTGCTTTGTTCACTTTATATGAAATAATGGAACAGTTCTTCTTGCATCTTTATTAAATGAGTGGAAACTGAATACATAAATGAAACTGAAATGGACACCTCCTCAGGATGGTCCATTAATTTCTCTGCATGATCTCTTCCAATTCTCTGCTCATATACAACACTGCCTTCTTCTCCCAATTTTTCTTGTTTGTCTTCAGATTTACATTTAGATATAGCATGGATACTCTGACATTTACCAATCACTCACCGCTCCCGGCCCCCACTGAACTTAACTTTAACAACCATTTGTAATGCCAAAAACTTTGTTGTCTCTAATGGTGTAATAGTTGAATAACAGTGTTCAGAATATGCTCAATCTCTGCTGAATATTTTCATGAAAATTGTTTTACATAACTTCCCTAAAATACATGCTTAAAGGTTATAGACTGGAAATGCCTGATGTTTCACTGGAGCCATTTCCCATCTATTCTTGCTTTCTCTGCAGTCATTAACACTTTTGTCTTCAATAACCTTATCTGTGACTTCATGACTAGAGATGCCTCACTCTCCCCGAGATTTATATCCACAGTGTTAGATGCAGCTTGAATTTTCTTTCTGCTAAGGAAAATCCTTATTTAATGACTAGCCAGACAACTGTGATGTTCACATATCTGAACAGAGACTGGGGAATAGACTTGATATCTCCTAAGTATTCTAGAAAAGTCACACCTCTGTTAGATAGAACTGCAAATTTCATTCTGGATGTCTTGTATTTGTGTCCTGAATGCCTAACCACAGAGTCTGGAGTTCAGGTCAGTGGATTAGTGCACCTTGTATATTGTAATAATCCTAATAGATGATTGAAAAAGTAGAAATTTTCTGATTGAAAAATTATCTATTTCAAGTAAACATTAGTTGACAACAACAAGGTAAATGTTACAAATTAATTTTTACCATTGATGCATAGACAGAAATATAAAATATTGTACTTATAAGTATGAGGACTGAATCATAATTTGTATTGGAAAAAAAAAGAGGAAAATCCCTGAGCATAAGGATTTTCAGGACTCACAAAAGCTTTCCCATACATGTTTTGACTTCTTAAATATTAAATCCTACAGAATGAAGTGTTATCTTCCATGTCATAACACAGCTCAAGTTGAATATTACTAGATAAAAGTGCTTGAATTTTTGTGTTTGAGGTTTGGAATAATTTTAGAGGTTTGAAATATTTTCAAACACAGTAACGTAGGGATGTAACTCAATTTTATAAATAAGAGTCATGTACATATCATGCAAATTTTGTATAAATATTTTTGAAAGCAAGTGTACATACTATTTTTAGTAACCTTTTACACAAAAGTCAGTTCTATTGTATGGATATTCCCAGTGATGGTGTGATAATCAGCAGTGAAAAAGCTTCGGACAACTGGGAATATGCATTCCAGAGATTTGGATCAAGAGCGTTCCAGCCACAGTCCTTCACAAATATTTCACTGAATCTCCGTAAGGATCTCAATTATAGACATTGTTCTTCTCCCCAGATAACTCTCAGGAAAGATCAAGGCTATAAAGAATTGTTTACTTGGCCAAATGTGCACATACAGAACATGCAGAAGAAGAGGACAACAAAAGAGAGGCCTGCTTTGCTGAAATGCATCAGGTCCTGTTGCTTCAATCCTCCATTGATGTCTAACTGTCTTCAGTCATTTCCCTGCACATATTTTTCCACAGTGATAGCAAAGACAGTGAAACTGTACAGAATTAAATTAAAGTAATCATTTTCCCCCATGAGAAAATTGCTTTTATGTATACCATTGGAAAAAATGAAATCATCAGTGACATGACTAATACGCTTTAATACAATAAATGCATTTAACTGACTTATTAGTTCGATGTCAGGTGAAGTTCTAAGTGAACAGCTTATACAGTTAATATCAGCAGTGCATGCATAATTTTTAGTTCCTTTATATTAAGTATGTAAGGCAATCAATTCAACTATAAGAACAATTTTCATGACAGTGCCCTATTTGAAAAGAATCTTATTATTTTGCATTGCATTTAATGTTTCAAAACTGTGACTTTTCATCAGCTATAAAATCACCACAAGGACTCTTTATATTGTTCTGTCCCTTTAAAGGGAGTACATGAAATGCTTTAATTTCAAATGAAATATACCTATCTAAAGGAGAGTTTAATAATTTATAATTCTTGTCTCAAAGATATAAAAAGAAAAGTAATAAATAATCTGGCTAACATCCTTTCAAAATAATGCTATTGTTCATCATTACAATGATGTTTCTCATACCCAGCATCGGTTTATTCCTACATCCTTCACTTAATGGCAATAGCTTTAAAGTTTGCCTAAGGAAAATGTTAAAATATTAATGAACTGATAACCTATTCTATGACAGTCACCTGTTTGAACTTTCAGTTCAATCACATACAAAAAATACCCAAAGATTTAATATAAATACAGAAGTTGACATGTTATATAAAAAAAGATATATCTGGATAGATAATTTTAAGTCAGTATTGCCAATTCCAACTATAAAATAAAGGAAGTTCTAGTGAAAATTAAATACAGAAATTTAAAATAAATGATAAAATTCTGTTTAAAAAAGTTCAGTGGTCTTCAGCTTGTAGCCTTTGCAAAGATCATATGTGTAAAATTAGTTCCTTTTAGTCAAAAAGAACACAAAGTACTTTTAGAAAATTTCATTACAGAAACAGTATATATTACTATCTTATTGGAACATAATGTGAAACCTTAAAGGCTTTCTTTAGAGCACTGAAGAGTAAGGCTTACTGAGGAGAACATTGGCAGGCCATATAATGTATGTAAATCTAAAACACAAATTGCATTCTTATTGGCTCTTCTAATACATGACTGCAATATTTTACATAATTTATTCAATTTTCAATGAATTAATTTATATAATAGGAATTATATATAACTAACATTCATACCTGTGTAATTATGAAATCTCAGGCCAATAAGTACCTTTGTGTCTCTGTATTTTTGTCATCTAGGGGGCTGAACACTTATGTCAATGTTGTTTTCCTTTACAAAAGTTGTAATTATTCCTAAGTAAACAAACTGTTTCAGACAGACAAGCAAATTAATTGACAAAACATACCCCTACACAGTTTAAGACAACGATGATGATGATGATGATGGTGATGATAATAGTAAGAGAAGAAGAAGAAGAAGAAGAAGAAGAAGAAGAAGAAGAAGAAGAAGAAGAAGAAGAAGAAGAAGAACTTAGTCTCAATGACTTGGCAATTTAAAAATAAATGCTTGGCTGTGATTTATCCTTGATTGTATTGCATTTCTAGACACTGATGGTTGACCATATTCTGCATCTCTTACACCAATATGTAGATTGTCAATTTTATATACAGCATCTTCTATATGTAGAAACTTCTCCCTTCTTCTGTCCATGGTCTGATCCTAATACACACTTTTTTTGTTTTGTTTTCCTGAGCTGGCATAAAAACTTGATCCAATGATAAGTTTCTGCCTTCTATTTGCAACTTGAAGTTTAAGGGAGAGTTGTGTGCTTAGCCCTAAAGAGGACACATATACCAACCCCTTCTAAGGAATATCACAGACCGGGAGCTGAATTAAACACATGAGGAATGGAGACTGGCTTCCAAGTACTACCTTATGCCATATCCAATGATGGTTTCAGGGTAGCTAGAATTTCTGGGCCTACACAAGACTGGATGCATCCATACCTAACCACAAATGAGGAAGGACTAAAGGTACTGCCTCTTGTCGTCTCATTGATAAGCTATTGGGTAATACTGGTTTCTCAAGGAGGGGGGCTCAGTGTCAGATGCACACACAGCTATAGGCACAACAGGCTCAACTGGGGAGTTCCACACACATGAAAGTTTTGCAGGAGGAACATTAGGAGGGGTGAAAAGGAAGCAGGGAAAGGTGAATGAGAGTAATCAGAACACATTATATATGCATATGAAATTGTCAATGATCAAACTTAGTGACTAAAATTTTTACATTCAAATAGCCAGTCAAATAAGTCATCCTAGTCATTCTATTCTTCTCCATGATATGTGGTTTCTACTACTTAAACATAACTGACTTTATTATTATTGTTGTTGTTAGTAGTAGTAGTAGTAGTAGTAGTAAAGACTCTGATTACTGGTATAATTTCTTTTGTTTTTGTGATTACAATATAAACAAATAATTACCCTCTTTTCTCCCTCCAGGTCTACCCATAAACCTCTCCTTGAAATCTTTCAAACTTTTGACCTTTTTTCATTAATGTTACATATATATATATATATATATATATATATATATATATATATATATATATATAACAATTTGTCTAGGATAGACAGAAATAAAAGTAAACATAATAAAATAAATAAAAGAATAACATAACCTCAAACAGAATGATTACAATAATACTGTTAATAAGAGTGTGTCCACCAAATATCATGAAAATGCTAAAAATTGATACAGAAAGAAAAATTTGAAAACTACCATTGAAAGAAATCAATCATGATATGAAAGAGAACAATGAACCAAACGTAGCTGACATTTCCTCAGCCCATGGTATACAGGAAACAATGAAATGAAACTTATAACAGAGTGAAAGGAAAGAATTCTCTGACAAGAACTTTATGTTTAGCAATTATATTCCGAAAAAATAAAACTAATAGAAAGGCATCATCTGATAAAGTGAAACTAATTAAATTTGCCCCCAGCAGACTGCAACACAGCCCTAGAAAGTTTTTATAGATTAAAGAGAAGTGCTATGCATGAAATGTCAAAGTTTCAAGAATATGAAATGAAGATAATAGATAAATAGGTACACATCTTAAAAATAAATACAACTGTTCAAAGTAACAAATTTAATATTATATGAAGAGCATATACTATATATTAATATATTATATGTAAAATTATAGAATAAGGATTAAAATGGACTGATTTCTCCTACATACTTGGAAAGTACACTACGTTTTGTTAAAATAATAATGTCATAGACCTTACTGTATTAAAAAAGTATATTGTTAAGAAAGAGATTGAAGATGACATGAGAAGATGGAAAGCTGTCCCTTGTTCATGGATCAGGAGAATTAACATAGTAAAAATGTCCATCTTACCAAAAGCAACTTACAGATTCAATGCAATCCTTATCAGAACACTTACACAAAATTTAAAGATATTGAAAGATAGATTCTCAACTTCATGTGGAAAAACAAAATACCCAGAATAGCTAAAACAATCTGGTACAATAAAAGATCCTCCAGAGGAATCTCCATACCTGATCTCAAGCTGTACTATAGACAAACAGTAATTAAAACAGCATGGTACTGGCACAACAATAGGTTGGTTGATCAATGGAATCGAATTGAAGACCTAGAAATGAATACACACACACATATAGTCACTTGATTTTTGACAAAGAAGCCAAATCTATTCAATGAAAGAAGGACATCATCTTCAACAAATGGTGCTGGTCTACCTGGATTCTACAGGTAGAAAAATGAAATTAGATTCATATTTATCATCATGCACAAAACTCAGGTCCAAATAGATTAAAGACCTCAACATAAAACCACAGACACTAAATCAGTTAGAAGATAAAGTGGGGAAGAGTCTGGAACATATTGGTACAATAGACAACTTCCTGAACAGAACACCAACAGCCTAGGCCATAATGTCAACAATAAATAAATAGGACTGCATGAGGCTGAGAATCTTCTGTAATGCAGAAGACACTATCAACAGAACAAAGCTACAGCCCACAGACTGGGAAAAGATCTTTTCCAACCCTACATCTGACAAAGATCTTATATCCAAATATATAAAGAACTCAAGAAACTAAACACCACCAAACGCAATAACCCAATTAAGAAATGGGGCTCAGAACTAAACAGAGAATTCTCAACGAAGAAATATCGAATGGCTAAGAAATATTTAAATAAATGCTCAACGTCTTTAGTCATCAGAGAAATGCAAATCAAAACGACTCTGTGATTCCATCTTACACCCATCAGAATGGCTAAAATAAAAAATTCAAGTGACACCACCTGCTGGCGAGGTTGTGGAAAAAGGGGAACACTCCTTCATTGTTGGTGGGAATGTAAACTTGGACAACCACTTTGGAAATCTATCTGTGGCTACCTCTGAAAACTGGGAATAGGGCTTCCTCAAGACCCAGCTATTCCACTCCTTGGAATATACCCAGAAGATGCTCCAGCACACAACAAGAACATTTCTTCAACCATGTTCATAGCAGCCTTATTCATAATAGCCAGAACCTGGAAACAGCCTAAGTGTCCCTCAGTAGAAAAATGGATAAAGAAACTGTAGTACATTTACATTATGGAATACTACACAGCTCTTAAAAACAAGGAAATCCAGGAATTTGTGGACAAATGGATGGAACTAGAAAGCATCATACTGAGTGAGTTAACCCAGAAGCAGAAAGACTCACATGGTATATACTCACTTATAATTGAACACTAGCCAAGGGGAAGGTCTCATGAAAGTCTCACTTACCAGGAGATTGGGATAGATGTGAGGACATCCTATAGGGACTCTAAATGAGAGAAATATGAGAGAATGGGGAAACAGTAGGATCCAGAGGGTCCTAGAAACCTATAAGAACATCATGATAGGCAGATCTGGGCTTAGGAGTCCTTCTCAAACTACTGCACCACCAAGGACAATCCATGCAGTAAACATTGGACCCTACTCAGATTAGCTAATGGACAGGACATTCTCCACAGTTGAGTGGAGAGCAGGGACAGACTCTGACATGAACTCTGGTGCCCCATATGTGACCATGTCCCCTTGGTGGGGAGGCCTGGTTACACTCAGAGGAAGGATAAGCAGGCTACCAAGATGTAACTTGATAGCCATGATCATGTAGTGGGGGAGGAGGTCCCTCTAGGTCACAGACATAGGGGAGGGGAATAGGGTGAGAGCAGGAGGGAGAAAGAGGAACGAGAAGACACAAGAGGTGGGATAACAATTGAGATGTAATCTGAATAAATTAATTAAATAATAAAAGAAGTATATTGCTGTGTTTCAAAACTTCAAAATTTGATTGCAAAGAAGGATGTGTTAAAACAAGATTCTAGATGTATTTTAGTTAATTCAAAATATAAGTAAGGAAGACTAGATAAAGTGTTTATTACTAATAAAATATAATTCTGTGCATAATTTTAACTATGAGTACATTATATTATACATATATAACATTATAGGGAAATTGTGAATAAATGCCAAAAATTATGAGATAAAAAAGTTTTAATTAAGTTCTAGCCACAAAGAGTGGAATTAAGAATATAAAAACGAAGATAGGTCAACCTCCAAATCAGAAACAAGTGCACATGGAGGTGGAAATCACTATACTGCACCAAGGGCATTGCTAATTACAGTATGCTATAATCACATTCAGTGCTTCAAGTAAAAACTATGAGCAGCAATATATAAAGATTCATAATGATAAATGTTTGGTTCTAGAAGTACATATGACAATTTAAAATTGTATTTAAAATGGAACTTGAAAATATATAAGTAAAACCAACCAAAGCTAAATCGATAAGTAATTCCATAATTATAGACTGTAACAGTTATCTCCAAAACACTAACAGATCATTAGATAAAAATCAGGAATGATATTGATTTGAACAATGTTATCAAACCACTTAAACTAAAGTCTTTGGAAGACCATCTCAACAATAATTTTTATAATCCACAGAATCAGTTTTCATGTGCTGAGGAAACAATCAGTGTGACCATATTTTCATATTTTCTGTCATAAGACATTCCCAATGAATTGCATAGAACTTATGTCAGATACTAAACCACACAGGCATTAGAAAATATTTCTTAGTGATTGATAATTTAAAACTGTCAATGAACACAGGATAAAGTTAAAACAGAATTTAAAAGTAATTTTCTAGTTTTAAATTCTAATCTTAGCAGCTGAAGTAAGGTCTAAAGTCAATAACTTGGGATTAACTTTTAGAATGGTGAATTATTAAAATAATTTAAGTCTCAAGAAGTTAATACACAGTAAAATTTTGTAGTGGAAATCAATTAAATTAAATAGGGTGATTACGAGGCAATTTTAGTAGTCCAAAATTGGTTGACTGAAGAGATGGATAAGCATTTAACAGTCCTGAGCAAGAAGAGAATGTCAACACCAACATCCAAATTGAAAAATTCCTCTATCACATACATGTGCCGAAGAAAACACCACCACCATCTACTGCAGCCAACAAATTTGGCCGCTTCCATGAAACAGACCTCAAAGATGACAACATACTGAAACAAACATCCTGAAAAAGAGAAATGGAATATCTTTTTTATCTATTTAGCAAGTTGTACTCTAATTAAAAACTTGATTCTACAAAAAGATCCAATGTAAGATGGTCTTTTTACCTGTAGACTGCAAGTGAATCTCTATTTTTCTCCATTGGATTGCGTACCAACAACTTAGTAGAGAAAACCTTTGATTGCTAGGCTTATACACAGCTCCCCCCCCACCACCACACACACCAAATAAATAAATAAATAAATAAATAAATAAATAAAAGGGAACATATGTAATGTATTCTTCAAGGATAGACTAACCCTAATACAGAAGGTGAATGAGATTTTAAAGCAGCATAATAGACTACCTTGTCTCATAAATTAGACATTACCAAATTTAAACCAGGAGTAATATACACATAGATGCTATACATATAGATATATGTATAATCTGTGTATAGGTAATATATATGTACATGTTTATGTATGTATGAATGTATGTGTACATTTCCAATTGGGAGTTATTCAGTGAATATATGGCAAAATTCTGCGTTTAAAAAATAATCAGTGTAACTAAGCACATTACACAATAATTGAAAAAGGCTGTAATAACTTGAAAAAAGGAATTAGAAATATTTAATTAAATGTATAATTTAATGAATATAAAGAACAAAATAAGCTGTTGAACTTTCATTTTGACTATGCTGAACAGATTATTCCAAAAATTATATTTTTCAGTCGCGATTAATTTTAATAGTGAGTCTGTGTCCTTAAGATAGGAAGCAAACTTGGGTATCCAGTCTTATGCCTCTTTTTAACATTTTACTGGTAGGTCTAGTCATTGCAATAATTGAAAAACAGTATCCAATAGAAAGCAAAGTTATGTAGACATCTATATCCAATGTTTATAAAGAAAGTCTTAAGGTTTCTACAACTCTTTAGACTTATTCAATGATTTTGGCAAAGTCACAGTATGCACATTTATTATAAGAAGTATGGTTTTTTTTTCTCTTTACATTTGATTAGTTAGAAGCAAAGACATGAGATACACACACAGATTCTACATCAAAATCCATATGGTGAGAAGATATATTTTATTTCACTCATAACTGATGGTTTGAAGCCAGAACCTCGTATGTGCCAAGCACTGAGCTGTTGAGCTTAAGTCTCAGCCTCTTTTCGCTTGTGCCCCCATCCCATCCCAACAGCTCGCTTATTAGGATGGGTTTCTGGGGATGTTATATCCCAGGGAGAATGGCTGTTTGGGCCTATGTTGTGGTATGTTCTGGGTCTGGGTAAGAACATCACATCAACAGTGCTTCATTTGAATACTCCAGATCAGCAGGGACCAAGGGAAGGCGCTTTATAAGGTCGTACAGAAAAGAGCCTGTCCAGGCAAGGGTATTTCAGGGGTCGCATAACACCCAGCTTTCTTAGCTGGGGAAGCCTATCTGTTGGAGTCTGTTGACACCATGAGAAGGAGGGCCAGCAGTCAAAGACCTGCCTCTCTCAGGATAAGAAGAAACTGGGGTTTTAGGCATGCTTGGTTGGCTTGGGAGCCTTATAGGCTTCAGGGCAGCCCGGCAAGTGTTCACCAAGATCGGAAGTTGTCAGATCCAGGGCCTACGGGGGGCGGGAACACTGACACGTTTCTAAAGGAACATGCAGGAGCAGGTCCAGCATTTACTATCAGACTTCCAAAGGACCTTACAGAGGCGTGGCCAGCGCATTTAACTCAACCCGTGAAGGGGAGCCTACAATGAGCACTTCTGCTTTGTTCTGTTGTTTGTCTTTGACTCATAGTCTCAGTTAATAGCCGATGCTGGTCTTGAGCTCACTTTGTGAATTAGGCGGTCATTCAACTAGTGATGTTTCTACCTCAGCTCACAGGCCTGTTGTCCCTGCAGCCCAACACAGAAACATTCTAAAGGGCTAAGGAAAGAAAAATACATACATTATTTATGAATCAAAAGAGATTATGATAACACTTCTTTCTATTGCTTATTTAAGTTTTCAATATCTCATACAGGTACAGCCTATGTCATCATCACCTGCCCCTGCCAGGTACTCCAGGTGTGTGCTGGCTATAAGGACCCCGCCCCCTTCACAGTTCTCTCTCTCTGTTTTAGCACCTCTCTGTTCCAGTTTGCGCCCAAGCCCCACTTTCTGTTCTAGATTACCCTTTCTTTTTTTCCCTCAGGGGGCATACCTTGAATGGGCTTGCTTGGGAGCTCTTTGGTGCCCCATCACTTATATATAACACTATCTAGGCCCCTATTCCATTCCCTTCGGTGATCCCCCTCTATATGTAACTCAACGCATTCCTCTCTTTTTGACATGTCATTTTGTCTCATATAACACATTAACTCAGTGAGTCCTGGCAATATGTGCGAAGGGGTGTGGCCATACACTCGTCTATTAGAGCATGTAAAACCATTCTTAAAAAAATAAGCTTCCTAACAAGGAAATCCAGAGGAATTAGTATAATAAAGCCTTAGGTATACATTTCTTTTACTTTGAAATAGTTTGATAAGTCATTTTATACCTTATTAACCTTGTGACCTATGGCTCTAAAAATGAAATAAAATTAATTAATATTTAGAAGATAATAATTAATAGCTCTATATCCAATGTTATATTTTAAAAATCCACCTCTCCACACATTACTTCCTGGATTTCACAAATCTGAGACAGGATTCCAGAAAGTTTTCAGAGAAGCTGACAAGTTTGTTCTTGAAGTAAATAGAGTGTCTAAAGCAAAAATGGAATGTAAAGAAAGGGCAGGGGATTCTAAACCGTAGAACCTTAGATCCATCGAAACCTGTTGCCCAATGCACAGAGCAGCCACACCGGCCAATGGTCTGGATCTTGGGGTGGGGCAGTTATGCAACTGGAGAATATGTGTAGCTTCCCGGGAGGGAGCACTGGACAGTATTTGGTAGTAGTTTATTAACCACAGCACCTCACACACTAGCAGGTTCATGTCACCATCCCTTGTTCTAATCTGAGACTTGTACAAGAATTTCTGAAGCCACTCATGTATCATCGTAAGAAAATAGCCTAAAATATGAGCACTATTTAAATAATGAACTGTTACTTCTTACTATACAGTGTCAGGCAAGGACACTACTACCATCACTGTCATCATCCACTGGATTGCTGCCATCCCTAACCTTGAGATGAACGAGCAAGAGATAGAAAGGCAGGATGAACATCTCTACTCTCTCTCTCTCTCTCTGTCTCTCTCTCTCTGTCTCTCTCTCTCTCTCTCTCTCTCTCTGTCTCTTCTCTCTCTGTCTCTGTCTCTGTCTCTGTCTCTGTCTCTCTCTGTCTCTCCTCTCTCTGTCTCTGTGTCTGTCTTCAGTTTAGAGATCAGGCATTAAAAGTTAAAACATTGGAAACAATGTTGTTTATACAGGAAGTGAAAAAGCCTTTACACATACAAATGATCTGGAAACACTCGAGATGACCTTACTGATATGTTGGTTGACACAGACATCACCCATGTGAACCCTGAAAGCCGAAAGAGTGAGCCCTATGCAAGACAGAGAACTTGATTTTCTGTTACCACACTGTTTGGAATTTAAATATCAGGCTTTCAATAGAAAATTAAAAAGCAACAACCATCTTTCTCTAAAAGACCCCATGATAGATCTGCTACACAGAGAAGACTAAAGGTCTTATTAATGAATAAAAATCACAGGAAGGAAAGAATAATGCTAAAAAGAAAAAAGAAAAAACTAACAAGACAGAACTATCAGGTTGAAATATAAAAAATTTTAAAGAGAGACACAAAGGGAAAGCAAGAGGCAAAGGTTAAAATGAAAAATGTTTAGAAGTTATCAAAAGCAAATTTTACCATGCAGAAAGTAGGATGAGAAGGCTTGAAGGTAAGACCTGAGAATCTTGGGAGTTTAACAAAGATGAATTAAAAGCATATGCTGGGGCAGCCTGCACTTTTTGAAAAAAAGAGGAAAAATGGCTGGGAAGGGAAAGCAGAGGGAGGGGCTGGAAGAAGAGGGGAGAGGGGAAGTTCACTCAGTTAGAATGTAATAGATAAGAGAATAAATCAATGAAAAAAAAACCCAGAAGAATCCAAGGAGACTTGTGAAGCATCATTGTAATGACTACTCTTGGTTTTCCACTTGATTTCATGTAGAATTAGCTAAAACCAGAATATACAGGGCACACGTGTGAGGAATTTCTGCTTAATTTGAAATGGGTGGATCTACTTTGAATCTGGATCTTTGAGGAGGAACATATAACTTTAATCTAGACCCTTAATCCAGATGTAATCAGGCCACTGAACCTAGTAGATAGTTGTATAAGGACATGGAAGAAGAAAGATTTTGGTCTTTGATTACTTGATCTTGGCTTGATTGCAAATCTATTCCTTACCTGACATTAGAGCCCAGTAAGTGTGCAGTTATTGAACGTTTGGACTTCCCATTCATAGACAGCCATTGTTGGATTAGCTAGACTACAGCCTATAAATCATTCTAATAAATCATATAATTACTCATTCTATAAATTATATATTATATTATGTGAATTATATATTAAATTACATAATATATAAAATTATGTATATAATTTATAGAGTGAATATATATAAATAATATAGATAGCTTATTCTATAATTCTATAAATTCTGGTAGTCTACAGCAAGGATTCTCAATCTAATTGGTCACATATCCCACAGAGGTCGTATATCAGATATTCTGTTTTTCAGATATTTATATTATGATTCCTAACAGTAGCATAGCAGTTATGAAGTAGTAGCAACATAATTTTACAATTCGGGTCAGCACAACATTAGGAACTGTATTAAAGGGTTACAGTATTAGGAAGGTAAAGAACCACTGTTCTAAAGAATCCTGACTAACAAAATCATTATCTGACTAGTGTAGCAACTGTGGCTCTCCCCCAAATCAGGAGTAATAAGAAGAAAATAGAAGAGACAATAGTTTAAACTAATACTTGAAAACCTTTCAATGCGATGAGGCTGGTCTATAGAAATAAGTAACCGAACAAATTGAACTGGAAATAGAATGCACATAAGATATGCAAATCAACACATATTAAATGTGAGCCATTCAAATTGAACACAAAATTTTGAGTCAGCAAGGAAAATGGATTTTATTCTATATAATAGTGTTCAAAGGGATATCAACAGATTTGTCATTAGATCTTTGAAGACCCAAAGGCAATGGTTGACAATATTAAGAACTGAGCAAGAAGAAAAAGTCTATCAGTAAAGAACCTCACATAAGATAAAATGTCATTCCAAAGTAAATGAGACATAAAGACATTCTCAAACAATCAGAGGCATCTTGTTAATGGTACACTTAGCATAAGGAGACAAAATAATGAAAGCTCAAGAGGTCTTCTGGCTAAAATCAAATTACCTTACACAGCAGTATAAAGCTTTATGAAAAAAATAGATATATCTATAAAGGTAAACCCATCACAAGTTAAAATTTGCAATAATGGCATGTAATCTCACTTTGTTTCATGTATGATTGTGATATATATTTAAAAGGAAGATAGAAATGCAAACATTCCTGTTGTTATAACTCTAATTCCATAGTTTTAATTTTCTAGATAATTTAACTTAGTGATGAATTAAATAAATTATAAATGTATTATTTGGGTTATATAATACATAAATAGATAATGTTGTGAAATGAATTGGAAAAGCTCTGTTAGAAAGGCAGATGCTAAAGTTATATTGTATAAACCCAAAGTTTAGCATCATAATTTTAAGGTGTTAAGTGTAGTCCCTATGGTAATTACAAAAGAATTTTAAACACATCACACAGAAATGAGAAGAAGTAGAAGAAATAAAACACACACATTTTTATTAGAAGACAATAAAATATTAATGCAGTAAAAATGCATGAAGACTACACACAACACACACACACATACACAATACATACACAATGATACACAATTGTAAAGAGTGGGAAAACAAAAAATGTCCCTTTTTATTAGTAAGTATATTAAGTATAATGGACTAAATATACCAACAAAGAGTAGGAGACTTGAAAAGTGGATACAAAACATAGTTTCATTCTACAGCCTCCAGAAAAGACTGATTTGGACTTCAAATATGATTAATTTTAATATGAGAAGATGAGGAAAGTTATATCATGGTAATAGCCAACCATAGAGAATAGTTGTGACACTACATGACAGACTACATGAACCCTGGAAATAAAGGCAGCTGTGAGAGGAAAAACAAAATTGTATTTGAATAAATATATAAGATACAAAGATACACAACAATTATAAACACTAGCATGCCTAATAATTGTTATTGAAATATGAAAAATAACACTTGAAAGACTCATCCGGCACAATAAACCATTTTGCAAAAATAAGAGAAGCCACTCCATTCTCAAAAATACCCACAACAATTAGAGATACGATGAGTAAGGGCAGGGAAATTTATTTTTTAATCACAAACAGACCAGATATAAAAACATAAAGGCAACACTCTACTTCTAGCCACAGTAGGCATTACCTTATTCAATTTATATAGGAAGTTATCCAGATTAAATTTCAAGCTACAAGTTAGGTATCAATCCATGAGGTTATAGGTATTATAAGAAATATCTTCTTGTAGTGCAAGGGTAAAATAAAATATCAGTAACGGGAGAATTCTGAAAAATTCCTAAATTTTAGTAAACAATAACTATTAAGGAAGAGACCCAAGAAAAGAGAAAATGTTACCAGCTAATGCTAGACGAAATACATCTAACCAAATATTATGAATAAAGTTAAATATTTGTAATTGTGAATCTAATATCTGCAAATGCAGATCAACAATTTGCCTATACATAAATAAAGAAGAAGAAGAAAACAATCAAACACAATAAAAAGAGAAAAAGGAACAAAAACTGGGCAATAAATTAATAAGATAGAAAAGGTAGATAAATATCCAAATAGACATTGCTTCTGATTTCAACACTTACTATAAAGCTACAGTATTTGAGACAATAGGTTTAGCACTGGCAAACAGACAAGTAAATAGATTGTTGACATAATATGTTTCCGAGATCCACCCTTATAAGCACAGTAAAATAGTTCTGACAAATGCATTGGTTACTAAATTATAAACTAGTCTGTTTTAACAAATGTTTCTGGGGAAAGTGAAGATTTATGTGTTAAAAAAAATAATTGAGACGCTGATTTTACACTACAGTAAGGAGTAGCTTGAAGGGGATCCCCTGCCTAAAAGCTAATACCTAAAATTTCACTCCTAGTGGAAGAGAAAGTACATAGTTTTAAATAACTGAATTTGAAATAAGTTCTTGGATATGAAATTAAATACATAGTCAAAAAATTAAAAACAGACAAACTAGACTTTAAAAATCTAACTTTTAAATGTTGAAAATTCATTATTCATAAAAAAATAAATAATTCACGGCATAAAAAATGTCTATAAGTGAGTATATATCATTTGACTCTTTCTGCTTCTGGGTTAACTCACTCATTATTATTATTCCTAGTTCAATCCATTTGTCCACAAATTTTGTGGAATTCCTTGTTTTTAATAGCTGAGTAGTATTCCACGGTGTAAATGTACCACAGATTCTTTATCTATTCTTCTACTGAGGGACACTTAGGCTGTTTCTAGGTTCTGGCTATTATGAATAAGGCAGCTATGAACATGTCATAGGTGAGGGGTGTTAGGGGAAGATTGGAAGGATGGAGGATTGGGAGGATACAAGGGATGGGATAACAGTTGAGATGTAATATGAATAAATTAATAAAATAAAAAAGAAAAATGTTTATAAATTATTTCTCTAATAAGGAAATAATACCCAGACCACATAAAAATCTCATTAGACTCAACAATGAAAATGAACTAAAAATGAAACAATTAAATGGGCAATATCCTTAAATAGATATTTTCCAGGAAAGAGTCAAAAGCACATGAAAAGACAAAAGGCTATACAGTCTCACTAACCTTAGTTATGTACCAATAAGTCTAAGTAATGAGATATCATCTTCATTTTATTAGGAAAGCTATTGTCCAAAAGGTAAATATATATGTAACTATATATATCAAGCTTTGGTGAGCATATGGACCAGGTGGTACTCTTGATCTTGCATTCCACATGTAGGAATAAAAGGCAACCCAGATCCTACTGGAAAATTGCTAAGTTTCTCAAATTTATAAAATGGAATTACTATGTAACAAGAAATCTACTTTCAGGACTCAGCACAAAATATATGAAATCACAGGAGACTCAAAGACAGGCTCATTATCTGCAATAGATAAAGCGTGGAAACAATCCATATCTCTGTAAACCACAGATGGGTATGTGTGTGTATGTATGTCATATGAACATGCATATAAGTGTATATATCAACACGTCTGGTTATTTAGTTTTTAGAAAGGCTGAGGTTCCGACATAGGTCTAACAAGCTGTAAGCTCAGCACCATATGACACATCTATAACACAAACCTTCAACAAGGTTCAGGAACCAGAGAGAAGTGGATGCAGAAAGAAGCTAAGGGCCAGAGATGGTAGATGGCTACAAAAGAATACCGTTAACTGTACACACCAAGGCAGTTTTGTATGTGGCCTCAAAGAAATTATGCAGAAAGCACAACATATGCGAAAACTAAACAGGAAAAATCCTAGTTGTAGTGGAGGTGGGTTGGTCACAGAGGCCCACTCCCATCTGAGGTACTTGATAGCTACGAGAAAACGAGGAGTTTAGTTTTAAGAGTGTGACACATATATACAATAAACAACCTACAGCAAGAAGAACCACAAAACAATCAGGAATTATATGAATGCTACATTAATAGTGTTTTGGCTATCTGTATTTGGCAAACTTGAAGAAAACATCATTCCTATCTTGGTAAGTCTAAAATTCTGAATGTAAATCAGTATCTATCATATGTCATGTTTATTCACTTAAAGCATCTATACAGACCTAAAAACATCTTAACTCCTAAACAACTAAGCTTAGTTGTAAAACTAAACTACCTGATCTTCAACCCCATCAGAGACTTGAAAGGAATAAGCTTGATTACCTGAGTAGACAGGAAGTGCAGGTAAGCAGTTTCCACAATAAGAAAATGACGGAGACAGGTTGCTGCCTGATCAGTCACCCAAACCTCTCTACGATGTTGCTCTGTTCCAGGGATTGAATATAGGTTGTCAGGTTTTCAGACAAGCAGTTATACACACTAAGACACTCTTAACCACCTCTGCAACAACTGTATAAATCTATTTGAAAAATTATCAGTTAAATTGTAAATGTGACGATATTCACAATTGGAGAAATGAGAGAACAGAAAGGGGAAAAGCAATGAAATGTATTTTAAAATAATTGTATTCTGAGAGTTTCCTAGAATGCGTTTTGATCATGGCCACCACCCTTACCACAACACTTCCCTACCCACCCATCTTCCTTTTATTTCTAGTTATTGTGAAAAAAAAAACACCAAAACATTTAGTCCAATTTGTGACTGCCAAATGCTCAAGAATGAAGTCCTCTGATTGCTAAAATATGGCATGCCCATGAGCACACCCCTAAGAAAAATCTTATTTCCCGCCTGCTATGTTTTTTCAGATATTTGGCTTTTTGAGACAGGGTTTGTCTGTGTAGCCTTCTCTGTCCTGGACTTTTCTCTGTAGACCAGGCTGGTCTTGAATTCACAGAGATCTACCTGCTTGTGCCTTCTTGAGTGCTGGGATTACAGGCATGTACCACCATTCCCAGCTCACAATAAACTTAAACATAAATATAATATTTTATTATTTGAAACCTATACCATGAAATATAACATATCTTCTACATGTATATAAACATACTGGATTTTATTATTTTTATAAAAATGGGAATCTGCAATTCATAATAATTTACAAAACAATTTTATCACCTCCCTAAAGCCCCAAAGATATCAGAAGTGCTATGACCCTACCCTCAGGCACAAATAATTATAACTTAGACATACAAATATTCCTCATATGGAAATTTATTTCATTCATTCTTTAATTCTTTTGTTCTTTGTTTCTTTCTTTTTATAGACTAAGCAGGCTCTATTTATTTATTTATTGAGGAATATACACATACATGAACAATTTAATTAATGAAATATATGATAATGAATTTGAAAGAGAGCACGGAGGAGAATATGGAAGGAATTAAGAAGGAAAAGGAGGAAGAGAGATGATGTAAATCCATTATAAAGCAAAGAAAAAAGAAATAATAAAAATAGAAAGCCAACATTTCTTTTAAAATACTACCATTTAATTTAGAAGCTTTCATGTCTGTCCTCATTCTTTTTTGTATGTTTTGTGTGTTTCAGTAGTCTTTTTTGCTGTAACCTATTTAGTCATTTTATTTGCTAGGAATATTGTTGGGGGTTGATCTGATGCATTCTGATGCTAATTACTGCCTGTTGTCTTTTAATGTACCCCAAATACTGCTGTGTAGCCTTGCCTAAAACCGTGTTTCTGTTTAACCAATGAGAAGCTGAACCACCTGGACAAATGGGATGGATAGGCGTGGCCAAGCTTCGTTGGCTTTTAAAGACAGAGAGTATCTTGGGAGAAAGAGGCGGGAAGAAGTAGGAAGGAGAATTGTCATGGAATAGGAAGAGAGCCACCGTGGACCCACAGGTGGAATTCTGAAGTTCCTCCTGGAAAGAGAAGGAGAACATTAGCAAGTATTTGGGGATTATGGATGGGAGGTAGCCAAAATAGAAATTATTAGAAGCAGATGAAATGGGCTGGAGACTGGGAGTTATTGGAGGATAGCTTAGAATGTAATACCTCCCATGCTTCGTGTAAAGGCTAATTCTAAAATACATCAGGTGCCTGCGTTTTCATTGATTGATAACGGGCTAGAAAATACAGCTGTGATAACAATTAGCCTAATCATAAACATATATTAGGCCATTCTTCTAAGTTAAATCACAACCGAATATTTTTCACCACACGAATACCTTTTGTATTTTCTAGTCATCCTTAAATTAATCAAAGACAGAGAGGACCATGCAGCAGTTTCTCCAAAAGTTACTACGTTAAAAGAATTACTTTTCAAACCAGTAGACCTCTTCTAGAAACATGCTGGGAATAACTAAGAGCACCTGCCAGCCTAAAATCTTACCCACGGTTCTGAGCACTGCATTGTGAACAAGTGGAATCAACTCAATCCCTCCATCTAATTGGCTTGTAGGTACTGAAAGTTAAAGCTTAAGAAGGGGTATACATTGAGTTTACTTACTGACAGTGCTGGGATCAAAGTCACGTGTTCTTTTGCTAATCTACTCTCTCATCTCCTATTTAAAAATAGTTTTGTAAGCAAGACATCGTGGTGCATGCCTTTAATTCCAACACTCAGGAAGCAGGCAGGTGAATCTCTGTGAGTTTCAGATCAGCCTGTGATCTACATAGTTCCACAAAGCTTGGGTTACGTCGTGCAACTCTGTCTCAAAAAGCAAAACTAATCAATAATCATGATGATGATACTACCATTCTTTAGGAAAGAGAGTCCGAAATGGTTTCCATATTACAGGGCCACATTTGAAAGCATTAGTAAGGATGTATTTTTGGATGAACCAGTCTTCGAAGAATTGGGCAGAAGACAACTGTTGGACCACATTGGCCTGCCACAAAAACTATCTTTCTTAGTGACTTAATGATGTCTTGTACTTCAAGGATCTAAAGTATATCAAGTAATCTCAAGGGTTAAGTTTTTCTATAACAACAAAGACCATAGTTAAGTCTGTTTATAAGCCCGTGATTGCATATCTTAATTTCTCAGTGCATTTTAGTTATATTGCAATCACTATTTAGTCTCAATCTTTCTAATATCATCATGGTATGTATTATAACAGGAGTGAAAGACATGTGTCATGAAGAATCTCATTAAGGAATTTGATCAGTGTTATACCTATTCCTTTTACACTGACCACAAGCACTTGCAATTCAGAACGTCAAAATCATTTTTGAATTTCACGGTATATTCTGACATAGACCTTTTCAGAAGAGAGTAAAATATAATGCTGAGGCCAGGATATAGAGAGAGTACAAGTTTCCCTGAGGCAAACAAAATTAAAGCCAGGTGGCCCAGCACTACTCCGTCCCAGGATGCTCTATTTATCCATAAGGTTGAATGCTTATTAGGGCCTCCTTGGAAGGGCATTCATGAACATCAGTGGGGTCATTTACGAGCAAGGACTCTTGGAAACCCATCTTTTTTTTGGCATTATTATTGCAGGGGAAACTAAGAATGCCAGGAAAATATGTGCTCTTCAAAGATGCTTACAAACTTACATTGTACAGCTTTGTACAGAAATAAGAGGAAGTAAAAACAACTAAATACACGGTATTGTACAAGCTCAAAGGATATTTTTATTTTCATACTTGGTTTGATTTAGAAAATATCTTCTTTATAGCCAGGGTTGAAAAGAATACCTTCCTTTTTAATAAGAAGAAAATAAATTATCATGAAAATATCAGAACAATAGCAAGAACAAGAGAGAAACAAAGGAGAAATAGTTGAATTCCACATGTGCAATCCTGTTTTCAGCAGCTAAAATGAATATTTTTATCATATTATTAAACATGTTTTAAATATTTTGCCTTTCTATGTCTCTATGTTTCTATGTACATGTTGTCTGATCCTACATACAAACTCCAACTCCTTCTGTGTTGAAGAAGCAGTACTCAATATTACACTGATTTCTCTCAGAACACCCCAAGAATTTAACTGTTCTTGTTTCATTAGTTCAATTAGAAATTCTCGTTCTTTCATATATTTATACAATGGGCTGCTTGACTTAAAGTTCAGCCTAAAATCCAGCAATATTTTAATATATTAAAGCATGAACTGCAAATGTTTTTAGTAACTTTTAATAGTACTTTATCAAACCAATGTTTATCAAACTAATACAAAAAATAATACTATGCATACTGTTATTTATTTAAGTTCACTACAGTTACTGGAATTGGAAAAGAAACATAAAATTTCTGATATTACTACAGTTTATTTCCTTGGTCTAGAGCCTCTGTTTCGATGGAAAACTCTGCACTGGTTTATACCCATCTACTCCAAACATTGCCCTCGTCATTTAGAGTGCTCAGTTGCAAGGAAGGTCATAAAATGACACCTCTGGGTAGTGTCTAATTTCCTTTTTACCCGAATCTTCAATGTGATTGATCTACTTCCAGCACTGGTATATGTAAACAGTCTCGGGCATCTTTTCCTTAAAAGTCCACAGAAAGAATGGTGTACATATTCTGAAGCAAACATCTACATTTCTTTCTTCTTCCTTTGTCCTTTCTTTTGGTAATATGATGGTTTTTGTCAATGGTATGATTTTTAACTTACCAATTAACTAGTAACTTTTTTCTCATCTAAATGGATGCCTTTAGAAAAAAATTATGTATTTTATATCCCAACCATAATTTCTTCTCCCAGTATCCTCTCCTATATCCACTCCTCCTCCTTTCTCCTTAGAGAAGGAGCAGCTTTGACAGACATCAACCAGCCATGGAATATCAAACTGCATTAAAACTCAGCACCTCCATTAAAGGCTAGACAAGTGCAATCATTAGGACGAAAGGCTCTTAAACGTAGGCAGCAGAGTCAGAGACAGCCTCTGTTCCCAATGTTAGGAGTCCCTTCTCAGGGAGTCTAAGCTACACAACTGTAACATTTGTGCAGAGGGCTTAGGTCATGCCCATGCATGCTTCCTGGTCTGCAGTTCAGGAATGACAACTTTAAAAATTTTTCATATGTTTGTTCATGAAAGTATCATAAGTAGAAAGTCTTTAAATTCTATATTAAATGTGCTTCTTGTAGACACTATCTGTTAACTGTTACATTTTTTAAAGCAGAAACTAATGCCTGTCAGTGAAAGACACATAATACTTATCTGATAAATAAATGACAATCATCATTCTTTCAGTAGAGGAATAGTTGTCTTTGAGATTCCTTAATGTATGTTATAGGCTTAAGAGAGCTATTTTCTCTGAATACATAGACATACTCAGTCCTCCTTGAGTGATGCTTGTTAAATATTAGTTCCATCTAACCATTCTTCCTTACACAGTGTTTAAGTTGAACATATACTACACATATGTATCCTTTATCATGATTTTCACTTCATAGTTTGTTCTTATCTGTTATTCTTTTATTTTAATTTTATAGTTCATTACTACTTAGGACAATTTTGGAAAAACATAAAGTATGAATTTTCCTGTTGGAATAGCTGAACTTATATATATATGGCCACGGCTCTCCTAGATGCATGACTACCCAAGGAATCATTCTGTGGTGATATCAGATTGCTTGCGGTTTTTGTTTTGTTTTTGTTATTTTGTTGTTTTCTATTTTGGTTTTCCTAGGCTCACCTACAGACCAGGCAAGCCTTAATCTCACAGTAATCCACCTGCCTCTGCCTTCCTGAGTGCTGGGATTAAACGCATACACCAACATGCCTGACTGAAAACAATGTTTTAATATTGTTGCCACAGTTTTTTTGGGGACTGTACAGTTTACCTTTGGTCAATCAAATGCTGACTTCTCTACCCCAGAAGGAATTTTTTTCATCACTGGTCAGTTTTTATCACCCAGAAATGACACAATGCTCTGCACAATGTCTTGATATACTATGGTTTTGAAACCATAAATGAAATTTAAAAGCATTAAAATGGAAATTTAACTTGCCTATGACATTATACCACATCCCACAATATATTTAATAAACACATTAACAAAAATATACATTAGATAATAACCTTGGTGTGCATTTAATATACATAAAAGCTTTAAGTATATGACTTTTAAAATATACTATATAATTATATAATGTATAAATATACTATATAATCATGTAGTGTATAAATCAAGCTTATTGTGCTTTCTGCCTTTAGAGCTAGGTGAGAAAACATAATATATAAAAACCATCATTGATAAAACATTAACAAACAACAGGTTTATAGAAGGGCAAAAATAGAAATCCAATTTTTCCTACTCAAATTAATAAATTAAAAACTAAGTCTTCTCTCAAGTGTCCCACTACAAACATGTACAAATTACTTATTAGAACAGTCAGAAAGTGTCTATTCAGTTCACAGTTAGGTACAGGTTTAGTTTACAGAATGTATGTAATTTGTTTCTATAGACAAAAATATTAATAGATTATTAATCTGTAACAGGACCCATTGTTGTAGTAGTCCTAAGTCTCACTCTTTTCTTTCAGTTAAAGAGTATGACATTAAAATCAAAGAACAGCTTAGCAAGAATCATTATCATAAAGTTTCTCTCCTGTTCTAACCTTAACTGTAATAGTTATGACACAGCCTTCTCTATACAGCAATTCTTGGTAAGCATGTTTGGAGAGGGGCCATCTGAACATTTTATCAGTCGCTTATAATAATCTAGTTAAGTAAGACAAGATATATTAGTAAAACTGATGAGAGGAAGTCAGATTCGGCGTCCTTCATTCAAATAGAACACCAAAACTCTAATGGCAATATTAACATCAGATAATTTGCTTGAAAAGTATAAAACTGAAACTAAGAGAATGAGCCATGAATTACAGTGTGTTAAGTGGACTTTCTTCATGCTTTCCCTTTGAAATTACCAAAGAATGGTTAAAGAGTCTGTGGAACATTTACACAATGGAATACTATTCAGGCATCAAAAAAAAAAGAAAGAAATTATGAAGTTTGCAAACAAATGGATGGCATTAGCAAAGATCATCCTGAGTGAGGTAACCCAGACCCAGAAAGACATTCATGTTATGTACTCACTTATGAGAGGATATTAGCCCAACAAGGAAATCCTCAGAGAAACTCCACCTAGCAGGGTTTTGCTACAGATACTGGGACTTGCAGCTGGACTTTGGGAAGAGAGCTGAGAGTTGTATGGAAGAGCAGAGCTGGGGGAAGGATGGACAGGCCCAGAGGGGTCAGGAGCTCCACAGGGATACCACAAAGGCCAAAGAATCTAGACCCAGCGGACATACACAAACTGATGCACCAACCAAGGACAATGCCTGCAGAGTACCTAGACCTCCTTTTTAGATATAGCTGATGGACAGCTCATGCTCGACGTGTATGGGAAGGAGGGAGAGAGAGGGGGCTGCCTCTGTCTTGAACTCTGGTGCCTGTGACTTGATCACTGCCTCTTGGGCACACAGAGGAAGGAGATGCAGGCTACCCTGATGAGTCCTGTTAGACTGCGATCAAATGGTGCGGGAGAAAGTCCCCTGATCAGAGGTCTAGGGGAGGGGAAGAGGGCAGAAAAGGGAGGGAGGGTGGGAACTGAAAGAGGAAGGGAAAAACAATCAGGATGTACTGTGAATAAATTAAAAAAAATAAATAAATGAGATTATTTATTAAACCATGCCTTCGGTTTTCTACATCTGTAGTTTTCCCCTTCTGGACTTCTGAGTCGCTAGTTTTATCTCCAGAAATACTTTAAATTTAATGTGTTATTAACTAGCAATCTGAGCTCAGAAGAGGCCACCCCATTTTAGGTGGCTTAAATGAAGAGTCTACTCCCTAAACAGCAAACAAAAGGAGAAAACAATACTGAAGGCTGATGGATGGCTCCTGTTTTGCATGAAATGTTCTCATTCATGAAGCCTTCATCTTGAATGTTAGGTCTTTATGGGAAAATTGGGAGAAAGTAGCCTTCTGATGCCTGCTCTAAGTCTATTTAGCTATATGCATCCTAACTCTGGGAAAACATAAGTTGATAAATTCTTATCACGCTACATGGTCTCAATTCTTGGACTGGCTAGTGACAACAATCAAAAGAAAGGCAACAAAATTATAGATGTGGGAGAAAAAGGATGGGAAATTTTCATTTGTTTTCCACACATCTTTAAGGGAAGAAAACAAAAGAGAGAAAAGAAAATTTAAGATCCTTGCCATCTGGGAGAGGAAGAGTTGCCATAAAAGAACTGTGCACACAGGACAATTGTATCGGAAAGACTGTCTATTTCAGGATGGTGAATATATCAAATATTAACAAGAACAAAACAAAGCAGATTTTATGACAGCTCAAAGGTCAAAATAAGTAAGACAAGTGTATGTTTTATTTATAGAAATATTTCATGCTATACATGTTCCTTTAAGTCTCCAAATGAATAAAATAGCCTGCAGTTTTATAGCAAATATTAGATTCCCATTTTTATAGAAAACTGACCACCATGAATATATAATTATTCTATTATGTCCACTCTAATGAATAGAAAAACTATTTATTCATATACCATGACACAACACAAAAATGTTATTTTCTTTTTTGCCATGCAGAAATGAACTCAAACACTAGGTGGAAAAATGTATGGGTAGAATTTATATTTTAGGGAAATTGTATCTATGTGAGATTAGTATACAGGACTCAAATGAAAAATGTGTAAATTTTTTCTAGTTCCTTCAAGGACTAACAGATTTTTCCTGTAGCAGAAGGACTGCATAAAACACCTTGATAAGAATGGATGTAGTTAGGCCGGGCGTGGTGGCGCACGCCTTTAATCCCAGCACTCGGGAGGCAGAGGCAGGTGGACTGCTGTGAGTTTGAGGCCAGTCTGGTCTACAAAGTGAGTTTAGGACAGCCAAGGCTACACAGAGAAACCCTGTCTCAAAAACAAACAAACAAACAAACAAACAAACAAACAAAAAAGAATGGATGTAGTTATCTCTACAAGCTTTTTTGGTGAGTGTTTACTTATGGCATGTAATCACTCTTTTAAAAAACATACTTATCATTGTTGCCCCAGTGGATTTGTAGGAATCATTATAAATTCAGTGAAACCCCGCCCCTTTACCCCTGTAATAACGCTTCGCACAACTTCTCTCTTGATCACTTACAGTTCAATAATATAAACGGACATTTCCAGAAATATTATGAGTTCCCTACTTTTCAGTAAAATGCTGCTCTAGTTATTTTCATGCCAGCTTGATAAAAGCTATAGCCACAATCTAAGTGGTACGAACATCAAGTGGGAGAGTCCCTCCAGAAAATATTGCTATAGGCAAGCCTGTAGGGCATTTTCTTATTTAGAAGAAATAAGATGGAGAAGGGTGCAGACCATTCTGGGTACCACATCTGTTCTGGGGTTCTTAGGTTCTATAAAAAAGAAAGCTGAGGAACCAATAAGGAGCAAACCTATAAGCAGCATCCCCCCTTGGCCACTGCCATGATGAGGAAGTAGAAGGGGTACCTATGGAAGAATCCAAACGATATAAACAACAACAACAACAACAACAACAACAACAACAACAACAAAAAGTAACCCATGCAATTCAAACTTTCAACAATAGAGAAACTGGGGCCTCTGTGAGAAAAGTGCCCAAGATAGCATCATTCAGAAGAACTGCAAAGAAGAAAGGGACACAATGAGAGTTAACACTGAGGATTCTGTGCTGGAAGAGACTTAGGGGTGCGGGAGAGGACGATATTAGCTCTATGGCTAACTAAGTCTTCTATGTCTCATTTATATACTGAAACTGATCATGGAAATATATCTATAATAAAATATACATGGAGTTGGTGCCACTTGGAACTGAAGGCATTCAGTAGGGGGGTTGGAACATATCCCTGCATGTGTGGGGATACTATAGCCTTAATGTAAAGCGTTGAAAAGTTTTATGAAAACCTACATATGAATGAATGAATCTAAATGAATTCAATAAAGGTAATAAAGTGACATTCAAAATGTTGATGGCATTTGTCGAAACAGAAAAAGGAACTACACTTAAATAATGAGTTTTAATGGAACAATGTGGATATTTGTAGTATACACAGTGGGATTGGCAAGTGAAGATGTTTGAAAAGCTGAGTGAAACGATTTTTGGTATTTTCACTATAAACAACAGAACAGTTGTATATCCTCCATTGTAGTCAGTGCTATACACGTACTGCTTCCCTTCATTTCCAGAGAAGGACTTCCTGATTATTCCCATTTCACTGGGAAGACAGAAGCACTTAATGAAAGACTATCAAGAGCCGCACAGCGGTTAGACAGACATCAAGTCCTAGGTAGCATGATCTAAATTTTGAATAGTCACAATGCTATTCTCGTTCTCACCCAGTTGACAGCACAATTTTAAATGGACTCTCGTTCACTGTTAGAAAATGGTGGATGCCTACAAGAGCACTGAGAACATATTGTTTCCAGATAGAGAAATTGAGAGTTATGACAGCCTCCAAATTTGCAATTGCTCAATACGTTTTCCAGTCATGGCGTCTTCATGCAATGATGCCGGAATATGTGACGCTCATTAAACTCTCAGGTATTATCAGTTCCATAGAACTATCATACTAAATACTGCACAACAGAACCACTGGAGGGGGGATGGGGGGAAAGTACTAGTTCAGCTTGTTTCACTATTCTAATACAGTATTTCTACAGTGGCAAGCATAAAGATTTTAACAAAAGCATTCCTTTGGTTATAAGGCCAAAGAGCGTGAATAGGCATTTTAATAAAATTTATTTCTGCCAATATATCAACTTGAAATGCTTACCTATACATAAAGTGCTCTTCAATTCACATTCATTTTTTCATATTCATTTCTTTAAACAGAAAACAGTATCCCAAGCAAACTTTAAATGTCCTTAAACTTACTTAATAACATGTCTTCGATGCAGCAATGACATACATTTCTAGTTTTCAGCTAAGATTTGTTTATTTACTAAATGTTGATCTAATTTCTGGACAAATAAACTAACTGTGTTTTATTTTATTTGTTTTATTTCATTTTGTTTGTTTTGTTTTATGTAGGATCTTACTCTGTAACCCAGGCTGGCCTAAATCTTACGCAGCTCAAGCTGGCCTGATTTTCACTATGTAGACTAGGGTGGCCTCAAATTCAATGATCTTCTTTCCTTCCTTGACTGTATAAACATTTGCTTACAGCCGTGAGCTGCTGTGTATGGCTCGGCGGGTGCTTTCCTTTCTCAATATTTCTTTCTATATTATCTTAGACACTTTATAACTTGTTATAGAGTTTGGAGGGAAATATTGAAAATACGCAATTCTCCAGCACTCAGTTGGTAGGTCAAGAATGAGATCTGCTTCCCCATTTTTCTAAAACCAATATGAAATGTGCTGAATTCCTTAGAGAAACAAATAAATGCATAAAAGCAAGGGCTATTACATCCCTAAGCATATAATTTACCTTACAAATGTAAGCATGCTCATACTCCCCATCCTATGGGAATGAACGAGAGCAGAAACCCTAGGGAATTCAGTTTCATTTCAGCAGAAAAGTAGGATATTGCTATGTATTAAAATTATTCACTACAGAAATAAACTGTCTCCAAACAGGGCTCCTAATGCACATAGACCTTGCATTTGAAGCTGAGGGAAACATCTAAAGTTTACATATTATCTGAAATAGGGTGCCACAATTTGTTCTTTGCAGCACATTTTAGAAAGTTTTGAACAGAAAGAAATGTTTGTAAAGATGAATAAAGTAATCTTATGTTGTCAATTAATTTCACAGACATATATTTTATTTATGTATTTATTCATTTACTTGTTTTTTTAAAAATTTCCTTACGCATACAACATCCAGACAACCTCAAACCCTTGCGTTGTTAATGCTTTTCATTTTAATGCTGCAAAGCTACTTAGCCATCTATTTATTGACTGTCAATCATAACTGCAAGTTCAAATATAGAGTTACATAAAGTAAGGGAACTCATGTTCCTTGCTGTTTACCTGAAATGAATATGAACATAGAAAGTATATCTGATAGGAGTAAATACAACATGTTGTTTGTGATTTGCACAGTGCTGATACCCACATGAAAAAATGTCCTTGAAAGAAATCTATGGCTTTGAGAGCCTGCAAAGATTTGATGCCTGTCTCAACTATTGTATATTAGTTAAAAAAAATAGAGTAAAGAATAAATTTAAATGCCACCTAAAATGTATTTGTTGTGTATTATATATTCAGGCTCCATTAACAATTAATTACAGAATAACTTAGAATCTTAATAGCAAGCCAATAGTCATTGATTCTTATTTAGAAGAATAATTTACAGAAATAAACTAACTACTGAAATACATTAGGCAACTTGTCTGAAGTCACATGGCTTTTAAGCATAGGACTTATGATCTAAATTTGACTCTGACTTCAAACCTAAGCTCTTAATATATTTTATTTTAGTCAACCATGCATGAAAATTAAATAACCATTTTAATTACCTACTAAGTGTTCTGAGCCATGCTGAGAGCTGTTGTAAGCTGAAAAAGTAATAGTTCCTAGTTATTGCTCTTTAATCACAGCACAGTTATTTAAAAATAGTGTAATGATATATGGTTAACTTTAAAACAGAATAAGAACTATAAAACTACTTAAAATGGTTCATAGATCATAGCAGCTTACTAAATGGGAGGGGTATAAAATTCTAAGTGACTGTGTAAAGTCTCAAGTAGGTTAGCAGTGCATGTAAATCCATCTGGCACTTGTAAGCATTGTAATATACAATACATTTAGTGACTAATAGAGTTCCAACTCAGCTAATTATCATAGAACGCTTCGATTAGCAAGCGCTTTCTGACTCATTCTGAAGTATTACTGGGGAATGCCACCCACTGAATATGCTTGTTTCCAATCAAGATTATACACTGGGAAATGTGAGTTTTCTTTCTAGTTCATTTCAGACTCGGCATTTTATTTTGTCTTCTACATTCAGCAGGGATATCAGAATAAATAACAAGAAGATTAACTAAGAATCTTGGGTCGATGGTTTCTGTAACAAAATATCTAAAGCTGAAACCTTAAGGAAGGATAGGAAAATCTGTAGTAAGTGCACACTCTTTTCTTTTTTTTTATTAATTTATTCTTGTTACATCTCAATGGTTTTCCCATTCCTTGTATCCTCCCATTCTTCCCTCCCTCCCATTTTCCCCTTATTCCCCTCCCCTATGTCTGTGACTGAGGGGGACTTCTTCCCCCTGTATATGTTCATAGGATATCAAGGCACCAGCCAAGGACAGTACAGGAGGCAAACTTTAAACCCCTAACCAGGTCTAGCCAATGGGCAGAACATTCTCCACAGTTGAGTGGAGAGTGGGGTATGACTTTCACATGTACTCTGGTGCTCCATGTTTGACCATGTCCCCTGGAGGGGGAGACCTGGTGGCACTCAGAGGAGGGATAGCAGCTTACCAAGAAGAGACTTGATACCCTATGTGCACACTCTTTTCAAATGAGAGTTATTAAGTTTTTTCTGATCAAAGAGAATGTGTAAAGTTAAGGAACAGAGGGGGCTAAGAGGAATATGGAGGTATAGGGGAGCTCCTTATACTTAGTGATATTTAAGTCACACTGAGAAGGTGACTTCAATAAAAAAAATTTTAGACAGTATAATGAGGTTACATTTTATTTTAAAAAGAAACTCTGTAGCTAAACCCAAATACATTGAGAGTGCTTTAAAATACACACATTTCTATGGGGAGAAAAACACGGAACTGAGTAATCAGTAAAGACTACCGAATGAATCAGCAAGGGAAGCAAACAAGCAATGGGTCTTCCATCCATCAAAGATGGCTGTCTGCTAGAAAACAAGGAATATGATTTACCCAAGCTCACATGTGAAAGACAATCACTTCCTCCTCTATGTCACCTGAGAGGAAACCAGAGACGTAGTGTTCAACCAGAGATGCTTTCAATCAGGTAGATATATTTAGTAAATCAAATGACAGAATGTTCCATTAATTTTAATTTAATGTACACAACAACAGTTTTTAATTATAATAATATCCATGATTTGTGTGTTCTTTATTTGGTGCTTATAAATCATAATACTATTACATAATAGCAAGTACTGCTTATGTGAAGTCAGATTTAAGTGTTTATCCTCTAATTCATCTGAGAAGTCTAGACTCTTGTTCTTAGTTTGATACTGACTTTAATGTTTTTCACTATGCCCTGCTTGTCTCTCCAGAAAGTCTTTGATGGTGCATTGCAAAAGTATTGGCATTTACAGAAGCCAACATTATGAAAATTTGAAGGGGGAAATTTGGAAGTCTGTGTTACAGTTTTATTTCATTTCATTCATATTGAATGGCTGCACTGGAAAACTTAATAAACATATTCAAAACAAGAGGCAAATTGACAGTTTACTAATCATAAGAGCATGTGGAAGTTCTTGAACATAAGCATACATAAGCAGTATGTTTTTAAAAGTATGTAAATTATTATTATAATTGCTTTTCCTAATAAACAATAGAAATTAATTAACAATAAATGAATTTAGAAAGGTGATCAAGTGTCATTATTTAACAGAAACATAGTGGAAACTACATTTGAAATATTGTACACAGACAAAACACATGCAAATTATTTCATTAATATATAACAACTAATTCAGTGTTTCTGGGAGATCATTTCAAAATGGGATAATCAAAATAATAATGAAATGTATTACTTTTCTTACATGAAACGTTAAAAATTTTAATGTAATTTTATCATTGACTTCATAACTAACTGTGAACTGTATCTCATTTAAACTTTCCAGAAATACTATATTTTGTGTGATTACAACCACTTTCCACAAACTATTGAACGAACTTGTCCTTTTTTATTTTAAGAAAAAGAGTTAAGAATAAAAGCATATGTCAACAGCCAATATGCTTGATAAAAATTTCATATCTGTTACTTAATTAATGTGAAAAACTTTCAAGTATTTTACTACAAAAAAAAAGCTCATTCTGGTTAAAATAAAATAGACATGATCTTTAATATCTTGCTAAGCAAATATATCGGAATATTAGCATCATGGAAAGGCTATACCTGAGAGTCTCCCTTGTGCTAGGGGCCTTACTTCAAAACACAGAGAAATACTGAGAACGAGACTCTACATTAATGTGTGAAAATAATTACCCTTTGTGGATGAAAACATTCTATCTTAAGCTTCTAAGTCTCTAAGCTTACCCTCCCATTAACAGATTGCCTCGTGGGTTGAGAAATAGTTCATCAGTAACCTAATTGCTGCACGCGTACGGGAACCTGAGTTTGATCCTGGGACTTCTACAAAGATACCTAGGGATGGCAATGTACTTTTCCAATCTCAGTGCTAGAGAGGTACAGACAAGGGGATCCCCGGAGATTTATTTTCAGTGAAACAGGTTAAGTTTCAGGGCAAGTAAGAGAGCATATCTCAATATAATAATAAAAAAGAACGGAAGATTGAGGGAGAGAAAGAAGAGTTTACAGATACTCTGAAAGGGAAATGGAATAATCTAGGAAGGCGTTTCAAATGCAGAGGACCAAATAGGCCATATAAGAAGTAGCAAAGAGCGATGAATAACACTAGGAATGTTCGTAAACAGCATAGTGATTAAATTTATTTGTTTCCTAGGATTGCACATGATATATAGACATGTATATGAATAGACACACACATACACATACTTTTCATTTCATATGAAGTTACACCATTAAGAGTGATAATGCTTTGCCTCTAAGGGTCACACTTTATGGAAAAGTTGTGGGAAATGGTTGTATTCACAAAAAATATTAGGAGAAAATTACACCAAGCAGCAGCAGATATCAGAATTGGCAATCTCATCATCGTTATTACGGAGTTATTCTCAAAAGTTCAAATATGGTAATTAATCAACTTTTAACAGATGCATGAAAAAATATATAGAAGACCAGAGAGATTGCACAGTCCGGAAGGACTCTAGGTGCCAAATCTAGCAAGTTGAATTTGTACCTGAAACTCACGTGGTAGAAGGAGATAACGCACTCTTACAACTTGTCCTGTTGTACACACACACACACACACACACACACACACACACACACACACACATACAAACATACACACATACGCTCATGTGCAAGCAACCTGGCATTCACATACCAGCCCCCCCACGCACACATTCACACAAAAATAAATGAACTAAAATTTTAATGATATATTTAGGTGGAGATGTGTGCACATACAATGGAATACTGTAAAGAGTTGAAAACAGGAGAAATGTTGACATTTGAACAGCATGACTATAGAAAACATTGTTAAGGGAACTCAGCCAAATATAGAAAAGGAGACATCATGTGGTATTAATTATTTTGTAGGATCTTAAAAACTTGAAACCACAGAAAGCAGGAAAGTGATTACCTGGGACAGAATTGCTAGGCAGAATAAGAAACTATTGATCACAGAATAAGAGCTTTAGTTTTCCAGAATAAAAGTTCTGGACAAATAATGCCAAGCCATACTTAACTACATTTACCAAGCCTAGGATATGTGTTTGAGAACTGGCTCTCATGGGATTGGAAGTTTCTAAAAAAAGGCTACCCTGGTAAGGAAGCAAGCAATAGTCCTACTAGCTTGAACCTAAGAAACCCAATGACCAGGGAAGCAAGATACTCTTAGTGCAATGGTGGCATTTACATCTTCAGGGTAATCTGCAGTTAATCTAACTGTACTTAAGGCATGTTCAATACGGGGGCATTCATGCCTGGTACTGTACCCCTAGTCATGTACTCATGAATTGGTGAGGGCCTGGGGATGTAGAAAATTTACTACTTCTGTTTTCCTAATGTAAATTTTAACTGTGGTTTTGTAGCAGTCCAGAACTGGTCAAATGCAGAGAGCCACTGACAGTGGGGGTAGTTAGCTCCAAATGGTGCATCTGCAAATCAACCCCTACATCAAATCCTCAGAGCGCGTGGTGGAAGAGGAGGCAGAGACATTTTTAGAGCCCAGAGGACAAGGATGCCTGCTGAGAAATTGGAGTTTGTGCAAAAGGCTAGGGTAGTAAGACCACAGAATTGTGATACGGTAGTCCAGATAAGAGCTTAAGGAGACATCACTATTTGCCATGAAGTGTAGGTGGGGGAAATCTCAGTCACGCCTAGATGAAGAACTACAGCTACTGCCAAGAGAGGAAGGAGGAGGCTCCCCTGTGAAAGAGGCCCTTGAGTAGTTATCCAATACTAAATGACCGTCCCTAAAGACAGAAACATGTGAGCAACAGTAAAGAGTCATTTGAGCAAATTTTATTATATATATATATATATATATATATATATATATGTCTCATAATCCTTAAATAAAAAGAAAACAATAGAGACAATGAACAGCGGTTAGAGAAAGGGCTTTGGAAGTAGAGAAAATAGAACCCTGGGAGGGTGGAGAAGGATGTGCTGATACGGGACTGAAGATGATCGAAGTGTATTATAAACATGTTATGAATATTAGAATGAAATTTATTACTTTGTACACTTAATAATTGCCACTAAATGACAATAATTAATGTAGAAAGTAAGTAAGGCCTGGCACTCAAGTTTGCTTATGGCCTAAACACACAAAGACACACACACGCGCGCGCGCGCGCACACACACACACACACACACACACACACACACACAAAGACACACACGCGCGCACACAAACACACACACACACACACACACACACACACACACATACACACACACTTTCTTTCTCTTTCACTCTAGCTTTGTGCAACCCCCTAACATATACATACTCATATATAAATTGTCTATAAATGTACTCAATATCAAGTACATAGAATAACATAGAATATAACCAGAAAGATTCAACTATGGATCCAGAAAGCTATAAAACTTGACAGAGTACAATGTCACTGTGCTTCTAAATGGAATGAAATGGGGTGCCGAGAGACTGCTGCAGTGACACTCGCGTCGTTCGTCAGGCAGGCTGTACATCAACATAAGAATTCGTCTACAGACTATCCACGAATTCTCATTGATTACTGATGCAAAACGGTGAATTTGGACTCAACATATTTACTATGGAGGTAAGGGAGTGATAGATATTTCCTTTGACATGTTAAATGAATAGATAGATGTTGATACTGTTCAAATGGGCAAACCACAAGAAGACCAAATACATATATTTATATTGTTAAAAGTAAAAGTAAAAGTAAAAGGACATGCTAAAAGTAAAACACAAAGAGTAGATAGATCTACATTCTTCAATAAACAATTATGGGGAGATACAAAATTCCATGTAAACTCCTGGTCATAAAATATTCAAACAATAAAAATACTGACCCAGGTTGTATTTTAAGAATATAAATGAAACAATATTGCAGAGAAGGAAAAAGCTATTTATCACCCAGAATAAAACCTATTCAAACTACAATAAAGTGATTGCTTTGGTGATCACAATGCAGAAAATTATAAACTGTCACAGACCAGATACTGGTTAGATTTCCTGTTAGCCTAATTCTTACATAGATACTGTGGACAATAACGGAAATTAGGATTAGCACTTTTAAAGATAATGAGACATTCAAAAATTAAACACGCTTACTCTAAGACTCAAAAGTACCATCAGTGAGTCGTACTAAAGCTGATTTATTTTTTTGCCTATGAGAAATTCTTTTTCTTAGTGTTATTTCTGTTTTTCAAACAAACCAACCAACAAACAAACAACTCTATCACAAATACCTCTTTTCTTCCTCTGCTTTTTTTTTACTCTCTATCTCCTCTGTGCTCCAATTTTTTTCTTTCTTTATTCCCTTTTTCCCCTCTGTGCACAAAGCATGTCTATTCAAACAGCTTAGTCATACAAGAAGCATGCATTTATCACTCAACAAATACTTATTAAGTAGTCAAGTTTTAAGAGCTCAGCAGTGAACCAGATAAACACCTCTTCTATCATGAGCTTTTGTTTTTCAAAAAGTGACTAACCTATTGTTCAGACGGACAATAAAAAAGAGCAGGGGCTGACTTTTCAGTAAAAGGAAATAAGGCTGGCAAAACACTTATCTGAGGGAAATATAAAATAATGAACCTGGGTGTCGCTATTAAATACTGGAAATATGTAATTAAACATTGTCCCATTACAGGTATGAAATTTTCATTGTATTAAATAGAAATACAGTAATATTATATTTTTAAAATACAATAAAAATATTTTATGTATTTATATACAGGTAGCTACTATTTATGTCTCAGTTTCAATCCATCATATTCATCATTATTTGATTAGGATGGGATCAGAGCCAGGGTCTTACAAACGCTGGGCAAGTGTTTGA
Source organism: Acomys minous (assembly GCF_964271855.1). Lineage (NCBI taxonomy): Eukaryota > Metazoa > Chordata > Mammalia > Rodentia > Muridae > Acomys > Acomys minous. The sequence continues at coordinate 31,565,476 of NC_140498.1, read as the reverse complement.
GCATTGAACTATTTCCATGCACTTTGATTCATTACTTCATCACCCAGTTTGCAGTGAAGTTTTACCTCACTCCTCACAGGGCTTCACTGTACTACATGAACATGCATGTACAATATGCTTTTTTATTGCTAAGACTATTATGCTTCATCCGGGCCTGAGCTGGATGCCCACTGCCTCATTCACCTTCTCTTCTTGAACAAACGTCTGGCTGTCTTTTTGTCTTTCCCTGTATTGACTGATTGAAGGACGTGGACATTATTCTAACAGAATTTCTGTGACACTTACAGAGACCTTGAGAATTGAAGGCAGATGATAAATCAAGGCTTGAGACCAGAAAATTCTACTCGATGTATATAAAAAGAGATAGGATGTCACATTTGAACTATTTTTTTTTATTGCTCAGAATTGTAAAAAAAAAAAAGCCTTGAATATTCATAATTAAAGTTTGATTTTATAACAGCTGTTTTCATATAAATAAATTCTTGAGTGTCTGATCGGCTATGGAGATAAGGGTTAGTATTATATTTTAAACCAATAGATGACTTTCTGTAACTTTTTAGGACTTTAATATTCATGTATACACATGCTTATGGATGAGCCTGGGGAATTTTTTCTCTCTGCACATGATAAATTTTTATCCTTAAAGATTGGCTGTGTTGGAAATCAAAACAGAACTAAATAAAAACTACCAACAGAAAGGTGTGTTTCCTATTTTTTGATTTTTGAGCCATCATACATTGTATTTTGATAATAATCACCACCGACCTCTTCTCTTCCCAGATCCATTCCTCAATCTGTACTTACCCAACCTAGATGTCCTTCAAATGAAGAATGGATAAAGAAACTGTGGTAAATTTACACAACGGAATACTACTTATCTACTAAAATTAAGGAAATCTTGACATTTGTAAGCAAATGGATAGAACTAGAAAAGATCATCCTGAATGAGGTAACTCAGACCCAGAAAAACACTCATAAGTGGATATTAGCACAACATAGATGTCCTCTGAGAGACTCTACCCAGCGGGGTATCAGGGCAGATTCTGGGACATTCTGCTGGACTCAGGGTGCAGTTCTGAGAGTAGTATGGAAGAATGGGGGCATAGAAAGACTCAGAGGGTTCAGGAGCTCACTAAGAGACCATCAAGGCTGGTGGATCTGGCCCAAGGGCCTTCTGAACAAACTGTTGCACTAACCTTGGAAAATGCAGGCAGTAAAACCTGTATCTCCTGCTCAGATCCAGCCAATGGACAGCTCATTTTCCACGGTTGTGGGGAGAGCAGAGACTGCCTTTGACATGAACTCTGGTGCCCCGATTATATCACTTCCTCTTGGTAGGGCAGCCTGGTTGGTGGTGCAAAGAGGATGGGGAAGCAAGCCATTTGGAGGACACCTAATGGGCTGTGGTTATATTGTGGGGGAGGAGGTCCTGTTTTTTCACACTTCTTGGGGCAGGAAATAGGGCAGAAGTGGGACGGAGGGTGGGGATTGGAAGATATAAGTGAGGGGATAGCAATCAGGATGTAAGCTGACTGAATTATAATACATTAAAGATTAAAACAAAAAAACCTCAGCAACAACCTGTTACTGACACCTTCATACACTCTAGGATGCAGCCATCCACTCAAATCTGAAAGAGCTACCAGAGACTACATGCTTTAGCAAAGCTAGCTGCTCATCTTCAGAAGCTATCAGGTGCCAAATGCGTCTCACCTTAGGGTTGGTCTTCCATAACACCGACCACTTCCATGCTGGGATTTTTATCTGGTTTGAGCTTCTATTAGTATTGGGCATAATGTCAAAATTACTATGAATTCCTATGTGCAAATGCCTATTCCATACTGAAATCACTGATTATTGAAGTTCTCTACCACCTCTGGCTCTGAGAGTCTTTCTGCTTCCTCTTCCATGATAATCAATGAGGCAATGGTTTTGTCTTTCATATTCTCTTGCAATGAGGTTTGGTATTTTCATAGGCTATTATTTCTTTCTAGCTTTTATACTTTGACTCTACCACTGTTCACCATTTTAAGATAAATACACCAAGGAACCATGGAAGCTGCTTATATTTAGAAGTACTGAAATACCCACAAATTATTATATAATTACATAATAATTATTAACTTGTCATTCATTATTAAAAAACTTTAGCCTAATATTTATTCTACATTGGCTTTCATTCATCTACAATGTTAGCTTCCTATCCCATCTAAGTACCATGTTGTTAAACTATGTAAATGAGGATTATATTATTGTCCCTTTCCACAAAGATCCACAATTCAGCCTTATTTATTGATTATAATAGTTTTGTACTAAACAAAGGTTTTCTGGTAACTTCTTCATTTAAATATCTTACACCCATCAGAATGGCTAAGATCAAAAATTCAAGCGACACCACATTCTGGCAAGGATGTGGGGAGAGAGGAACACTCCTTCATTGCTGGTGGGAATGCAAACTAGTACAGCCACTGTGGAAATCTATCTGGTGCTATCTCAGAAAAATGGGAATAGAGCTTCCTCAAGACCCAGCTATTCCACTCCTTGGAATATACCCAGAAGATGCTCCAGCACACAACAAGAAAATTTGCTCAACCATGTTCGAAGCAGCCTTATTCATAATAGCCAGAACATGGAAACAGCCTAAGTGTCCATCAATAGAAGAAAGGATAAAGAAACTGTGGTACATATACACTATGGAATACTATTCAGCTATTAAAAACAAGGACTTCCCGAAATTTGTGGATAAATGGATTGAGCTAGAAATGATCATAATGAGTGAGTTAACCCAGAAGCAGAAAGACTCAAATGGTATATACTCACTTATATCTGTATATTAGCCCAAGGGGCATGTCCCACGAAAGCCTTCACTTACCAGGAAACTGAGACAGAGGGGAGGACATTCTATTGGGACTCTAGATGAGAGAAGCATGGGAGAATGGCAAAGTAGAAGGATCCAGAGGGTCCTAGAAACCTACAAGTAGAACATTATGATAGGCAGATTTGGGCTCAGGGGTCCCGCTCAAACTAAGGCACCAGCCAAGGACAATACAGGCGGTAAACCTTAAACCCCTACCCAGATCTAGACAATGGACAGAACACTCTCCACAGTAGAGTAGAGAGTGGGATATTACTTTATCACATACTCTGGTGCCTCACCTTTGACCATGTCCCCTGGAGGGGGAGACCTGGAGGCACTCAGAGGAAGGACAGCAGGTTACCAAGAAGAGACTTGATACCCTATGAGCATATACAGGGGGAGGAAATCCCCCTCAGGAACAGTCATAGGGGAGGGGAATAAGGGGAAAATGGGAGGGAGGGAAGAATGGGAGGATACAAGGGATGGGATAACCATTGAGATGTAACAAGAATAAATTAATAAAAAATATATTGAATTACTTAATTTGAACACACGAATAGGTATATGTTCCTTAGTCAGCCCTATCTAGGTATTATTTTAGAGCCTAATGTATAATGCATTATATGATTAGAATATTTCAATATATTTAAATTATATTTTAAATGCATTCTAAACTATGTTTTAAAACAAGTTTGTAGCCAACTAAACTATGATTCACTTTTATACTACATTCAGCTGTTTTTATAGAGTTGTTTGAGAAGTTAGCATTTTATAACATTTGGGTGTTTTTTAGTTATCTCAATTAAAGTATCTATTAACTTATTATAACTAAAGGCCATAAGCAAATAAAATCCCTTCTTTGGACAATTACTAAAATGTTTACTATCACTATAAAAAATATATGGCTATACTATTAAAACCTTTTTCAACAAAGAATTGGATTTTATTTGTCTTCAAGATAGAGAAGTTTATTATTATTTTTTTAAACATTTGTCTTAACAGATATAGTTACTTCAAAGGCATCTGACTGGCAGCCTTGTGTTAAGTGTAGTAATGTCCGGGTACTTAGTCCCAGAATGCTTTTAAGCCTACAAATCTCCAATATTTCCTAAATATAATGACTATCTGAAGGTACATGAGGGAGATGAGGAAAATTAAATGCCCATTAAATAAAATGAGACAACTGTTACGTTGTATCAGTCATTGTTCACAGAGTGTTCACTGAAATAATGAAAAGCCAAGTACTGTGTGGGGCTGCCAGGGAAAGGCACTCAGGAAGAAAGAGGGAAACAACATCGAAGGGCAGACATGTTGTGAATCACAGCTTGTAGGATTCCATTTCCCGTCTTTCCTGTGTCTCTCAGGTATGTATACTCAAAAGAGAGGGAAGGCATAACCATTACAAAATCCATATAGGTAACTGTTTTATCCTAACAAAGAGTGTTGCATTTAAATATAATGCTGTTTACTTTGTGTGAAACTGAAACATTGGTAAAGATTTCTTTGTGCTGCTTCTAATCTATAATTTAACACATTTGTTCCACCAGAACAAACATTTGCTGAACGTCATGGAAATGGTTTTGAAAAGTGTGAGTGTCAGCAAGCTCGCTTCTGAACATAGTCCTCCAGCAAGGCAACACCTGTATGCTGAGTATACAGACCCACCCGGAGACTGGCAGTGCTTCCACACAGCCCAAATCTCAGCTTCAGCTGTGTATTTGTATTCACTTTCCTTTCGTCGGAGCTTAAGACATGCCTCAAACACTTCCTCATATTCTGCACAAGCAAGGGACATTAATCACACCCATCTCCATGCTCACTGCCTCAGAGTTGTTGCTTATGATCTATCCTGTGAATACTTTCTACTCTGACCTTGCTGATCAATAAGATGGATGACAAAGAGGGCAAAGGCATGTGCTTTACATCTTCATAGAAACTGCTAGCTCCTCAGAGTAGTTAAAATAAATAATGCCTTTAGTGTTACCCTTTGCCTCCTGCTAGCAATAGTGGAGGAGTGTGGAAGGGAGCTGAACTCTGTCTTCTTACCTGTGATGTTTGGTCTTGTTTGGGTGATGCTCTTTTGATAAGCTTTCAAAAGCCCCCTACTATGAGTGTCAAATTAAGTACTCCTATGAATATGCATGAGCAAAACCCTCCTATATTCATTTTGGTGGCTACTCACTGTTCTGGGTTGCCCTGGAAGCCATTCCAAATGGTTTTGATTTAGCGTTTGAGATTCTTAATGGTAGTAATTATCTGTTGCAGCCATGCAGTACCAAATATGATGCGTGTTAGAGATACTTTAAAAATAATGATAAAAAAGACTAAAGATGCTAATTCCCACATTTTAGTTCCTACAGGGCAATTAGCCCCTAGTAATGATGTTTATATTTATATGCAAATGTCCCAGGAAAAAAAATGAATCTTAACAGAAACTTCATATCAATACTATTGGGAGATGAGAGCATTCCATCTGTCTGTAGAAAACGCCTGCCATTAGCTGAATATGTAGTCGATTTCTGTAATAGAAACTATTTAATCTTAACTAATTCATTCTTCATCTTGTGTTATTTTCCCTTCCTTCTGTTCTTTTATTAAGACTCTTAACTAACATACAGCATGGATAGCTCTCCAGGGCTGATGCTTAGGTGCCTCACCACATTTTCTTCTGAGTATCATCTGTTCTTTGAATTATTGCCTAATATCATTACCATGTCTCATTTTTGAGTAATAATTGAGCAACCAAATCAGGCTTCTTGGGAAGACTTACTGGTTAATATCTTCTGTTTTAGGGATTCCAGCACACGAAATAAAGAACTATTATGAAAGAGCCAAGTTCTGCACTTGAGATGTAGGCTGTGATTAGTTTTTTGTTTTTGTTTTTTTTTTGCTAATTAAGAAAAAAGAGAGGGAGGAAAAGAAAGGAAAGGAAAGAAAAGAGCTCCCATATATGTGAAGAGAAATAAGCTTCAGGACAGCTCATGTGGTCCTGCATAGTCTCAGTTGGAGAAGTGGGACAGTTTGAGGCTCGAATCAAGCTCCATTTTGCAGGATATTCTGTACCAAGACAGTCTTACATGGGACATTCTCTCGTCATCACTACTCATTCTGTTTTGTACTTCCTTTGTTCCTGCAAGGCATTTAAAACTGTTTATTGGCCATTCAGTTACTTAAGTAGCATCATTGGAGATACATATTGCAGACGAATAGAGGGAACATCCATTACTTCAGTTAACAACTTATTGGTTATTCACTCCAGAGCACAGCAAGGAATCATTTCTTTTTAGAAACCAGCAATCGGGAGTTACTGAATCCATGATTAAATACAGCGCCATTCTGAGCTTATCAGAGCATCATGGAGGTCTCTGCCCAGTGCTATGGAAGCACTTAAGGGAAGGAGGGGAGCAGCATAGTAAGAGTACTGTGTCATACATGTTCCAGCTCCACGGTAAGTGCTCTCATAGGAATTACAACACCCAAAGACAAGAGTCGGCTTGCTGAAAGTACTTCATCTAACCACATCAAGGTATGGGATAATTATCCACAATTTGCATGGTAAAAACAAAAACAAAAACAAAAACAAAAACAAAAAACCAACCAAAGAAATGGAAAAACTTGCCTTGATGTCTGTGTAATCTCAATTTACCGTTTAACCAAGAAGAAACAAGGAAGCAACCTGCCCCCCACAAAGCTCCTGAATAGGAACCAGATACCTCCAATACCACCATATTGCAAAAGGCAGATGTTCACTGTCACTCACTGTCATCGTCTGGGATAAAGGAGTCTGGGAAAGGAGAATTTCAGCACCCTGACAGTGGGAAATCTCATTAGAAACTCTTGAGATTTATCTGTCACTCTGACAGGATAATTTGATTTTAAATTCCATCACTGCTAGCCCTAATTTTTAAAATTAAACAGGAAAAAAATATGACTTAGCTTTCCCCTTACTACGAGTAATAGAATCGTATAAATCAAAATCAAGGATTCCATTAATCAGAAATCACAGGAAGTACTTTTTTTTTGTTGAAAATTTTAGGGTTTGAGGGAAATTGCAAAGCTCTCTCTCATTCCTCAATTTGCACCCTGTCCTCCTGGAACTGGGCTGTAAACGAGCTAAGAGATTCCTGTGAGATGCCAGCTAGCATGTCTGAAGTTTTCATATCACTATAAAATAAAATTGTACTATCTCTCACAATAACTAATCTCCTCCAAGGATCAGCTGAACCACACCCCACGGGTATTTGGCTTATTGCATAATTATCCCTTCCATGCCGGGATCTGAGTTTTGAAGACAGGATGCAAAATAACCTAAAATGTCATATGCACATTCTCATTCTAAGGGTGGGTACATCCAAAGACTTTTACAAATCCAGCCCTTTGCCTTACATTTTCTCCAGAAAGGCTCTAACAAAATGTGAGTGAGAGATAAACTCTCAGAAGATTGTGGATTCGAGGATCACTGCTTGCCTTTTCCACCATTTGCCTGTGGAATAACTCAATTCTCTGTTCCATGGTGAAAATCAAACAACTCATTAAAATGAAAAGAAATAGAGTCAGGACTAAGATGGGCAGAGCACAGCCACGTGTGGAGAACAGCTTCCTACATCTCTGTGTGGCACACTTCACACATTTCCCAGTACTAAATTTTCTACAAAATAAATGAGGACTTAATGTCAACTTGCTTGTTAGGGAACCAGGATCAAGAAAGGTCAAGGAAAGAATGTTTTAATGTGAAGTTAAGGAGTCAAGGGTGCTTAGACTTTTCTCCCCTTCAGTTAGCAGAATCAACTCTGACTGGCTCCTTTTCTGGCAGGTGCCTCATAAGAAAAGAATTCAACTATTTCTTACCCAGCCCCTGACTCTCTGCCTTGTGAGTTTGTCTGTAGCACATTTCTCCTCAGTACATGGAAAAAGGAGATAAAGTATGTTCCTATTACTTACAAAATGTCACTACAGTTCCTAGAAACTGGATCTAATACACAATAGCCATTTCCTTCTATGGAACTCAGAACCAATGTAATTCACCGACTGTTGGTACATGTTATAAGATCCAGGCTATAGCATATCCCTTAAAATTTTTTAATTAATTTATTCATATTACATCTCATTTGTTATCCCATCCCTTGTATCCTCCCATTCCTCCCTATGTTCTGATTTCACCCTATTCCCCTCTCCTATATCTGTGACTGACGGGGACCTCCTCCCCCTCTATATGGTCATAGTGTATCAAGTCTCTTCTTGGTAGTCTGTTATCCTTCCTTGAGTGCCACCGGACCTCACCAGGAGGGGACGTAGTCAAATACGGGGCATCAGAGTTCATGAGGAAGTCATTCCTCACTCTCCACTCAAGTGTGGAGAATGTCCTATCCATTGGATAGATCTGGGTCAGGGGTTCATTGTTTACTGCACTTATTGTCCTTGGTTGGTGCCATAGTTTGAGCAGATCCCTGGGCCCAGATCTTCCAATCATAATGTTCTTCTTGTAGGTTTCTAGGGCACTCTAGATCCTTCTATTTCCCCACTCTCCGATATTTCTCTCACCTAGAGTCCCAATACGACGACCCACTCTTTAAGATAGTAAAAATATTTAATTCATACTTTAAGAGCTATACTTTCTACTTGGCATTCTATGCAAATAAGTCCTATCAGATCCACACTCTCTTCATATAAGCTCATGGGCAGATATTTATACATGTGTGTGGTATAGAATGGTAGCAGTCCTACCACCAAAAATAGATTAAGGAATTTGGCCATGCATTGTGAATTAAATTTATTCATTATTATCTGAAAATTCCAACAATAATTATTTTAAATGATAGCTTTGCATAATGCTCAGATTTTTAGGACAAAGCAATAAACTTCATCGCATTAATAATTAAAACATCATTATGGTTTCCTGGGAAATAGGCCAACTATGAAATAAGGACACACTTACCTTATGAGTTTGTGAATTTCCTCCTGATCAGGTGGTTACTGAAGAAATCTGCCAGAGTTCTCAAACAGTGCGTCTTCCACAGTAACCTTCAAAATGCTACAAAAATTGAAAATGGAATGTTGTAAAAGGCAGAATAAATTTTTTTTACAATTTCAAATTGTATAGTCACTATCAATCAACTATCATAATTACCAATGTGCACTTGGAATCTTCTCTACAATCTTACCCTTTTTTTTTTTTTTTTTTTTTTTTTTTTTTTTTTTGCTGCTTACTTGTCACGTTACCAAAACAAATGGAAAAAGTAGTATGACCACAAAACGCCTTCTCTGTAGATATTCAGTCCTAACTTTCATGATAAAGCATCTCAAAATTTTCTCTTTCACCTCCAACATAGCTGTGACAAGCCAGTCAAGGTCCACCGAATCCAATTAGAGCAGTTTCTGGAAAAGGGGAAATGCTTCTTGACAACGTTAGGGTGAAATACTGTGCAAGCTATTTTAACATTAAGGAGGGCAACAGTAGCTACAATCATCTTTAGACTGTGGCTAAAACGCTGTCGTAAATCAACGACAGGATGAAGGTACCTGCCAAGCTCTACAGGAAATAGCCATTGGTTTCTCTGCCCTATATATCTGTGGACTCTCCATGCTCTGTTGCATAGAATCAGAGGAAAGTGAAATGGTTAGAAATTTCAGAGCAGAGGACAGAAAAGTCACTACTGTCTTCCATAATTTTAGGAGGGCGATGGCATTTAATCTTATGAAAGGGGAAGTGAAAGAGCTACAAGCTAGAACTCCAGAGATCTGCTGCCCCATTTCTCTCACTCCAGTAAGCTTTGACCTGAATTCCCGGACATTTTATTCTCCCATTTCACAAATCCTATCCCTTCTGTCATTATTTGAATTTACAGTGCCTAATCATTGTGGCCGTGCACACAGGCTTCTCTTTTTCATACTTGCCTGTATCAGAAGCACCTTAAAAACTCCAAATGCATACATGCCAACCCTTGGATTATTTTATTTTGATATTACTTCTGTTTCAGAATGTTAGAAAACACATCTGTTGGGATCTTTTGCCTATTTTGCAAACGCATCTTCTGAATGTTCCATGCTTTGCCAAAACAAGTTCCAAAAATAACAAGCTGTATACAGTTATAATCCTGCTTTTCACCCATTATACCATGCACCTATTAATCTACTCAGCAAAGCTCTGATTGCTTTGTTGGCTATACTCTGAGATGCTGACTTCTCAGTTTTCCTGTTTCCTTCCTGACAGTCATCTTCTTGCTGAAGGTTCCTCTGTAGTTCTGTCAATGTACTCAACACTTTAAATGACTTAACATTTAGGTTAATAAGTCCCAGATAACATTTGGTAAGCGAAATCAATGCATCATTGGGGGAAGGGTTGTGTCTGTCTATGTTAAAAGAAAGGCAGATGGAGTGGAGCCATGTAACCATATACACTCCTTCACTTGCTCTCATATGTTGGATTCTCAACACTTTAAGTTGCTTTCATCTTAAGTTCAAATATGGGGTCATAAATGTCAGACAAGACCCTCTTACTTTCATCCTATAATTCTACACAGTGGGCCTTTAAGTGAATAATTAAATCACCTCATCCCAAACGTACTCTTGTCCTTCAAAATATGCATATTAATCTCAATATGAAATTCTCAGTTCTCCAATGTTACCTAAGAAAACTTAGAAATATGGGGTGTAGCCCCCATTTTCCATGATTTATTTTTAACTGAGGTTTGCCTGTAAAAGATAACAGTGTATGGACAAAAAAAAGAAAGGGCAAACTACTGATTCCATTCCTAAGATCAGTGGTCACTCGCTAATACAAAGCAAGTGTAATATATAAACTTCTACCTCTCTGTGTGTGATTTCCATAGGTATGACAGGATAGATATTTGCTCCCATTAGGTTAATATTTTCCTAGCTAATATTTGGTAAATGGAATCAACTGAACATCGATGGAGGGTTCTGTTTGTCTATGTTAAAGCAGGCCAAATGGAGTAAAGCCATGTAATTATATCCACCCCATCATTTGCTTTCACATGCTGGACACGGAGCGGTGGTATCAATACAAACCACATTTGATCAACATTGCAGAAGAATTGCGAAGGTACTCCCTCATGTCTATAATGCTCTTTTTCTACCTTTGAAAATTGAGTGGCTTGAAATAATCCCCCTGAAACTTCCCACCTCACAGCCCTTCAAAAAGCCCAGTGGTCACACATGGTCGCATAACAAGAAGGATTATTAAAGACCTCACTAGAACTAGAGCCTATTCATTTTCTGTGTAAACCATGGGGTTCCTGTGCAGACAGTGATATGGCAACAGGAACCCAGACAGATGCTGTACCAAAGCTGCTCAGAGTGCAGGTGGGGAAACAGCTTGTGATATTAACAAGGCTAGATCCTTCTTGTGGTTTTCTATAGCCTTTATTTAAAATAAAGAAAAATGCTTTCAAAGACTTATTTATAACTGTACCCAGCACAGATTGCAGCAACATTTTGGTGCAATGAGCACATGTGTTATTCATACTGATATTAAGTATTTTTCTTTTTTGAAGTAGCCAGAAGGGGGAAAAAAGTGTGGGGGGGAGTTGTTTCCTGAGGATGGTTTTTGACAGAAACAACTAAAACCATATCAATGATACTAATGAGTGAAAATCGCTTTTTTTGTGGAATTTAAAAAATCAAGAAAAACAAACAAACAAAAAGATCCAAAGTAAACAGAGAAATCAAGACTTGAGAAATTAAATTTAAAAAAAGTTTTTAAAGGCGATCACATCTGTTACATGTATTTTTTTTTTACTTGAAGATCATAATTAAATTAGTTCAATTGTTCTGCACCACTCTGGGTGTAGTGCAGATTTCTTTCTATCTCCTCAATAAATCACTATAGCATTCTTCTTATTAGAAATTTTCTTTACTGTTTATCATGAACATTTACTAAGCTCCAATCATATCATTGCTCTGTTAAGCACTGCAACCAATACTGATACTCAAGCTGTCCTGTTGGCTTTAGTAACTGTGTACCCCTTTGGGAAAATACAAACATCATTGAGCATAGGTGAGGACTAATTTGGGTAGTAAGAAATTTGAACAGTTGGTTCGATTCATGAAGTCATTGCTTCCTTCTTGGTGTGTACTTTTTCAAGGTTCCTTTGAGTCTGTTGCCAAAAGATGACGTTCGAGTGTCATCTATGGAACAGTCTTATTTTGGAGAGTTGAAAGAGGTGTTGCCTTTGAAAAAAATTCCATTGTATGTTAAACATTCAGGAAGCCGTATGATACCATTGTTTCATGGTAGGTCATAAAAGCTAGGGTTATTTGGGGGATAGTATTTTCCAGAGAGAATTTTTTAATTTCATTCAGAGCACTGGAATGATTAGCTTTATTTACTCTCTAAAGGGAAGATGGCTTTGTGGGTTTATGGAAATTACTGTACCAAGTTCTTGAAAGTACAGATGTGCTAAAGATCCATTATAGAAAGTGATTGTTACTGGAGACATAGGTCAGAGTGAGGAGTGCTTCTGTGGAAAGCCTAAAGGATACGTGCGTAAAAGACTTTCTATCATTTTTCTCTTAAGGAAAACCAATTTTAAATTGTGCTGTCTCAAACATCTCAAACATAACCATGCCCTGAACTTATTAGTACCTCTCTCAGTCTTAACTCTTTAAACACCCAGGTGACACTTATTGTCCTCAGGGCCTTCGGTGGCCATTCATTCTTTTTGTATACTAGTTTTGTTAGTTTTTGAAGCATCAAAACAACGTACACTTTGTCTGAAAGTTATCATGAAAGTAAGTGCTAAGATATCATGCTCAATATCACACTGAATAAGAAAATCAGTTGACATAGATGACTGATCCAGGGGAAATGCTGCTCTTAGAGAACCCTCTTTGGAATTGCAGGAGTATATTACACATTCTTTGCTCTTGTAATTGCAGAAAAACGTTATTGCTAAATTTAAATTGAGGATTTTTTTCAATGTGAAAATCTAACTTTAAAAACAGTGCCTTATATATTTTGTTATGTTCCAGACCATTTACAGGATCCTTTCAACATGATTGATATCAGTTCAAGGCAATGATCTCTTTTACCCCAAAAGCCTTAAGAAGAAAACATGGAACAAGCGTTCTGATATTCGTGTGTGGTTTTAAACCTAATTGTTTTTTATCAAAATTCTGAGGGAAAGTAATAGAAATTTGTGTAAGAAAATGTTAAAATGAAGTTCTTGCAGGGGGTAGCGGGAGGGGTAGGGATCAATTAGAGAGAAGACTGGGAAGGAGCAGTGTTTAATATATAATAAGTTTATATATATATGTGTGTGTGTGTGTGTGTGTGTGTGTGAGTGTGTGTGTGTGTGTGTGTGTGTGTGTGTGTGTATAGAAATGCCATAACAAGACCTGTCTCTTTGTATGCTGACATAAAACATTAATTAAAAATGTAATTAATAATAAAAGAGAGAACAGATTGTTAATGACACAGTGAACACCAGCAGCCCTTCTCCCAGGCATCAGCATGGCTTTTCCCTTTTCAGAATACAAGTAACCTAATATAAAATGTACGGATTGTATCACATATCAAATTAATTCTGAACATGACAGGAAGGGCAGACAAGTGGCTGTTTTGGAAATGAATAGAGTTCATGAAGTATTTAATAAGTATTGATCCGGATTTCACCAGGGGGTGAGCTTCTCTCTGCTACTAAGTTAAGCGCTTTTGAAAACTGCATCAACTCTAAGGTCAGCAGTTCACCTAATAGCCAGTCATGAGCTACAGGGCTCAATAATCTTTATAAAATCAGGACAGGCCCCCTTTAATCTTTTCTCTACTGTCTCCAAACCACATTTGGAAATGGGAAAGATCATGTGTGTGAAATAGGGCAGGGACTTGAAGTCATCACTAATGCACCTGATGGGCAACTTAGGAGTACAGACTACATGAAGCCACAATTCTGCTAGAGGAACAGAGGGATTGCCCTAAGCCTCACCCCTTACTGAAAAGCTATTGAGAGCTGATTCCTCCTGAGAGAAAGAGTCATTTTTTAAAAAATAAATTTCTTTTCATGAATTATATTATGATCATGGCATTTCCTACTACATCTCTTCCTGTACCTTCTCTACCTCCCCACCCACACAAATGCAGTTCTAGGAGAGCCAGAGTGACAAAGAATCCTGTCTCAAAAAATAAAATAAAGTAAGTCTAAAAAAAATAATAAATAGGCCATTCACATCTTCACACTGTAGATTTCCCATGCTCTCGTGGATAGCCACACCTACATGAACAAATAGGCAGTACTAAACTGGACTGAGTGAGTTATCAAAAATTTAAAATAAAATAAAAGACATAAAGGTGGAAGATTTGAGTGATGGTTAGGAAATGGATGATAGAAATATGGTGGATATGGTCATGTCTTATGGTATACCTGTATAAGCTTTCAAGAAAAAAATAAAGAGCCTAGAATCACTCATTGGTAATAGACAAATAGAGGCCTGTCTTCTACGGCTAGTTTAAAAGCCTTCTGTTACTGTTTAAATAAGAGACATACTTTATAGTCTTAAGCATTCAAGCTTTGGTCCCCAGATCGTAGTGTCATTTGGAAACATTGTGAAAACTTAAGAGGCAAAGCCTTATTGAGAGATGGGATCATTGGGGCTGGCCTGGAGGCTTTGTAATCTGTGTCCACTTCCTCTTCCTTCTCTCTTGCTTGATTTTGGAGCCAATGTGAACAAATGTCTTCTTACTGCTGTCATGCTTAACCTGCATGCTGTCCCATCTTCTATGACACCTAACCTGCATGCTGTCCTGCCTTCTATGACACCTAACCTGCATACTGTCCCATCTTCTATGACACCTAACCTGCATGCTGTCCCATCTTCTATGACATCTAACCTGCATGCTGTCCTGCCTTCTATGACACCTAACCTGCATGCTGTCCCGTCTTCTATGACACCTAACCTGCATGCTGTCCCATCTTCTATGACACCTAACCTGCATGCTGTCCTGTCTTGTCTTTATGCCATTATGGACTGTACTCCTTGGTAAATGCAAGCCATATGAAACCCAGTCCCTGTGTTATGCTACCTTATCATAGCAACGGACAAAGTATCTAAGACACTCTCAAAAGGCCACACAGGAGTACTTTATATAATTTGATTCCATCTGGTTCTTCTTTTCTTCTTTTCTAATTTTTAGTAACCCCATAAATTCCCACTAGAGGACACAAAATAAGCTAAAAGTGGGCTGCAGACATAGATTATCGGAAAGAGTGCTTGTCTTGCAAGCCTAATGCATGGGTTCAATGCCCATAATCCATGAAAAGACAGCCAAGCATTGAGCTGTGTGCTTATAACCCTAGTTCTGGGAAGGCAGAGACAAGAGTGTCCCTGTGGTCTACTGGCCATCCAGTATAGCATAACTCGTCATGAGTTCCAGGCCAGTTAATGATGGCCCTGTCTGAAATTCCAAAGACAAAAGCCAAAGGTATACAGCACCCGAAGAAGCAGGTCCACATCTGATTTTATATGCAAATGTGCACAAGTGCATGTGTATACACATACACACACACACACACACACACACACACACACACACATACACACATGGACCTTCATAGGCTCATGAGTGCCACATTATTTCTTTTGCAGAATTTTAAAGTTCAGATTCTATGCCATTCTTTTTGGATATCAATTTCCATCTGAGCTTTGATGCCTCTTTGGACGAAAAGTCAACCAAAAGAAAAGAGTTTAATGGCCAGTGCTTCAAATACTCCATAAAAGGCAGCAGCTAATGTATTAACAACTTCATACTTTAACTCCCTGCTCCTTTTCTTCTTCATTCTAGACTACCATATTGGCAAAATGAGCATGCAACTTGAAAGCCAACTTTAAAGAATGGAGATGTCCTGAGACGATTCTTTCATATTTTTATTTTATTGTATTGTAACTTTTGTTATGAACAATGGAAGTACTGTCTGGCACAGTCCTCTGAGTTGTTAAAGGGCTCTTTCGTGATCTTTTCCACCTGTTTCCCTGAAGAGTAGGATAATTATACTCATATCCAGGGCTACATGCTGTTTGGAGCTTTATGGAATATTTTCCTAAGACCTATTTTGGCTGATTCAATCTGGCAATAGATTTACCTTTTAAACTAGGACCGTGTTGATATGAGAGGGTATGAATACAGTGATATGATGAACAGCGTAATCAACATTACTTTGATGGATAGAGTTCATATTCGGGTTAATTTGTCTAGTGTCTTGAATGCAAATCGGTCAGAATTGTAATAGTCATTTGTTTTGGGTATGTGGTCAGGAAGAAGAACAGAAAGGTTCTGGTGTTATCCTGATGATACAGGTAAATAATTCCTGCATCTCCATATCCATTCAGCATGTTTTTTACCTAACATAAATCCTTCACAAAATTATTTTGTGTAACCTTAGCTTTTATGTGAACTTATACAAATGTTGAAGGGAAATTTTGATTCTGAAATGGTCTCAGCCATAAAACACACTACACATGTGACTCTATTTCCTTTGTTGTAGGTGAAATCCCTTTGAAAGCTATCCCTTAAGAAAGATTAAAATAGTAAAATTTTCATTTGCATGCACACATCATTCTTCTGCAGGTTGTCTATATCTCTATTAAGAGTTGCTTCCTTATTCACCAGCATGCGAATGGGTTAGCTTTGAACTTAAAGGATGCACCTATTTGTAGGATCTTCTTGTTTGGGTAGACAGAAGTATTATCTTACCCAGATATCAGTATTTATTTTTAATATATCAGAAAGATATTTTGTAAAATTTTCACTTTATGATGATGATAAATGTTGGGAAACATCATAGCATCTTACTTTAGCCTTGATGGTAGACAATGTAAAGCAGAAAAATTAAGCATGGTTTTCTAAATGATGAACCAAGTTCAAACATTTCAATTAATAATCCTAAAGGGCATCCTCAAGCAATGTAACAGATTGTATTTAAATATGTTCACCAGATAATAATGAAACATGGTTATCAAATACTAGTCCTGTGATTAATAGGTTTTAAAAGCCAATAAATTTATCATGTAAGAATCTCAGCTTTGAAAGACTATCATAAATATTGACATTTATATTTATAGAAACAGATAAAAAACACTTAATATTATCACTAGAAGAAAATCTGAAGCAAATCGTACAGATATTGGGAAAACTCTACAACTGGTAGGGTAGAATTGGGAGAGAAATTTCAACTGTACTACTAAATACAAAGGCTAAATGTATCTAAAACTTCATATCAATTATAGGACAATGACAACTGTACAGGTGTAATAAAGAGAAGATGAGGAAAAGGTATAGTAACACAATTATTAGAAGTGGTATTGAATAGAAAAAGAAGAAAAGGCTTTACATCCTGGAAAGCCAATGATTGAGTGTGGTCCACCTGTGATTGGAACAAGATTCTGATGTCTGGGCATGGTAAACAGATTTGACGCTTTTGAGAAAACTTACAGAGCACTGTGTCATGGAAGAAAGTTAAATTGCCCCAACCACAAGATATTTTAATATATTTACAGCTTTGAGCAGGATCCAAATGCTTATTTCTTGGGACCATTTGTAAGTTGTCAGAAAGTAAACTACAATAAGTAAATTAATGTGACAACCCATAAGGAAAACTTGCTTTCCCTAAAGTATTCCTTGAGCACTAAAGTCATCATCTGGTCATGTTTTCTCAAAATATATAATATCAACTGCAGCTACTATATTTAAGATCACATATATTTAATGTACATTCAACCATTTTTCTCTGTTGAAGCACTTTTACAATCTTAAGACAAGATGTTACTATACACCATATTTATAAATACAGGTGTGTAAAACACCCACTTGCTATATTAACCAATTTAAATGACAACAATATGACTCCATGATGACAACAACAACAACAGAAATATATCTGTAGCAACTGTCCAAATGTTTGATAAATGGATATTTATGCCTCATTATAATCAGGATAATGTATGGGTTAAGAATTTCTATCTTAAAAACCTGGGCAGCAATATCACTGGGTGGCCCAAGAAAGGACATCATTGTACAACATGTATCTTAATGACCACAAAAGGTAGTGACAGCAATTAGTAAACAAAAGAAAACACAGTTTCCAACAGTCCTATTTGATATTCATACACTTAAAATTGTATCTATTCAGTATAATAAGTATTTTCAGTAGAGATTGACTAGTGTTTAGGCACACATGCAATGATTAGTTGCCTAGTTGTGAAAATTTAAGCACAAAAAAGAGTAAAAGAGTCGATTGCAAAATGTAACTGATATTTTGGGAATTGCTTTCCTAAAATGCGGGGTAATGACACAAAATTCAATGAGAATGAATATAAAGAACATTATATGTGTGGTTAACCTGAAAATATTGAACAAGAGAAATACGAGTTGGAAATATGGGGTTTACGTTCTCCTGTGAATACAGATTTTCACTGGTGTCTACATCAAGCTGTATTGTTTTTGTGGTGAACCGATGCCTCTGATTTTCTCAACGAGTAACAAAGTAGGTGGTATTTCTTGAAGACATAATACTTACACTAGTATTCCTACATCAACAACACTAAAATACGTATGAAGGAATGTCAAAGAGGTACAGCGACAAAACTAATAACTATACTCAATTCCTCGTTTAATTCTGATCACTGAATAGTTATATCAAGAAATGTCCCTCATTTGGTGCTAGAGAAATGGGTCAACACTAGACCCACTTTCTGAACCACTAGAGGACACAGTTCTCACCAGCTTCACTGAGAGGTTTACAGTTGCCTAAAATTCCAGTTCTGGCAAACACCGCTCCTCTGACCTCCATGGGACCTGCATAGATGAGTACATACTCATCCACCCAGAAACTCATATGTACATATCATAATAACAAAAATAAAGTGAGTTTGTTTCATCTGAAAAATAAAACCAGTTAGTAGGTTGTGTTCCTTGGCTAATTAAAAGGTATTATGATTTTAAATAAAATTCTAGAAGTTAATATATACTGAAAATGTTTCAACTTCTGAAAGTGAAAATAGCGCAGCTTAAATAAGCAAGAAAGACCATTTGCAAGGCCTAAATCAGAAAAATGGTCATTGTAAATGGACCTGGGCTGTTGTCTGAGACAGCAGCTGATGGGGTCACTTACTGAGTCTAGGGGCCTAAGTCCCTGCTATCTCACTTGACCACCACACAGCCAGTCATTTATGGCTTTGACTATTATTCCTAGTCCTTCAACTTATTGTGAAAAACCTACTAAATATTAAATTTATCATATCTACCTACATATTAATTTCCAAAATTTGTTAATAGTAAGAAATAAAAATATTAAACATAGAAAAAGTCAGTAATCATCAATGCACTGAGTGCTTATTAAATGTGGACATGCCACATGTAAAATAGTATTTGCATAAACCCATGATGTGGAAAAAGAGATGAGGATAAAAAGTAGCTACTTTGTTAAAAATATGGTAGTTTCTAAAAAATAAAACCGTGTTTGATTTTGAAAACTGTTACTATAATATTGATTTCACAACTCTAATTTTAAAGCAACTTAAGAACTTACACACTTACAAAGAGAAATGTGTATTTTAATATGCTTAGCATTTAGGTATTATTTATATATGTGTGTGTACAATATTTTGGTCCATGTATTTTCTCAAGAACTCACTCTCATTACTAAGCCATATGTCTTGAAATATTTCCTTTTCTTCACATGAATCTTAAGTGTGAAGAGCTTTTGTATTAAGTGGACCATAAGCATCCCATAATACTCATTTATTCAGAATTTCTATGAAACCTATGCTCCTATGTGAGCATGACTGAATATATTCTGCCTATATACAAAGAACCAGATGTTTGGGTTGACAATACTTTTTATATGAAGAATTAATGGGTGGAGCAATTGGGAAGGGAGTCAGTGCTTCTTCAAACAGAAGGAACATTCCAGTTGCAAGAAAATTCAAGGTCATTTACTCTCAATATTCTGTACGTATTTTAAAAGAGAATTTAGTAGATGAATGAAAGGTTTACTATTATTTTCATTTACATTTTCTGATTGGTTACAATGTTGTTCATAGTATTTGCATGCAGCAATCCTGAGCTTATCTTCCACAAATTTAAAAGAAACTTATTGTGGTAAAATAGTCTGGAATATTTCTTTTGTAAATATGTTAAAATACACTGTGTGGTATTATAAACTATCCTCACATCATTGGTGGCAATCAGCACTTTCTCTCTAGAGCCCGCCTATTTTTCCAATCTTAACCATATTACATTTTACTCACGTACTCTTTAATGTTCTTCTTCCAGCCTCTTGCATACCAGTCACTGTGGGTTTTATTGTTGTTGTTGTTGTTGTTGTTGTTGTTTGTGATTTTGAAATGCCCTCAGTAACATTAAAAGGGAATTTGCATAATATCCTCCCTTCTACTTCCGGCTTATTACTCTAAGATATTTCCAAACTTTATTCATTTTGCAATATGCTCTAAAATTACTGCTTGATTTATTGAATCTGATCATTTCATTTTACCTTACCTTTCATAGGGTAATGTTATCAGGTACAAACTAATTGAAAGCTAAACTAATAAAAACACTGTTTCTCACTGGGCAACAAAATTACCAGCATTGGAAACCCTGTCTGTGCTGAGTATTTGTGAAGTCTTAAGGTATCATATCACACCAATGAATTTAATTAATTACCTAATAAACCTTTCCAATATTATGCTATGTAATTAATTATATGCATTGCCTCCAACATATTTTCCAATAAATATTCTGAAATAATTTTTTTATACTTAACTCAAAGTTTGACTCCTCTGAGCAATGATCCACCCATGCTTCCCCATACTCCCTCAGAGAACCACCCTTTTGCTCTCTGATTCTGTGAGTTTAACTTTCAAAGGTTTCACACTTGAGAGAGATTGAATAAAGGCTGACACTGAGTAGATAGCTTATTTCACTTCATGTAATGTCTCCAGGCTCAACTATGCAGTTCCATTTAAAAACATTTCTTTTGTCTTCTTAAAATATTACGTAGTATTACACTGTGTATATATCCTCTATTTTATTTTCTACTCCTCCATGGGTATGCATTCAGGTTGACTATTGTGATTAATGTTACAGTGAAAATAAGAACACGGTTTTATTACCTTGTGTCTAAATGTGGTGGTACTGTATGACAAAGTAAGTTGACTATCAAGGTTTTTTTGGTATGTTTGTTGATTGTTTGTTTCTGAGCAAATGAGCTATTACCCATAACAGCTGAAAAAAAATTCCCATTGCCACATAAAGCATCTCAGGTTTCCCTTCCTTTAAAATTTCCACCAACATTATGTCATCATTTTCATAATAGCCACTGTAGCACGTGAGGTGACTATCAATTACAATTAGAATTTACATATCACTGGTTGCAGATTTGAAGATGTTTGTGGGAACCTATGAACTAATTGTCTATGACCTCAGGAGAAATGGCTGAAATCCAGGTCAACCTGTACTGTGTTGTGTGAGCTTATGGCTTTACATATATAAATTCATTTTCAAATCCAATGTTATGAAGAATTTCTATTCTCCAAGGTTTTCATGGGTATGGGTCATATTTAGGGGCTGTGGTCAATTTTTTAAAAGAAATGTATTTAAGTACAACTTTAAAGATTTTAATTTTATTATTTAAAAATACGTGTGTGTATGTATGCATGTATGCATCTATACATGTATGTATGTGTGTATGTATGTATATATGTATGTATGTATGTATGTATGTATGTATGTATGTATGAATGTCTTCCTCAGCTATAATGCCAATCTGAGATGAGACTATCTTAGAAGACATGAGACCTTATCTCAAAACGAAACAAAACAAAACAGGAAGGAAGCCAAAGGTTTACATAGGTGTGTGGGTGTGTTTTTGTAATGCATAGTATACCTGACTTACCTATATCCTGTACCTGGTGTGCCAAATAAGGGCTACACATCCCTGATTAACTCTAAAATGAAAACCCTATCTGTAACCCAAGTTTTCTTTTTGTCTGAGACAAAGCTCTCAGCTACTACCTTCTGTTTCCCCCTTGAACCGTTCCTGGCTGGGATGTAATAACAGTCTTCTATCTTTACTTTCTGAATTTATTTTCAGCTTGCAAACATAATTAGATCAAACTGGGCCTTCTAATATTTATGCATTTATGCAAAGACCATATAGAAATAAAAATCACCATACAATGGTCCAAATGGTTCCAGAATCAGAGGGTTTAAAAAAAATAATTTCAGAATATATTTGCTTTTACGACACTCAAGAGTTTGTGAAGTTTATCGAGGTACTTTTTCATATCTTCTTTAAGCTCCCATGAAATGCTGGTGAAATTGCAAACTGGTACAGCTACTAGGAAATCAATGTAGCGACATCTCAAAAATCTAAAAGTTTATGTACCACATGATCCAGATATACCACTCCTTGGCTCAAAGGACTAGACATTCTGCTCCATAGACAGTTGCTCAATTTTGTCCATTGTTGCCCTATTCGCAATAGGTGGTGAATGGAAAAAAATAATGAATGGATAATGAAAATGTAGTACACATTCACAGTGGAATTCTATTCACCTTAAGAATATGAAATCATACAATTTGTAGGGAAAGGCACGGATGTAATTGCAAAATATTTCATGGAATGATTGAGACCTACGAAGACAATAGGGCACATTCTCTTGTATTTGTGGGCCCTAGCTCTGAATATTCTAATGTGAGTATGCAAATTGAAGTAACTACCGAAGCCAAGAGAGTAGAAAGGGAGCAGGAGGAGACAGAGAGAGGAGACAATATAGAGAGGAAGATAGTTAGAACTAGGTGCTATGACAGGAGTAATGGGGATACTCTGGGGTTCAGGACTGGAGAATGTGGGAAAGAGATAGAAATATGACTATTGATGTTTGAAAAGGCCATAGGAAAACATTATTATTTTTTTTTTTAGTTTACTTAAAAGTACGTGGGAAATCTCCCTTCAAATTTGTGTTCAGAGAAGGTCCAAGAGAGCCTCAAAGCGATTCCTGCCATTGCCCTTAGCTATGGCTCAGAACTTGAAGTTAAAACCCTGTTGCTGATTACAATGTATACATCCAGCACCGGACCTGGAAGAACTAAGCTGGAACTGATCTAGAAGCTTCCTTCTTGAACACCTCTTCATAAAATATCAGAAGACAGTATGCAGGCAACCAAGACAGAAAAGCAATCAATAGTCTCAATAATTTAAGATACTACAAACCACAGCGATGTCAGGGGTGTCAATACATCCAACTGCTTTCATATTGGGATTAAGGCTCAGGAATATGGGTGAATTTATGTCTGGTTATAGAAATCTAGTGAACTACCCATAGCAATACAGGACATAGACCCTCAAGGAAAACTACTCCTGCCACTTTCCTAAACTAATAAAACTACTAACTCGGTTCCAAGTATATGCCCTTATTACCACAGGTAAGGATAGCTTTCACCTTTTTTCCAAACCACTTTCATTTGCAGCAGATGGAGACTATTCCCTAGATTCACAACTCATCAAAATACAGAGGACCCAAGGTCCAACTGATGCATCACACAATTCCTGAGCCAAATGTTAGCAAGCCCTAACAGATTTCCAATAAATATGCAGCTGTTTCAGTGTTCAATGTGTGTCTATTTCTTTCTTAAATAAGTATTTAAAAACTTTTAGCATCTGTCCTTCTTATTGGATACCAGATTTTGACTAGCCATATTGGACAATCAGAGATGTACGGTACATTGTAGTATATAGTTTAAAACAACAACAAAAGCAGTAGGAGCAGCAACAACAACAAAATACCACACACACACTCCTAAATACATACGTGCATCATGCTCAGTCTTTATATGTTACTTTATGTATGTTTTCAAGGGCTTACATTTGGTATTGGATAACCAATTTGCGTGCTATTCCTTGGGGGGAAATATTTGTTTTTGAACATTTTTATTAAATACTCATAAGAGAGAGCGTATTCTAGACACAAAAGCAATGCTACTTGGCGGAAACTGAAGGCAGTAACTGGCTATGAATTACAGGCTAATGTGCCATCTTACCTTCTCCCATGAAGAATCCCGCTTCCTGCTTCCATGCCATAATCTACATCAGTGCCCTGTGTTAATCCTTGAGTGCACTAAACATCTTTCAGTATCTCATAACCTCCTCTCATTAAATGGCTGCTATTTATCCCAACACATCATGATCATTTCACAATATCATTCAATAATGAATTATATTATTACACTTTCTCAACTATGGTATTTTGGGGCTTTTCAAGCTCTCGAGTGGACAAACATCAATTCTGACCTCCCAAGACTTTCTCATGAATCCCCAGGTTTCAATAAGTGGTAGTTCTTCCTTGGACCCCATATACTTTGAACCCATGAGTTATTCACTCTCATCTATTTCTTAACTTCTATCCCTAGCCATCTTAAATTCATGGCACATCATGTTTTTAATGTAGTTTGAAGTTCAATGCCTTACTTTCTTTCACTTGTAATTATTCAAATCCTAGTTTAATCATTTGATTTGTCTGCTCCTATTACTGTATACATGTTGAGGTTAAACCAAGCAGTCATTTGACTGTGTGCTCCTATCCAATGACTAAATGCTGTTATTTAGTTCCAGGCAATATACTATGGTACGGATCAACATTTATCTCACGGACTCAAGGATATAACCACAACGTCGTTTTTCTGTACCATTTAATTTGCTTTCTTTGTTATATAATGCAATTTAAAAATGTAATATTCAATAATAACTATGATCAAAAACTATATCCTAACTATATCCCCTTAATCTTGCTTTCACCTTATTACCCAACAAAAATGAATGTGGCAAAAGTCATGTGTTCATACTACTAAACTAAGTAAATTATGCCCAGTTTTCTTTTACTCAGCATAAAAAGCACAGTGTGTAATTATTGGTAGAAATATTTCTTCAGTTTTTGGAACTCTGTGTCCCTGAATTCTTTTTTTTTAATACATTTTTATTAATTTATACATATTACATCTCAGTTGTTAGCCCATCCCATGTATCCTCCCATTCCTCCCTTCCTCCCACTTCCCCCCTACTCCCCTCCCCTCCCCTAAGTCTGTGTCTGAGGGGGACCTCCTCCCCCTGAATATGCTCATACGGTATCAAGTCTCTCCTTGGTGACCTATTATCTTTCCTCTGAGTGCCACCAGGCATCTCCGTCCAAGGGACATGTTCAAATATGGGGCACCAGAGTTTGTGTGAAAGTTAGATCTCCTTCTCCACTCAACAGTGGAGAATGTCCATCGGCTAGTCCGGGTAGGGGTTCAAGGTTTTTACTGCCTATTTTTTCCTTGGCTGTTGCCACAGTTTGCAGAGGACCCCAGGGCCCAGACTCGCCTGTAGTTTTCCAGGACTCACTGGATCCTTCCATTTCCTCTTTCTCCCAGGCTTCTCACACCTAAAGTTTCAATAGGATGTCCTCCCCTCTTACCCACTATTCTGGTAGGTACAGTTTTTCAGTGTCCCTGAATTCTTGGTTCCTTTCTGCACACTATAGGGAGCTAGAATGGACTCGTGAGGGCATCAGCCTCTTTCCTTCTTTAACTTCTCCTTCAGTTGTCTGACTACTCCAAAAAAAGCCTCACCCTCCATAAGAGTGGAGACTAATGAGTTTCATGGATCACCTTGCTGAGTGGCCTGATTTGTTTTACTTGACTCATTTCTCCATATTCACTTCCTTTTCTCTTCTCTGCTCATATGTTGTGCTGACAGCTCCAAATTCAATCCTGTAGCCTACATATCTCCCAGCTCTTGGCTATCCAGCTGCCTACTCACCATTCACAATTCTCTTGGATGCCTCATCCTAACCCAGCATCTATGGTGGAATTGGCTAAAGGTAAGTTTATGTTTCAAGTTGATAATGTCAGAATAATTGGTTTAGTCACTAGTTCCTTTATATGTACTAAAAACCCAAAGTCAAATGACTTCGTCTTTGTAATCTAGCTCAATTATAATACTCCTCCCACTACTATCATGCAGATTGATCCACTGCCCCTGCTCCCATGGATTACTGTGGCACTTTACCAGCTTCCTGACATCATAACTATTCGCTTTTATCTTTTACCATCTGGTACCCACAGAATCCAAAGCAACCAGAATCATCTGTGTAAAGTTAGAGTAATTATGTTTTAATTACTATTATGATGGTGGTGGTGGTAGTTGTAGTAGTAGTAGTCATGGTGTGGGGTGTGTGTGTGTGTGTGTGTGTGTGTGTGTGTGTGTGTGTGTGTGTGTACACTCATGGAGATCTCAGGGCGACATGATTGAGTCAGTTCTTCTCACCTTTATATGGGTGCCAGGGTTAAACTCAGACCATCAGGCTTATACTACAAGCACTTTAGCCTGCAGAACCAGGTCCTAAAATAAGAGTCTGTAGTTAAGACCCTGGACTGCTCATCCAGAAGCAGCAACTCAGTTCCCAGCACCCACATTAGGTAGCTTACACTACCCTATAATGTCTACCTCCAGAGAGTCCAATACACTCTTTAGACTCCACAGTTGTATGTGTGCACATACCCCTGTGTGCATGTGCATGTATGCACACACAGAAACACACACACACACACATGTTTTAGCTTTTTAAAAATTAAATATAAAAAATGATAAAGTTAGAGGCAAATTAGGACAAAGCATAGTTTGAAAAATTTGGGAGACACTGAAGACACTAAATTTTATGTTTTAGTTACTACATTATATCCACTGAAGTTAAGAAAGAAAAAAAATAATTAGCCATTTTTAAATAAAGGCAAATGTGATGAATGGTACAGAAACTAAATGAAAAGCACATACCCCTTAAAGACAAGAAATGAATTTTAGTCTTCTCCTTTAAGGATATGTCCAAACTGCATCCTCTGTGGTCTAGTCTATATACAGATGCCATTAGTCACTTAAGGTAAATGTACAAACATATTTAAAATATTTTATATTTAATCCATCACAGCCACTGGAACTTGGAGAATATATTTGCTTCTTGGATTATAACTATACCATTATATCAGAAATCAAGTAGGCCTGTTCCCGAATGTTTATAATTTTAAAAAGTGCAACCACGTGATACATCTAGATAGAAAAAAATGAATAAAACATAGCATACATAGTAGAATATTATGCATCAATATATAAATATGTAATATCACCTGTCTATCTTATATATTTATCTATCTATCTTAGAAATAAGCAAAAATAAATAAAACTAGAAATATTGGTATGCCATATTAGACCCTGTAGTTAGCAATATATAAAACTTCTTTCATTTCCCCTAATTTAATCTGATAGAAAAGCTAATAAAAAGAGTTACTTGTAAGTGTAGGTAAATGCAGTATTGCAAGGATTATGATGGGAGCAAGAAATTTCACTGTACAGTGACTTTATATAATTTCATATGATTTATTAAAATGCACGGACAGCATATATTATTTTCCACTCAAATTTCTCCATTAACATTGGATCTCATAAAAAAATACTAAGTCTAAATATTTTCCCACAAGATGCACATTTTTCACCTCCACCATCTCTCACATCAATTCAGGTATCTTTGTCCTTTAATGTGCTCAAACCAAAACAGGGCCACAATGCTGCCTTCAATCATCAAAAATGTTCCCTTCCCTCATCACCTACACTCTCAGTGATGCTTTCTCCATGGATATCCTCATCCCAGATAACCACAGGTTCTTTGTGCCTGTCCTTATGTTTATTCAAATGACTTTTATCAGTGATGCCAGGTTGACCACTCTACTTGAGCAAGAGCACCATTTGATATATTATCATTATACTCATTTTCTTCCTGTTTTTCCTCCATCTTCACCTCTGGACAAGTTCTAGGAACCATTTATTTTGCTTATTACTGTGATTCCAGTGCTTCCGACAGCTCCTAGCACAGTGCTCCTCTACCTGCCTGATGCTGCGACCCTTTAATACAGTTTCTCATGTTGTGGTGACCCCCAAGCATAACATTGTTCCATAACTGTAATTTTGCTACTGTTATGAATCATACTGGAAACACCTGTGTTTCCCAATGGTCTTAGGTGACCCCTTTGAAAGGGTCTATTGACGCCCATGTTGAGAAATGCTGACCTAGCATATGGTAGGTGCTTAAAATTTTTTTTCTTAAATCAGTGAGATTTAGATCCTTCATCAAGCAAAACATTCCAAGTTCAGCACAGTGTATAATGTATCCAAGTAGTGTGGCTCTGCTGGGCACCATGGTTTTGAAAAAACTGTGAGCAAATCCTAAACATCACCATGGAAGGAAGCTCTGTTTTCCCTCTTTCCATATTGAATCCCAGGAGTGATTAATGAAAGCTCAGATTTTAGGAGATCCCTGGATCAATAAAGTAGGATCAGAGGCATCTAGCTTAGACCTCATGCTCAATTTTTTTTTCTCCTAGGATCCTAATTGTCCATCTCTCAAATACTATACAACTTTTTCTAAAGCTGAAGTCTATTTTCAGCAATAACTCATAATATTTAAACAGCACTATCAAACAAATTCAATGAAATTAAACTCACCAACCATTAACATCTACTGCTGGCAGGTAAATCTGAAACTTTTATATTTTGGTGTAAACTGGAACTATAAACCTTGTATTGAAACATATGTATTAGGTCGTATAATTTAATTACACATTTATAGGTTCTAGTCTCTGATCTGACTTTCTTTAGTGATTGGATTCATGCTCAACAAGAAGTAGGCATTTTCACATTTTTGGTGATCCTACTTTTAGATAGTATCTTGGTTTTGTGATTTTTCATTTTTGGCCTCAGCCTCAGTAGGAGATAGATGGTCATTTTTTAAAATTGTTTTTCTTTTACTTACCAATCTGTTAGAAATAGTGATATTGTTTCTTAAACCATTTATCCTCATGTCTCTCTACCTAACACAATCTAGAATGCATTGCTGTCCTCTCTGTCTTGGGGCAGATCCCTGTCTGCTTGAACATAGACCTAGAAGTGTCCTCATAAAGCCTGTGTCCTCTGAAATTCCTGGATTTCTTTCCTTTTTTATTTTCTTTCTTTTTTCCTCTCAACTTATATCCTTTTCTTACATATTACAGTTTCTCTCCCTTCCATTCCTCCCAGTACTTTTCCCCTTCCCCTCACTTCCCCTCTTCTCCAGATCAACTCCTCTCCTGGTTCCCTAAAGGCCTGCTAGTAATATCCACCGAAAAATAAGACTGGGCACAAACACTCATCTCGTGGCTGGGTGAAGCAACCCAGTAGGAGAAGAGGGTCCCAGGCATAGGCAAAAGTGACACCCCCACCACTCTCATCATTGGGAGTCCCATGAGAATGTCAACCTACACAAAGCTAAGATGTATACCAAGGACCTAACTCAGACCCATACATGGTACCTGTTTGTCCCTTCCATCTCGGTGAGCCTTTATGAGACCTGATTATCTGATTCAGTTGGCTTGTGTTCTTGTGGTATCCTTGACCCTTCTGGCTCCTTTAACCATTCCTATCTCTTTTTGATGGGGGGTATACCTGGCTCTGCCCACTGTTTGGCTGTGTGTCTCTGCATCTGCCATTAGTTGTTGGGTGACACTCCTCTGATGATAACTGGATTAAGCACTGATCTAAGAATGAAGCAGAATATCATTAGGAATCACTTCCTTGAAGTTTTTTTTTTTAATTGCCAATCATGTGTGGTTCTATCCTGGGTCTCTGGGCTGTCCTGCCTCTGGTGCCTGGCCATCCAGGAAGTGTCAGGCATGGGATCCCTCTTGTGGAGTGGATCTCAATTTGGACCAATCATGGGTTGGCCACTCTCACAAGTTCTGAGCTATCATTGTCCCAGTAGGTCTTACATGCAGGACTGATTGTAGGTTGAAGGTTTTGTGGCTGGACTGATGGTCCAGTTCTATTGCTGGAAGCCTTGCCTTCTTATAGAAGGTGAGCAGTTCAAGCTCTGTACCTCAACTACTAGGAGACTTTTGAGGGTCACTCTCAGAGATTCCAGGGAATTTCTACTGTAATAGGTTTCTACAATACACTCTCAAGTGCCCCCCGTTTCAGTTTTCTCCTACTCCTCCTGATCCCTCCTGTCCTACTCTCACCTTCAATATTGCTTCTACTTCATCTGTCCATGGAGATCCCCGTATCTCCTTTTAAGCCTAATTTTTTATGGTGATGTCACTCATTATTTTCTCCTGAAACTGGCTCTGTTGGAACTTCACTTGGGCTCAACTTTTTTTTTCATTTGTTTCATTTGCCTTCTTTTCTTTAATTCTTCCTCTTCAATCAAATTGACCCCATTTTGTTAGAATTCAGTTTCTTATTTGCTTTCTTACCCCATCCACACTCATCTCCCACCTCCTTTTTTCCATCTACAACTCTATTTCAGACATAATATAATGTCAGACAGGTAAGACATACAATTAGTTTTGTGACACTGAATCTACAAGACACAATCAAATGAAAGTCCAATGGACAGTGCCTTTGACATACTTGGAACACACTATCATCTATCTATCTATCTATCTATCTATCTATCTATCTATCTATCTATCATCTATATCTATCTTTCTATCTATCATCTATCTATCTATCTCTATATCTATATACATTTGTACATGTATATACACACATTATATATATATATATATATATATATGTATATATATATAACTGCCAGTAATGCTAATACCCCTTGCTGCTCACTCCAGTGTCACCACACTGATTTCAAATCTGCATGGAAGCATTTTTTCACCTTTGCCTTAATCTGCTATTTTTATCTTTAGATCTTTGTTACTGATTTTCTGTGTAACAGTTACCAAAATACCTAAGGGCATTACTTACCTACTTCACACTTTCAGTTTTTCTGTTTCCTGCTAAATTACAGTTCTTGTGAAAGTTGGAAATTTGTTTATCATTGTCACCATTTCTTACATCCCTCTACCTTAGACAAATGGCAAGCACTCAGTAAAATCTAAAAGGTTGCTCAATTTCATTTTCATGTGTCTTTTATTATCACCTCAACCTAGCTATTTGGAAGACTTTCCAACGAACACCATCCCTCAACTTTACTTTTAAATAATATATATTTTCTACTGTTAAAAATGTTTCATGCACTAAGAGTGACTCTTTTGTACTAGTCTAAAAATAGTTTCTAACTCTTACTGGCTTCTAGGGGGAGTTTAAAAGGGGAAATTACCATTTACAACCTTAGTTAATTATGTAGGATACCTAAGGATAAATTCATTATAGCATTGTTTTCATCCTTTACTTTAGGTGATCCTCCTTCCACACTCCACTCCTCTTCCTCATCCTCCTGTTTCCTTCCAACCTTGTACCTTTCACCCCTTCCATGAACACCCAAACCACGTCATGTTTCATGCATTTTCTGATCATCTCTATCACATTCCTAAAATATTTTCCTCTCTTATCCCCTTTCTAGTTTCATGACTTAACTCCACACTACATGTAAATACAGAGATACTTTAAATTAGAATTAGGATACACACTCTGCTGAAATGTGGTAATTGTTTTTCTGAGTCACTTACTGCAATAATTTATAGAGAAGAGTTTCAAAATCCACTCACAATCTGCAAAATCATAATTATATTTTCCCTTATGGCTGAATACCATTGCACTCTGTGTATGCACTACACTTTCATTACTTACTTCCTCCATCTAGAAACATATAAGGGAAGAAACCTTTATCAATAGCCACAAATAATGTAAAATATCTTGGTATAACTCTAACCAAGCAAGTGAGAGACCTGTACGACAAGAACTTCAAGTCTCTGAAGAAAGAAATTGAACGAGATATCAGAATATGGAAAGATGACACATGCTCATGGATCTGTAGGAGTAATAGTAAAAAAAAAAAAATAGCTATCTTACCAAAAGCAATCCTCAGATTCAATCCACTTCCCATCAAAATTAGAACACAATTCTTTACAGACCTTGATAGAACAATACTTAACTTCATACAGAAAAACAAAAAACCCAGGATAGTTAAATCAATCCTGTTCCGTAAGTGAACTTCTGGTGGTATCATCATCATCTCTGATTTCAAGCCATAAAGTACAAGTTAACCATGATATAATCCATAGACCTTAAGAAACTAAGTAGCAAGGAGGTCCCAAGGGAGGGAGGGAAGCAAAAGGCAAAGAGAGAATCTTGAGTCTCACGGAGAAGGGAAAATAGAACAGATACTAAGGGTGGATGGAGGGAAGCAAGAGTAGAGGCAGGTTTGGGGAAGGAAGTAGAAGCGATCAAGTTGGGGGAGCAGAGAGGGAGGGAGTACAGGGAAGAGAACTGGAACTGGGGTGGTGTATCTGGGGCAAACTAAACATCTAGGACAATGGATCCTCCTAGGATTCTGTAAGGGTGACCCTAGTTAAGACTCCTAGCAGCGGGGGATAGCAAGCCTGAAACAGCCATCTCTGGTAGCCAGAAAGACCTTCTGTAGTGACTAGGACACCAACCAACACCTTACACCCCAACGTGTCCTGCCTACAATATACTCAGGGGTATTCCAGATGGAGTAGAAAACGGAGGGACTAGCTAAGCAATGACTTTCCCAACTTGAGACCCATGCCATGAGAGAGATCCCACCCTGGATACCATTAATGATCTTCTGTTATACTTGCAGACAGGCGCCTAGCATAACGGTCCTCTGAGAAGTTTCACCCAGTAATTGATGGAAACAGATGCAGTGACTCACAGCCAAACATTAGGTGGAGCCTGGGGGAATTCAATGGAAAAGGGGGACGAAGGATTAAAAGAGCCAGAGAGGTCAAAGACACCACAAGAAAGCATATAAAACCAATTAACTTAGGTTTGTTAGTAGGATGCTATTTTACCTAGAAATTCCTTGTCTATGTCACATCTTTAGCTTTGTTCTCTATGGTTTTTTTACTATTATAATTTTAAAATATATTTTATTAATTTATTCGTATTACATCTCAGTTGTTATCCCATCCCATGTATCCTCCCATTCTTCCCTCCCTCCCATTTTCCCCTTACACCCCTCCCCTATGACTGTGACTGGTGGGGGGGGGGGACCTTTTCTACTTGTATATATATGCTCATTAGGTATCAAGTCTCTTCCTGGTAGCCTGCTATCCTTCCTCTGAGTGCCACCAGGCCTTCCCATCCAGGAGATGTGGTCAAATATGGGGCATCAGAGTTTGTGTTAAAGTAAGACCCGCACTCTCCACTTAATTGTGGAGAATGTCCTGCCCATTGGGTAGATCTGGGTAGGGGTTTGAAGTTTACTGCCTGTATTGTCCTTGGCTGGTGCCATACTATGTATTGTTATAATTGCCAGGATAAAACAAAGAGTACATAGCCTGCTCAAACTATGTTCTCTATGTTTTATCCTGGCAATTATAGCAATACATATTTTTAATTAAGGCATTTGACCCATTTTCAGCTAATTTATATTCAGGGTAAAAAATAAATCTGGACCTAGATATAGGTAATAGTTTGCCAACAATACTTCTCTTGCAACTATATTTGACATAGCATTTTGTTGTGGAAAAACACTAAGATTCATTTTTATTCTGAATGTTTTAACATATCACATATCTAATTCTGAACAAACACTATTCAAATATAGCTATCATTTTAAAAAGTAACGTATTTATATTGCTTCCAACCTCAAGGGTGTCATATATTACCTCATACCATTTTGCCATATTTTTAAGTTTGTTACTTAAATACTACTAAAAAAATTCATCAATATACCAGTCAAATAGAGCTATATGATCTGCCTCAGTGTGCCTGAGTCCCAGGCGTAAGGAGAAATACCTTAGTTCCATTCTTAATCCAGGTATATGTTAAAAATGTAAGATCCATTTTAAGCGATTTAAGAAATGCACAATCAAAAATCTGAAAAATTAAAAAATAAATAATAAAACAACAAAAAAGAATTTATAGTAACTTAAAAGATCAGTTACACTTGATGATAGAATGTTATACACTAAATATTTTCATGCATAGATTAGCATTATCATTATATATTCTGTAACCAAATCATATAGTGATTCTGTTATTTTCATTATTGAAAGAGCTTATAAAAATGAGTACTTTCAATTTGAGTATAATCCTGGATTTTGAAGTGTTTATGATTAAATAAGTTTAAATGAGTTTGAACCATAATTTCTTTATTCAACCAAATGGATATTTCTTTTCATTTAGTTTCTTTCACTGCTGAGCCTATTTGAATACCTTAACCACTCCAAAAATATACAAAATATATCCCTCTGTTTCTTTAATATATGGATAATGAGTTCTACATAATTGTATGTTCAGATAATTCAAAATATTGATACTAAACCCATCAGCTGGCATACATATTAAGCTAGGACATGTTTAGACTTTAGCTTTGGTATTGATTTCCTGTGTGATGGTGAGAATTCATAGGGTATCTCTGTGCAAAGACTCCCTTAATGCTCAATGTCCCCCTTCACAGTTTCTCCAAAGATTAAATGAGGCAACACATGCGCATCCTTATCCCCAGAGCCAGAAAGGTTCCCAAAGATTTCAACTAGTAGAATATGATTCTTCTTACTATCAAATTTAAGTCATTCTTCCTTTCTAACCAAGTAAGTGAAACCTTGGCAAAGTATCTCCTTTATTCACAGTTCGAGTCATGTGTTGATGGGACAATTCTCTCTGTATGAGAAATTCAATAGGCATAATATCCTATATGATGCTCCTTAAATGTAAATATTACATAGTCTGTTATCATACATATAAAGTAGCAGTGTATTAATGAAACAAATGTAACAAAATACAGTTCTCATTTTTGGGGGAAGTCTCAAATCTAGTACTAGTTAAAATGTCATCGAATTACTACACTAGCACATCAGTGAAGAACGCAGGCAAATAGAAAAAAGAGAAAGAGTCTAAGCTCTGTACATGCAAAAAAATACCACAATATTCTTTCTTTTTAAATTTCAGAATATTATGGTTTGGACTAAGGCTTCTCAAAAGCACATGCTACAATAATAGCACCCAGTGCCTCAAACCATGAGCTTCTTTTTACAAATGGGCTTCCCTTAACAGCCCTAGAACCTCGAAGTACTCTGGTTAAAATTCTGCTATCCACTTTCATTCTAAGGAAAGGAGACTTATGGATACCAAGACAACACCCCTAAAGAGATGATCATGAGACTCTAGTGCAAATGCTGCCTCATACTGGATGGACAGAGTCACAGATAAGCTGTGCTTATGTGCTGGAAACTAACAAGCAAAGAACATTCATGGCCCAGTAAGACAATTTTTTTTACCAATAGTTTACCCGATATACTAATATTTCTATGAGAAATCCAATAACTACTAGTTTGTACACTACTGGGATTTTTAACACTATATAGAAAGTAGAGCTCATTAATTAGTTGTCTCAGTTAACCTGTAACATATTAAAAAATAATAATTTTAATTTTAACTTTCATTTCTTGATAAAAGATCTCACTGTAAATACGTCCTAGACTGTTGTTGTATCCTAATCCTCCTGCCTCTGGCTTTCAAGGGTTATTATTATAGTTATGCCTTGCCACATCTGGTTAATGATTTTATTAATTGGACAAATATCCCAACTGAGTTCTTAAAACTAAACAAGATAGTGAAAATTAAAATCCTAGGAAACATAATAAAGTACGAGGGAAGTACATAAAACACTTGGTTGCTGAGCTATTCAAGATGTGGAATAAAAATATTATGAAATATTTTGGACTGATAATGCTTATGTAACTTAAACACTGACAGTAATTTTAAATGGCATTTTACCTGTGAAGAACTATTCACAAATAAGTCTTGCTTGCATGACTTTATCTTTGGGGCTTATCTATTTTTCTCTAATGAAACTTGTTATTACTTGGAGGTAGGATTTGTTCTGACATGTAGAAAACAAAAGATGATAAAAATCTGAAAGCTCAAGAATCTTAGCAACAAATAGAAGCAAATTTAACCTGCTTCACCGAGAAAGCTTTTTCAGCGAATGATCTGTGTTTTGCAGTAATTCTAGCAAAACAAGAAAGCAGCAACAAAAGAACTCAGGAAAATCAAAATAAAGCTAGCATAAAAACAAGAGAATTTTGATGTCATTTCTTCAAATGAACATAGGCTAGAATTCTCCTAATTTTTATACATTTTTTTTTCCGGTTTGAATCAGTAAGCATAAAATACAGTTCTTTTCTAGATCACATCCTCAAGGAATTTTAATAAAACTTGGCATTCATCATTAACTGAGCCAGCTAAACAAGACTAAAAATGTTTAAATGCACCGTGCCTTTGAAATAATTGGAAGGAATCTCGAATCTTCATCTTTTGTAATATTAGAAAATATACTTTCTCTTCCTGCAGCGGCCACCACTGCATCAGAGAACATTTCTCTGATGGGCCTCAACAAGCGCCACAAGGTGACCCTTGTCAGCAAGGGGAGGCACAGCTAGTGCTGCGAGTGACTCACCAAGCATACCAAGTTCATGTGGGACCTGATCAGGGAGGTGTGAGGCTTTGAGACCTATGAGTGGCACTCCCTGGAGCTGCTCAAAGTGTCCAAGGACAAGCGCGAACTCACATTCATCAAGAAGAGCGTGGCCACGAACATCCAGGCCAAGACGAGAGTAAGGAGGAGGAGCTTAGCAATGTGCTGGCAGTCATGAATAAGGCAACAGCTAAGAAGGACTGGTGCCCCCTCCCCCCTTAAACTTTTGCGCCACACGAGAGAGAGAGAGAGAGAGAGAGAGAGAGAGAGAGAGAGAGAGAGAGAGAGAGAGAGAGAGAGAGAGAAGAAAGAAGAGAAATGAAAATCTTATTCCTATTTCATCTACCAACTGATCATCTTCTCAATTCCTTGTTTTCATTATTTTTCCAGAAGTCTCCAATGGTCCTTCCTGTTCTTCTAAATACTATGAATAATTCTGAAAATAACCAATTTAGCTATCATTCTTCATTGCCATACCTCATTCATATAAAACTTACATTTTATATTCAATTCTCTTTCCAAGATAGCCATTGCCACGCACTTTGAAGATCACAAATCTGTATGTGTGTCTGTGTGTGCACATATGCATATGCATGTGTGTGTAGTCTTACATGAATATGTATATGCATGTCCACATTTATGCCAGTGCATATGAAAGCTAGTGTAAATGTGTTGGTGACCCTACTTGAGACTCCTAGCAGGGGCTGGGAAGGGCAATGGAGCCTGAAGTGGTCACCTTCTATAGCGAGGTGGGACTTCAGTGGAGGGAGTGGGACACCAACCTACATACAAAACTTTTGACCCAGCCATTCAATGCCTGACCCAACTTGAGTTGCATGCAATAAGAGAGAGCCGACACCTAACACTACCTATAACATTATGCTATTCTTACAGATAGATTAGCATAACAGTCATCTGAGTGGTTTCACCTAGAAGCTGATGAAAACAGAAGAGAACCACAGCCAAACACAAGTCGAAGTTTGGGGAATCTTATGGAAGGGTAGGGGACTGACTGAAAGAGCCAGAAACATCAAGGATACCACAAGAAAAATCAACTAACCAGGACCCTTAAGGCCCACAGACATTTAGCCACCCTCCCATATTTAACATGTGTACTGCTTGTTCCTCACGTGGGACCTCTGACAGCAGGAGCAGGGCTGCCTCTAGGTCTACTGCCTGCCACTGTATCCCTTTCCCCAAACTGGATAGATAGCCTTGCCTAGCCTCAGTAGAAGGCGGGTCCCGTCCTATTCTACATGCCAAGGCAGGTTGATACCCATGGGAAGGAGGGTATCACCTCATGCTCTGTTGTGGTCTTTTTCAGTGGCTATAGTCACGCATGCATATGTGTGTGCATGTGCGCAACCACACAGAATTTTAAAATTAATTTTAATTTAGAAAATGGGTTATGACAGCTTGTGTAAATCCCATATAATTTGTGACCTCTCAATACCGCCTTTCTTGCATGTCGTCTCTCAGGCTACATGGATAGTGCTATTAAAAAATATTAGTGTACAGATGAAAAGTGGAGAAAAAGAGAGGAAATTGTTTGAAACCGATGACAGAGGTGAATTTCAGTCATTGTTGCAGATGGCAGTACTGCTTTTCAACATAGCATTCTTGTGAAGCTCCTAAGAGAAAGGGGGATTTAAATATGTTTCATATTAATTAAATCCTATATTGGATCAACCCACCATCCAATGTGTTATGATCATGTTACGTGAAACAATTTGTCATTCAATGTCTTCCTAGCAATTTCGGTCCTGATGAGCTCTTGGAAATGGCTGCTAGCAGTGTGAATACCAACAGGTATGTGTTGCTTGGGAACCAAAGAATTCTCATTTTCCTCCACGAGGCTGAATAGCCAGTTGATTTATTTTGTAACAAAAGCACAACATTCAATACTGTATTAAAGATACCTACATAAAACCTTTTGAAAGTTAATGATTTCTTGGTATAATTCGAAAGATGTGTTCAAGTACTAAACTCAGCACAAAATCAGCCACTTTATCAATTCATAATGGTGGTTAGCTGCAAAAACTTAATGGACTGGGATTAAGTAGAAAGAAAGCAAAATTTTTCTTAGGAAGGAAAACATCTTTGGGGATAAAGGCAATGTGTAAATCCTCAAAGGCAGAATTAAGGGCCAAGGTACAAAGAGCCTGGCAATGAAGCAAGTGGCTTGTAAGCCACATAAACTCAGGTGCACAGCAGTTGCTAGCATTTCACTCCTAAGAAATGACCTAAAACAGAAAACTAGCAAATACAAGGTCACTGAGTCACTTGTATCTGAGAGCAAATTACTGTGCCCACATATGACTGTGAATCCTGTGTGTGTGTGTGTGTGTGTGTGTGTGTGTGTGTGTGTGTGTGTGTGTGTCTGGGTCTATGTAATGTTCTCTGTGATGATGTTGGTATAGCAATATTTAACATCATGTTAAGCCATCGTCATCACCTAATACTGAACGTTTTCATTTCATTTAAAAGAAAATTTAAAGTCTATGGAGATGGCTCATAGTGTAAAATGCTCACCATGCAAGCTTTTGGAACTCTAGGATTCCCCAGAACTCAAGGAAAGCCAGGTGTGGTAACTTGCACCTGTATTCCCAGTGTCCCTACAAAGGTCCCGAGACAGAAGCAGAGAATCCCCTGGCATGTGTGTACCAGCTAGTCTAGCACACAAAGTTAAGGTAGTAATAATGAAGGCCTGTCTGAAATAAAGTGGGAAGGCATGGACTGGCATCCCCATTGTCTCCTGCCCTCTGTATACATTCAGTATTAAGGTCTCACACACACTTACAAACATTCATAAACATACACACATACACACACACACCACAGGTACAAAAATAAATTCAGAACTTTTGTGAGCTCTAGGCACTGTCTCCAGTGTGTTGAATAGAGAAGCCATTTCTACTCCAACTGACCTTTGGAAACTACTCATTATCTATGATTTGTCAGTTCTAAAATTAGAGGGCAGGAATTGTACCTATTCCGTGTTGAGAGGGATAAGAGGCAATGCATGCATAAATCTATGAAACGCAGATTGCATAATCTACCTTTGCAAAAAAAGGATGCACAGGCAGATGTGTGTGGGGAGTGAAGACTGAGAAGGATGGAGAGATGTGTGAAGGGGTTTTGTGACACATGGCTTAGGGAAAATGAACAGAGCAGTCTCAGGGTGGGGGTGCTGAAATCTCTTCACATACTAACACTCTTTTGACTCGGTGTCTGTATCTCACGAGTTCATACATTCTCAATTATTTTTCAAATATAGCTATTATTTAGTTAGATAAAATACATATTCAATTAAACAAGACACTGACATTTTGTCGTAGCAGATTTTCTCAAACGGTCCTCAAAAGGCACAGAAATTCCTAATGTGGTAGTAGTTGTAATTGACAGTAAAAGAAGGTAATCATTGGTGCCAATGAGATAATTTGGAGGATTACAGAGTCAAAAGTTTGAAAATTTGGAAATGAAAGAGACCATAATTATTTACTGAAAGCCACAAAATTTGCAGCTGATTTAAATGAATCTCAAAAGAAGTTTGCATGATGCCACGAATTTGGGTTATAACTTGCATTTCCTGAGTCTTAACTCTCACAACCCACTTCGTTACATAGGGAGATTGACAGAGTGATCAACAACAGGTCATTGATCGCTGATTTTGGAGTTGTGAGAATCATAGAGTGTATCCATTAATTCAAAAGTACTCACCGAGAGCCTGTAACATGTATGTTAATTTGTATGCAGTGTTGAAAAAAAAAAAAACCGGTAAAACCTCCAAGAGGCTTCTAGTCTAGTCAGCAGGACATGGAAACAGTAAATGATCAAGCCAATATCTTCATCATTTTAAGCATAATTCCTATGGAAAACAAATGGAAGTGCCAGGAATGAAATCAAAGCAAGCATGTAAGGTGTTGTTAAAAGTTGAGGAATAGTTTCTCTGAAAATGAAAGGACTAAAATGGGACTTTACAGTTGATCTGGGGCTAAGGTGGTAGGAGAGCGCATAAAAATACACCAAAGAGGGGGGAGGCAATGAAGTCTTTCCTAAGAAAAAGGGAAGATCAGTATAGCTGTAGCCTTTTGTAGAACAGGGCAAAGCTTGTCTTGGTGCATGCAGAACAGTTTATTTAAGCACTTAAAATGTGGTAAAAATATCTGGCATGATACAACCATTTGTCTGTGAATACACTAATACATTCCAGATGAAAAATGATAATTTAAGCCTAGGGAGGGAAGTTAAAGCAGAGGAGAGGGAAAGAGAAATGATTAAATGTCTTTTATAAGGAAAATATCTAGAATTTATTTTTTGTTAGAATGGATAAGGATGTCAAATAGTGGGAAACCACCGTTGTCTGATAAAATTAACTTTGGGAACAATCTACCTTTCAAAGACATCTTACCCTCTGGTAGAAAGGAGGATTAAATGCCACTTCTTCCGTATGCTTTCTACTGCCTAATACATCCTTTAAAATCAGCTTAATAGGATTAGACAGCCCAAGTAAATCTATGATGGCACTTAGGAATAGAAAGAGATGCAAGCTGGTAGGTTAAGAATAAATTACAGAAACATCGGTTTATATTACTAGCTACCTACCATTGACCTGTCCTTTTTCTAAGATAGCTATATGAATATTATAATTACACATACTCATTCACATATTAAAATCAACATGAACCAAATACAAATTTGAGTTTTCATATGTAGAAACTAATACACAACGGAGTCCAGTACGAAAGTACAATGGAAGTGATAGGAGTAGATCTTTAGTTCCCATTATTTGTGGTCCTGGTGGCCTTCCTTTCTTTCAGGACTCATCTAGTTTTATTTTACAAAGAATCACAAATTACCAAAGCATTGGTAGGGCCTATAGAAATGTCTGAGTGGATAAGAACACTGTCTGTTCTTCCAGAGGTCCTGAGTTCAATTCCTAGGACCCACATGGTGGCTCGCGTCTGATGCCCTATTCTGGCATGCAGATGTATATGCACATTAGGGCAATCATATACACTAAATAAAAAATTAAATAATTCTGAAGAAGGAGAAGGAGGAGGAGGAGGAGGAGGTGGTGGAGGAGGAGAAGGAGGAGGAGGAGAAAGAGGAGGAGAAGAGGACAAAGAGGAGGAGGAGGAAGAGGAGGAGGAGTCAGCCTGAGTCACTGCTGCCACCTTGGTAATCTTACAATTATCCAAACCTATTAAGATAAGAGCTGAAGGAGAATTTGGGTTCCAAACCCTGGATCACATTAAATAGTGTTAGAAATACCACGTTCCTTTCCAGGACCAGGAAGCAGCATAGTGAGTCCCTGGGTGGGGATAGAGATTGAGAGGTTTTTGTAACTGGCTCCAGTTCTAATAATGTATATAGCTAAGGTGAGGGCTTGGAAATTATTTTTTTTTAGTCCCTTTACAACTGGTTTGTCATTTAAGAGCTGTCAGATGATACCGTTTTACAACACAGAAATTCAACTCAGGCACCAGAGTGAACTTGCCTTTTATGAAGGAAAAAGGAGCTGGGTAGATATTTTTAGTCATAATCTCATGAAATCATTTATCTTGCTAAAGTTGACAAGCAGAGACCTGTGGTGCCTGTTATCTGCTGAGCATCCATGAAGCATTAGTTTGCGTAGAATGGTGCTATCATAAGGTACTGAATCGTTCAGGTTTATTACCCCATGAATTTCTTGTGATCAGTTTTTAGCATAGCATTTTGTCATAACACATTTCATGGTTCATTGACAAAATACAATCCCTCAACACAGATAAATAACAGTAGGTGACATATTTGTGGCGTCTGGCTCCGAGTCAGGCTCTGAGTATATTATATAGTTAATATTTTAGTGGAGAATATAATTCATACGTCAGTTTGTTTTAAATGCCAAATAAGACGTCTTGCCTACAATACCTGACGCCATTCTTACAATTTTGATAGAATGAAACAGGTGAGCAACGCTGAGATGACCATGTGCTTGTGGACAAGGATGCCTTCCTTGTTAACAGCCTTCTCTGTAGTGAGGCTTCCCATCCGCCATCATCAGGCGCTCACTGCTCTGCAAATGAACCCCACTTTAATTTACATTTTAAATCTCAGCTTGGAGATTATGGTTAAATTTATCTGAAGCGGAACGTCGTGTTACTCTAGTCAATGCTGATAGAGAGACCTGGCAAGACCTTGTTTTTCAGAGAAAGTTGACTCGGAAGGACATAACCTTTTCTGTCATGATTGCAGCCTTCATTGCAAGATGGGAATATCAAATCACTTGGGAATGCTAGAAGAGACAGAAAACTTTAAACTAAATGCCACTCACAACACCAGAAGGGAGAGTAAACGATGTGTTCACTTTGGTACAAGAAAACATCCATGACATTATCTATCATTTAGTTGAAAATCTGTCAGGTGTGTTTTCCTTACAATGATGTATTATTTTTTTTAAAATGAGTCTCGGATTGAATGGTTTAAATAATAACTGACACACCTATCAGTTTAAACAGCCCACCTATAAAACTTAGGCCAAAAGGAGCCTCAGAGTTCTGCATCTCTTCCTACCTGCAGGGTGACTAAACAATGCTGCTGCTGCTGCTGCTGCTTGTTCTAACATGCAACTGTTTTCTGTGTCTCAGTTTACCCTGGATAACTATATTAAGCCTATACTGATTGACCAGGGGTTTCCTTCATTATTGACCAGTGCCTAACAACTTTTTCCACAGCTAAAGGCTTGTGTAAGAGTACAAAAATTGATCCTTGTCATCTTTTAAAAAAGATATATACAGAAAGAGAGAGAAAGAGAGAGAGAGAGAGAGAGAGAGAGAGAGAGAGAGAGAGAGAGAGGTTCATTTCTAAGTATCAAGCATTTATATTTACTAGACAGAAAATAAAAACAGAAATTTTCAAATTTAGCTATGTTGAAGATAACACACAATTTTGGCAATAAGATGTACTGTTAATAATTTCTTTAGTAAGATAAAACAATAAAGCATATTTTCCTCATTTAAAAAGGCCCCAGTTTTCTTTATGTGTTTGTTCCTTTCCCACTTAGTAATTCTATTTCTAATATTTTATATAAAATAACTTTGATTTGTGTGTGTTAGTGTGTACACATTCACATACACATATGAAGACTATTTCATCTAAATATAATTATTCTGAGAAAAAAGAAATCTGAAAAGTAATAGGATTCTACTTTGAAAAGTTTGTTGGGAACATTTTGTGATGACAGGTTTCCTTCAAAAAATATGAAACATTCCTAGGTATGTGAAATACAAGCTTTTGTTCAATGCCAGTGAGCAGGTGGTGTTTACAATGTATGAAACCCTTGGTTTTGATATGCTTTGTGCTTGCTGGACTAATAGGCACCTAGTAAAGTCCTGCTTAAAAGAATCCTGCTACACAACAGTGAATCATCAAACTGAATTGCGTGTCACACATAGTTCATTTTTATTTAGCAACATCTGAATTACAATTATAATCAGAAACATGGTCTTGGAGTTAATACATAGGTCAGTTATTTTCAATATGTAAAAGTGTAGTGCCATGAAAAAACTATTTGAAATTAATTTTTACACAACTATAACGTCTTCAATGACACATAATACTGACAAATTTCAATTTTTGAGTAAGTTTTACCAAGTGCATTTTCAATGCTGGTATTTAAATCTTACTCGTTTCAAACAAAGAGCATTGCATTGTTCTTGTAAATTCTTTTCTCTCGGTGACTATTCTAAATGCCAGATAGTTCATATTAATCAATAGCTGTGTGAATTATCTGAACAGTTCTCTGATTTCTGTCTTTCCCACCTCATGCAGCCTTTGACTTTTGGGAAGATTTGCCTCCCATGGTTTTATAACTGGAACTACATCTTGATTTCCAAACTAAAACACAGTAACATCTAGACATATCAGGTAACAGTAATAATCAATGAGAAGCTATGATTGAATAGAGACTGATTTTATATGATATTATGAATTTAGAAAACCTGTTCATATTATGGCACACTTTGACCCTCTGATTTCAGGTTTAGCAATTTACTGGTTCAGTGGCTTGATAATGAACATGTTCAATCTCTGTCCTATTACTTTCTTGGTCCAATGTACCATGAAAGCAGCCATAGATAGCACACAGCAAACTAAGTGTGCATGCATCCAAAGAAAACTTTATTCAACTAAAACAAATCACAAGTTGATTTGGCTTGAGCACGCTAGCGTTTTGAACCATTATATTCTTTAGATAATACTCAGATAATCATGATCCCTTTGTAAGAAAATATGTCATAAAAAGAATGAGAAATAGAAAAGAGCTCCAACCATAGTGACCACTAAGAATG
Source organism: Acomys minous (assembly GCF_964271855.1). Classification (NCBI taxonomy): domain Eukaryota; kingdom Metazoa; phylum Chordata; class Mammalia; order Rodentia; family Muridae; genus Acomys; species Acomys minous. The sequence goes on along the minus strand of NC_140498.1, from coordinate 31,520,815 downwards.
TATATATTGAAATCAATTATCATTTGTATCTATCTTCAAGTCAATCTTTCCATATATCATTATCAAATATGTATTTCCACCATTTATTCCTCTTATTGTGTTATTGTAAAGAACTGTTTTCTTAAACAAATATGAAAAATTATAGAATTCTCAAGCATATAAACTGTTGGTTTCTATTCTCATTATTACAGATTAGAGATGTGGATAATCCAATCATAGTCTTAGGAATAAGAAAATAATTTTGACATGACAAAATATGAATGAAATTTTAAAGTAAAATTTTAATTTGGCTCATTTGAATGCATTGTTTTTAAGATTTGCTTTTTATTATTTGTATGTTCTTTAAATTATGTGTATGTAGAAAAAAAAGATGTGTGATTGTGTGTAGACGGATGCGTTTTGGGGGGGATGGTGGTAGTGTGCATATGAGTGCTCTGCCCACGAATGCCAGAAGATGGCATCAGCTCTCCTGGAGCAGGAGTTACAGCACGATGTAAGCCACCTGACTGGTGACAGAAAAGCATCACTATCTACTAACCTATGTATTCATGTCATGCTGACTTGTACAGGTATATACATATATGCATCCTTAACATATATATATATATATTTGTCAATATAAATGTATATTTGTACATATATATGAATTCTTGTAATATTATTATAAAACATGTTTGCTCAGGCTTTGTATATTATCCTAACATAAACTTATTGAATCCATGTGTAAAGAGCAGATAAATAACACTGGGTGAATGTGGAAATCTGAGGACATCTAGAGAGAGTAGGTTGTCGTCTTCCACCATGTGGGTCCCAAGAACAGAACTCAGTGTGTGTGATTTGGAAGCCAACTTTTTACTCCCTGAGCCATCTTGCCCAAAGACCAAATAACTATACTCGCACCCTGTTGGTGCAGAAACTGAGTCACCATATAGTCACTTAACCTTGAGTAGCAGCTACTAACTGGAAATTTGCAAAGAGAAGCCAGTTGGCCAGCTTCGGCATCCATGTTATTGCCAACTTTTCACAATTTGGTTAAGCATCCTTTCCTGTCTTAAGCCTGTTTTTATGTATGCAGAAAATTCAAAGGAAAAATGAAACTGTAGCTTAGATACAATGCAGAATATTTAATTTTTATATGAAAGCTTATCTATCATATCTCTCTATATCATCTTTCTATCTTTCTATCTGTCAATCATCTATCTGCCTGTTAGCCTATCTAGTTATCATATATATTATCTATCTACCTATCTATCTATCATCTATCTATCTCATGTAATTTTGATCAACTAAATTCCTACCCAGACAGCGACCATTGTTTTCATGTCTGCCTGGGATTCATTCATTCATGAATATAAGATTCATTCCATTTTTTTCTTATCCCTCTCCTAGCAAAGCTCTTCCTAAGTCTTTTTAAAAATTAAAGTGGCTCAAATAAGTGAATGCTAATTTATTATTTCCATGTACTTGGCTTTATCAGAGAGATAAGAATTATAAGACTGAAAGTACAGATAATATCTTTGATGAACAAATTGTAATGAATATTCTAGAGTCAATATATACTCTACATCCATCATCTCTTGACTCCTTTCCATTTGGCCAGTAAATATAACATTAAAAAAAAAAACAACCTTCATGTTTCCCAATTAATATGGTTTTAATGTGTTTAGAAAATATCTGGTTGAATTGAGTAAAACAGCCAATTATAAAGCAGGTGCTTCTATTGTATAAATAGCCTAAGATGTGGAATGCATTAATTATGAGAAAGTCTTTATCTCAGGTCCGTGCCATCTAACTAAAAATGCTTTCAGGAGTGTTGCACATTCCCAGTCTTACAACTACACTGTGTTTTAAGATCTCATTACATTTTTAAAGGAATGAATCAAGATCTGTAAGGCACACAGGGATCCTTGGTAATTATATATACAAGATGGTATTAATAATAAACTTTTATTTCCATTCATTTCTCTCATTAATTCATTCTTTTAAATTTTGTACATTGCAATGGGATTTTTTTTTCTCCCACTGTTACAGATGTTTGGATTTTCTAATCCCCTGAGGTATCAAGGGCCTGCACACCCCATCTGCAGTGATAAACATATCTGGTGATTAGAATTTCATACAAAGCAAAATACTAATACATCATTAAGCCTACAAAATATTTACTCCTCCATATGTTGTTTGCGCTTTCAATTTCTCAAACATTTCACAATAAAAATACAATCCAGAATGAATAATAGATAAAAGTTGAGTAAAAAGAAAGAGTATCTGGGTTTTAAATATGCCATTTTAAATTTTATTTGTGTAAAATACACTGCTCAATTTGCAGTATTTCTCACTCCCTTAAAAATTGTGACTATTCAGAATATGAGGTTTGCAAAATATATTGGTCTTAACAATATATTTGGAATTTAAATGAACTTAATTAAAGATAGGTGATAATTCCTTAGGAGTTTCATGAACGAGCATTAATTGCCAGTCATCTCAGAGAAAACGAAGTTCTCTATACCACCTCTGGGATGGAGTAACAGTCTTGTGTCTGTAGAGAGTTTAAATGCAACTTTACTTTAGGATGCACCATTTGATAAGTAAATTAATTCTTCAGAGAAACCGATGCTCATTTTATTGTTTATAAGCTAGAGAAACCCCAAAGTGAAGTTAACCCAAACCAAATTTCAAAGAAAATTCTGTGCTATTTTTATGTTTGACCCCTCAATACATCTGTATTTTTTGTGTGCTTTGGCCAGTATGCGAAAGAAGCCATGGGAAGAAACTCAGTCTTAGTGTGGAATAGAACAGGAAAAAGAAAAACAACTCTCAGATTTGGACTAGGTAATAATTAACAAAATTTCTTTTCTGTTTCTGCCATTAGCCTTTTGGTTTTATGCCCTTATCATCTTTATCCACTATCTTATAAATATTCTACTCAATCCCACTGTATCCAACTTTAATCTGAGAACAGAATGGCAATAATACACATTAAAAAAAAAAAAAGCTCCCTGTGGAGCATGAAACTAATGTAGCATTTCACCTGTTCAAGGAAACCAAATTGAAGAACTGAATCCTGGATGTTTTAGTTGCAAATTTAAATATAACTATGTATATTGAGACTAAATACTTTAATTATTTTTTCTTACTTAATGAAGAAGTCAGGCCTCCAGAGTTCAAAAATCTTCAAATTGTATTCTTCTTAATACTAAATTAAAAAAAAAAATAAGAAAGGCCTTTCAGGTTGGGGGGGGCTCTCCCCTGGAGACCACAGAGGGTAATGGCCTGCCATAAATGCATTCATGTTTGTTCCCCTCAAGTGTGAGAGTTCCCCAGTGTTAGGGAGCTTTTGACCTTTTATTTACAGTGTTATTTATTATTCATATTTTATTAAATATTTAAAATGTCATCTATTGTATTTGATGACTATTATGAGAAGAAAAAGGTTCCTGTTATTCAGGTCCATCTAGTTAATATATCAGACTTGGCATTAATTATCTGGCATTCAGTCTTAAAAGTTCTGGAAGCTTCATGCTTGCATTAAAAACCCACAAGTTTCAAAGGCACTGTTAAAAGCTACATGCAGCCATGAAGTTGGTCAACCTTGGGAGATACTGCCCTTCATTCATAAAGATACGTTACTTCTTCCTCATTGAAAAGAACATTAGTCATAAATGATAGCAGTAGCTACAACACAAATAAAAAAGGAAATTTATATATAATATGTGTGTTTGTGTATCTATATCCATGCCTGAAATTAGAGTACTTCTTTTTGTTAGTTTTTTTAAAAAAAGCATCTATATGGTAGTTGCTTGTATGGAATTTATTGACCCTAACCACCCTCCTTCTTTTTCTAGTCTTCTCTTCCATGTAGTGCATTACATGTGTATACTATTATATGCTATATATGCATGATATGTGTACATAGCAAAAATAATGATAACGAAAAAAGATAATTTGAAAGAGATCAAGAAGTAGTATACAGCAGGGATTGAAGGGAGATAAGGTGAGGTGGAAATTATGTAATTACATTGTAATCTCAAAATAAAACATATAACTAAAAATAGAAAGTAAACAAAAACATTGTAATTACTTAATTCTAATATAGATCTGATTGCAAATATTTTCTAAAGACCAAGTGTTAAGGTTTAATACCCCAGCTTGAGGTGGTCTCTGGAGGTGGTGGAAACTTTACAAAGTGGAAGAGTTTAATAGGGTCATGTTATGTCATTGGAAGTTCCTCCTGTATAATATATAGGTGGTCATTCCCTCCCCAATCCCTTCTGCATCTCTGTCTGTCTGTCTGTCTCTCTCTGTCTCTCTGTCTCTGTCTCTGCCTCTCTATCTCTGCCTCTGTCTCTGTCTCTGTCTCTCTTCCCTCTCCCTCTCTGTCTCTCTCTGTCTCTCTCTGTGTCTCTCTGTGTCTGTCTCTGTCTGTCTCTGTGTCTCTCTCTGTCTCTCTGTCTCTGTCTCTGTGTCTCTGTGTCTCTGTCTCTGTCTCTCTCTCTGTCTCTCTCTCTGTCTCTCTTTCTCTCTGTCTCTCTCTCTGTCTCTCTCTCTGTCTCTGTCTCTCTCTGTCTCTGTCTCTCTCTCTCTCTCTCTCTCTCTCTCTCTCTCTCCACTGCTTTGAAATGAACAGACCTCCTCTTCATACTTGTTCCATGATGGTCTTGTCACGAGGATACAGCAGAGCTAAGCCACTGGAACTGAGTCTCCTTAGGCTAAAAGCCAAAGTAAATATATTCTCCTTTAGCTTTATTTTTTCTGTGGTACTTTACCCCTGAAACGCAAAGCTGATTGGTACAAGTGCTCACCTTCTCTGCTTAGGGCATAGTTCTGTCTGGAGAGTGCATATTCCCTCCAAGAGAAATAAGAAAAATCTTCAGATCCCACATGTAAGGTATTCTAAGAAGTGTGCATGAGAATTCGCAAAGGAAAGACATATAACACTTGGATGTAATGGAAATGACAAAATACAAATAAATACTCAACATGGAAACAAAGACAGTTGCAGTGCTGATAATCAATGCGTTAACACTGTAGGTGAATGGTGGTGCCAGGAAGATGCTCCTTATGGGTGTGTACTGCCCCTAGAAAAGCAGAAACAATAAACGAAGGAGTCTTATCATTGCTTAGACAATGGAACTTGCTGTAGGGTAATCATTTGTATAGTTAGAAAGTTAGGATAAGAATACTACATTTTGATGCATTTGATTTCATACTGATATGTAGCCTTTAAGTAAAACATCCTACAAAGTTTCATTTTAAGTTATAACTTGGTCTCCTTTGTATTGTAGGAAACAAATGAAAAGGCCTATGTGGGGAAACCCATTGCTCACTATACTAGACACTGTAGGTAGTAGAAACGGAGTCATGGACATCAAGAGCAGAATTACCAGGGCTGAAAGAAGCAAGAGTTGAAGTCTTGTCATACTATAGGAAATACAGACAAGGAATAATTTATATCTCTACCTAACCCTCTATGCAATATACATGTGTGTTGTGTGCATAGTACATGGATGTACACATACCCATGTACAAACATGTGCACATGTACAAAAACACACATATCAAAGCACATGAACACATGTGCAAACACACACAAAAAAAACAATCATACAAGGTCAAGGTCATCATGATTTGGGTTACACCGTGTTCCGCTGGAAGGATTACTAATTTATATTATTTAATCCCTTCTCTACATGGCTCCTGTGTATTTGATTCATTTTCTTCTGTATTTCTTCTTTGCTCAACATCTCTTAACAACTTCAAAGGTTCGCAACATCAGTTTGATTTCTTAGCATCTATTTTCTACTGAGTCAGTACGGATGATGGATTCATTCTTTTTTTATAAGAGTTAAATCTTAGATCTGTCACTTATTATTTGTGTGACCTTGAAAATGAACATATCAGATACTCATATTCTCCATGCATAATTTGGAAATAAAAACTAGGACACACATAGATGTTTTTGATGAGTAAATGAGGTTATTTGTGTAAAGCACTTGGCAGTGTGCCTGGCATACAGTTTATCGATATTAGCTGCAATTATTATTAATTATAATTAGTTGGATGACTCTAAATACGTGCTTGCAACCCTGGTATTTATATTTAACCCCAGCCTTTATCTCCAGCCCTTTTCTGATTATAATATACTTTCACTGCATATTCAACATTTGTTAAACTGAACTTACCCTGTTTTTAACTTTTTAAACCAAATGCTCATGCATGCATCTTACTTTCCCTATGTGTCTATTTAGTTATTAGATACTGTGGCTACTTCTGATGTGCCTTGGTCATTCCTTCCAGTTCATGCCCCAGGAATCATTCCAGCTTGCTGCCAATTCATCCAATTGTATATTTCATTTCCTTGAAAAATTCCCCAATGACATCATTATGAACTTGGTGTGATGATTCATTGTCACTGTTAGCTTGGCTGTATGTAGAGTCACTTAGGAGACTGGCAAGGCATATCTATGGGTGTGTGTGTGTGACAGCCTTTATGTGTAGTTTAACTAAATAGTGAAACCCACCATGAAGGCTTCAGAACCATCCCACCCTTGGTGACTTTGTCAAAATAGAAGCGTATGAAAGAAAGACAGCCTAGCATTATCTTTCCATTAGTGTTTTCCATTAGTCCATGAAGGAATGGGCTCCTTTCTTCCATACAACCTACCACCATGATGTTCTGACCAAGTGTACAGGGGAAGACTGACTATGGGAAAGACCTGCTGAAACTGTAAATAAAAAAAATTAATTTCCTTTGTTTCAGTATTTGGTTACAGTTATGAGAAAACTAAGTTACACAAATGGAGACCAATCGATATTCCAAAAACGGCAAATCTTTTTATCTATACATTCTCCAAGTGGTCCTTTGTATGTTCTCTCCAAATATATGCTTAGTCTTCATTTTCAGTTTCTACTTTTCTCATATAACACATTAAATTCCAATAAAATATATTTCCCATACTGTCTCTGAGCATACCACACATTTCCTTACCTATCACTCAATGTTTGCACTCTCCTTCTGAAATGTATTCATCAGCACATTTCTGTGTAAAGTAATACATGCCCTTTAAAGGTTATCTCTAATGAAATAACACACATATCAATCTTTCTTTTATCCTGATATTGCCTTGGTTAGGATTTTCTAGCATTTTACTTATATATTTTTTCCTGCCACTTCAGTATAACATGGGAGTCAATAGAGTCTCAGACTTTTTGTCTCTTCTTTTGTCTTCCTTAACTTTAAAGACACTTGGTGGAGATGTAGCTTCAGCTGAGTTTTATGTGAACTTTTGTTTACGTGAAATGTGCTGGACAGATATTTAGTCATAAAGTTCATGAAAAGGCAGAGGTTGCTATAAACAAGCCTGACTGAAATGTTCTCTCACATATCCAGTCAACAGCATTACCAGGTGACACAGAAGCAAGTGAATTTTACTACATACTTATGTTCCAGGTGGTAATATAGCCAAAAGCTTATTAATCTTATTCCTTAGCATGTTATTCGAGACAGGTGAAATGTCTCATGCCTTTAATAACAGCACAGCAGAGGCAAACACATCTGTATTACTGTGAGGCCAGCCTGGTGTATTTGGTCTGTAAATCAGTGAGTTCTGGGCCTGCAAGGCCATATAGTGAGACCTTGTATAAAAACAACAAAAACAATAAGGAAATTTAAAAAAAAAAAACAAGAAAACAGAACAAAGAATTAGAAAACGAACCTCTGAGGAACAAAGAGTTATTTAGGTCAAAAGAAAAGCTAATCGTATTTTTAATGAAGCTAAGTATTAAGTATAAACATATATATAAGTGTGTGTGTGTGTGTGTGTGTGTGTGTGTGTGTGTGTGTGTGTGTGTTCACCTTACAGTTAAAGCTTTTAAACAGGGAAAACGAAGGTAGAAGACCTAGTAGTAGAAGAGGCAAAGCATTCCATCAAATTTTATTCTCCTATTAAAAGGTAGGAATAGTACAAAATGGACAATTATCCAAGGACCTTCATAGAAAAGAAAAAATTGCATAGGGGACTGCCACCTTGAGAAGAAGACTCTCTTGTTACAAGTTCTTTGGTTTGTTAACAGAGGAGGGAAAGTGACATACCACCACGTTTTGAGTAACAAAAACACTCATAGAAAACACATATACTTTCTGTATTCAAGACTCAAAAGAAAATGACTGCGCTGTGGTGGCATTGCTGCACCACTAAGGAAAAGCTAAAGAAGAAAGTAATCTAACTCTGGTTGGAGATGTGGCAGTATTTCCTGCCTTGAGAGTTAATACAGTTGGACAAGTCAGTCACATGACCAGGGTACCAACTTTCAAGAAAGCTGATTTGCTACAGCTATTCTAAAGAGGTAGTGTAAATCATTATTCCATTATGAGACAATGTACTTTTCCTTCCCACAATTCCTTCTGTCTGTGCACTTGCTTTAGAGCTATCATAAGGCTATGATAGCACTTCTTTTCTTCTGTTTCTTTCTGTTGCATCCCAGCCAGAGCCTAACTCTGTACATGTTTTCTGATACTTGGCCTACCCACTATTTATTTGAAGCGATCCCCATGGCCTCTTCTCTATCATCTTGCTGTCCTTCATGCCCGATTATCTCAAATAGTAAGGCTTCCTCTTTCTTCTCTCCAGCTCCATGCTATAAACAGCAACCAAGATACACAGCTTGCCTGGCCTTGGAGATTTCTTGAAAACTCTGAAGACATTTGTCTTGAGCTACCGTTTGAGTTTAATCTTAAGTTCTTTTACTAACAAGATTGAGAACCCTGAGGTGTACCTCAATTCACCAGTTAACATGTGAATACTCCACCAGGACTACTGGAAATTTTCAGTAAAAACTGTGGCAACCACAGTAAATAAAAGGGAACTTTTAGGCAGAAAGTCACAGAAAAAAAATCTCTTAACAAATCTCTAACTTTCTACTAGACAATACGTGAGTAAAACTGGCCTCTTAAAGACCTAGAACAGGCCACCGAAAAATAAGCCCTCTCACAAGATGTTTGCTCTTTATGCACAATCAACAGCATTGCAAAACTCACCAAAATTTGTTTTTAAAACCCACACTTTCTGTAGAAAATTCGCTGAATCTCAAGTATTTGCATGACACAATCAAGAAGTCAAAAGTATAATCCAAGATTAGTCTAAGAATTAGCAGGAAAAGACTAAGTTACCAAGAAAATTAAAGAGATTAATGTTACAAGCCTAGATTCATTAATTATACACAACATGGTGAAGGATAGTAGGAACGCAATAAATGAAATACTAGAGTATCTTTGGAGTCAGACCGAGGGTGTAAAATACAAGAACCAGGTGAAGAGACTGAAAGCAATATGTAAAACCTAGAGTGTGAGGAGTGTTTTACAACATACTGGGGGAATAACAATCCAATGGCTGCAGATTTATAGAAATGGTCCAATTTACATACAGGTGACAAATAACTTAAACTTTTTTATTGCTGTTTAACAATTATGATGAGGTCATAAAACATCATTTAAGAAAAGTCTGTGAGACTTGGAAGCATTCACTATAAACATCTACAGATGCCATTGAAGACATTTAAGAATGACAGCAATGACTAAGCAACGTAAATTTAAAGGAGATGATAGAATTGGACATTGCCTAATTCCACTCATCCTGCCTTAGTTTTTTTTTTTTTTTTTTTTTTTTTTACAAAAAATTGCATCAATTAAAATTCCATGACTTTTGCAAAGGAATATTATAAATGGAAACTGCATTTAAAAACTATGCAAGTTTAGTTATGACAGTCAATAAAAACTACTGCTGGACTCAGTGGGATGTGATATGCTTCTCATTAAATGAAGCCAGATATACTGAAAAAGTCCTGGATATTGTAAATAAGCTTATTATCAATGTGATACTACAAGAATAGCTTTGAAACTGCTCTGTGAATATATATATATATTCAGAAAGTGACTTAGAATATTGCTTTGATAACTCTGGCATGCCTAGGTATTGATTTATTAGAGTAAAAAATTACAGTAAAGGAAATAGTGATAGAATTATTATTATTACTTTTCATACTTATTTCAAATATTTACGCTATTTGTGGTATATGCAATACCTATATGGTATATGCAGTATATACAACCAACAATACATTGTAATTGAAATATACCACTGTGTTTCAGAAATGAAGAAAAACACACACCACTAAAAAGATATATAGTTCTAACTGGAAAATGATAAACTATGCAACAGATAAAACAGTACCACTATCAGCAGGATCACCAAAGACTCTCAACTAGAACACCTGGACCACAAACCCTGGAATTGCACAAATGCAAGTTAGATGATGTCAAATGATAAAAATATCATCTCAGTAGAGCTCTCATGTACTTTCAATACAAGTATTTAATTAGCAAAATTCTGTTGTTGGGCATGTTCTGTCTGTACCTACATTTTTATTCTTAGTTCTACACATAAATATACTTACTGGCTAAACTAGAAATTGTATACAAGTATGTTCATAGCCATGCAACTTGAATAAGGTTGGTAAACTCCTTTAGCCCCCAAAATGACTAAACTATGGCACATTTATGCAATATAATTATAAAATTAAATAGAAAGCATGCAAGTAGAACATTATGATAGGCAGATTTGGGCCCAGGGGTCCCGCTCAAACTAAGGCACCAGCCAAGGACAATACAGGCGGTAAACCTTAAACCCCTACCCAGATCTAGACAATGGACAGAACACTCTCCACAGTAGAGTGGAGAGTGGGATATTACTTTCTCACATACTCTGGTGCCTCACCTTTGACCGTATCCCCTGGAGGGGGAGACCTGGTGGCACTCAGAGGAAGGACAGCAGGTTACCAAGAAGAGACTTGATACCCTATGAACATATACAGGGGGAGGTAATCCCCCTCAGGAACAGTCATAGGGGAGGGGAATAAGGGGAAAATGGGAGGGAGGGAAGAATGGGAGGATTCAAGGGATGGGATAACCATTGAGATGTAAAAAGAATAAATTAATAAAGGAGAAAAAATGTAAAATAAATAAATAAAAATAATAAAAAAGAAAAAATACATTAAAAAAAGAAAGCATACATTCATAATAACATAATTTTACTGAGTGTCAAAATGTAATATTATCTAAAAGAAGCCAAACAAAAGGGACTTACTATATAGTTATTTACTGCTCAAAACCATGCCAACTCATTAAATGTTGAAAGTTGTCAAAACTGGTGTTATTTCCAGAGGAAGGGGTCATAAAATCTTCTGAAGAGCAAGGAATACAAGTCGGGCTCTGTGCCTATTTTCCATTTCTTCATTATAGTTAATTTCACTATGGAGTCACCATTTCTTTCTTTCTTTCCTCCTCCTCCTCCTCCTCCTTCCTCTTCCTCTTCTTCCTCCTCCTCCTCTCTTCTTCTTCTTCTTCTTCTTCTTCTTCTTCTTCTTCTTCTTCTTCTTGTTCTTCTTGTTCTTCTTGTTCTTCTTGTTCTTCTTGTTCTTCTTCTTGTTGTTGTTGTTGTTGTTTTTGTTGTTGTTGTTGTTGTTGTTGTTGTTGTTCTTCTTCTTCTTCTTCTTCTTCTTCTTCTTCTTCTTCTTCTTCTTCTTCTTTTTCTTCTTTTTGAATGCCATATTCCCCATAGCCACAAGGCTTAAAGGGTATGTAGAATTCCTGAGAGCTGGCATTGGAGATGGCTGTGAGCTACCATGTAAGTACTGGGAATGAAACCAAGGAAGCAAGTATTCTTTACCACTGAGCAATCTCTCCAGCTCCATGATTCCACATTAAAAACAAAAATGGGATGGAACATAATAGACATGGAATATAACAGTTGCTTGTGCAACTTTAAAAAAAATGTATGCCTCAGTAAAACATTCTCTTATAGAAATACAAATTATACAGATTAGAAAGAAAATTTAGAACAAGATATACTATTTTCTATTCAGAATGAAATTGAATGTTATATTTCACAAAAAAATGCTTTGCATGGCCTGACATCTGTGGAAAGACTCTCCTTTAAAATTCTGTAGATTAGAGAAAAAAAAGCATTGATATTAGAATACTTCTGCAAGCCTTCATACTTTTTCTGCCTCTGCTCATTTATAGACCACTTAAATTTCTCTTCAGGACATGGCAATTCAAGACTAAAATGCAATTTTAGAATTTGAAAATCTAAAAAGTTCTGGGGATGCTTTTTGAACCAATGATAAAAAATATGTGACTCTGTAGTATATATCCAAGTATTGATTCCTTCTGTCTCTCATGGAGAGAAGTAAGCTCTTAATGGGAAACGTAAATTATGCATCCATTGTTTGATATTCATGTGACACAGTTGAAAACTGTATTGTTCTCTGACTTTTCAATTATGGAAAAGAGATCCCCCTTTTTAGATTTACAGAATTTGACACACGTTGTGTTATGAGAGTGCTCTGTATTCAATAAAAAATGTGCTCAAAACTTTGGCTTTTGCAAATTTCTTATGCGTGGAAAGTATGATCCCCCTAGCCATCTCCCACTTGTACAGAACCCTTTCTTTCCAGCTAGCTTCCCACTTATGTGCATTTCTCTCTCTCTCTCTCTCTCTCTCTCTCTCTCTCTCTCTATCTATCTATCTTGCAAAACACTGTTGTTATGTACTCACAATTTCTTCAGCCATATTATATCTACAACACAGTTTTAAACAAGGATTCTCCCCAATCCTTCTGCTCTAAAATCCTCTGGCCCTCTAACATTGTTTTCTCTGCTGTGAAGGGACAGAGTTGGACATTGTTTTACACTATCCATGGCTAAGTAAGTATTCTCAGCACAATGGCTGGTTTATGATATACTTTAGGAGCATGGACTATAATCTGAATACTTTCAAGGTAAGTAAGATGTATTTATCAAGACACAACCCCATCATAGGGAGAATAATATTTCCATATGAATTATATGTACATGCATGCATGTATGTGTGTATGTGTGTGCGTGTGTGTGCACAAGAAGTGTTGCTAGGCTTTCTTTATGAATGGATTATGCCATTTTATCAAAAGATTTTGAAACACAAATTGAAAAACACACAAATAAATACATTAAAACATAGCCTATCACTAACAACGTAAGTTGGCAATGTTCAAACTGTACCCTCATTGTTTAATTTTCTATCCACAAAGAACTTTTAATTCCTGAAATTGGAAAATTAATCCATTATGGCTTTAAATTTATTTTTATTTATTTCAATTATTTCCAAACCATGCTTATTAAACTAACACTGAGGCTACCTCCAGATAAGAGTGACTGCTTAGGTTCCTGGCGTATATTATTACTGCATTTGTGATGCATTTTATAATAAGAAAAATAAATAGCAAAATCATATGATTATTTCTGTAATTTAGCTTACATTTTCTAAAACCAGTAATAACTAGTGTAATTTAGATCTCATAAAAGAAACAGAGATGCGCCAGTGAATCTAAAATCAAAGCCCATGAAAACCTTTCATACACAATGTAAACAGACATGTTTAATATAAGCATCTGCCAATCTAATCTGATAATTTTGCTCATGTTGTATTTTTTGCCCATTTGGCATGTTTTTATGCAGCAATTTATATACAACACTGTATCAGCATATATGGGGGTATACAAACAGCTGTGTCCTATTATAAAATTTACAGGAAAAAAAAGTTTGACAAAGAAAATTGCTTCCTAATGAAATATGTAGGGAAAATTTTGAGAGGCAAAACCTGTTGACCTATTTTCCATTGGAGCCCAAAAGGGCATTATCTTGGAGGCAGCCTGTTGGCTGCAATGTTGATTCCCCTTACATAGACCTGTAGGTTTATTCCAAGGCAGAATTTACCCATGAGCTTCACAAATGAGCCAACAGGAATTTGAAGTCAACTTTTTCAAGCGTCAGGAAAGAGCAGCATGCACTCTCCTTCCTACTCCAAAATAAGTTTGTGTTCTTTTTCTTTTTCTTTTCTTTTCTTTTTTTTTTTTTTTTCAATCTAGTCTGAACGTTGTGATTAGTGGTAAGCGGAGTAAACAGGGATGGTAACGAACAATGCACAATCAAAAGCACGCATGAGAGGAGCAGCTGCCAGCAGTTAGCATAGTTTATGCACACTGTTTTCCCAACTATTGCTTATAATATCGGGAGAAAGAATCAGGGAGATTGGATAGTAGGCAAAGAATATGGGTCAGGGCCTTGCTATAAAAACAGCTTCTATCCTCCAGCCCTTAGCGCTATTTCCATACGCGGATTGGGGAGAGCGTTTTCATCCCAGTATCCTGTGATGCTGTGATAGGCAACTGAGCTAGGTATATTCAGCAGTAAGTACTCCCCCCCGCCACGTCCTCCCCCCCCCAGCCCCCCGCCCGCACACATGGCGCGGGCTTTAGAAGCTCGTTGTTTTGGAATGCTTCATATATATATAGGAAAGTTGAGAAAGCTGGTCTTTCCTTTGAGGTTTCTGAAATGGAATTCTTCCTCTTCCTGCATTTAACTCTTGTCTAAATCTTCTTATTCTCATTCAAATGCCAGTTTCCTCTTTCTAGCTGAAGGCCCATGTCAGTATATGGGAAAAGATGTCGGGCATTTCATTGTTGAAGAAGTTCTGTCTACACCTAAATAGTCTGTGGCTTAGTGACCGCATTTTGACACCACACCAGCATAGCTCTGATAAACAACTTGCAGCATTTCTATCATAGAGATGTAAGAATATAACTGTCTAACATCTTCCTTTTATAGCCTCTGCACCAGGGTTTTTCCCAAGAGCATCGATGCTATCCAATGCAAAAACCAAGCTCTCAGATGAAAGGGAATAAATATGTTTGCTCTGGAATTATTTTGAGTGACCATGGCCTAGTAATACAGATTTGAGTTATACTAACTTCCAAAATCCATTGTGGAGTAGTTTTGTGGAGCTTTTCTAGCTTTTGTAGAACAAAGTAAGCAGAATATATTGCCTGTTATATTTCATAAATTTAGGGAGGGTAGTCTATTACATGCCCATCCTGCTAGAAGCACAAGAAGTAGTTCATTCATTCTGAATGTTAATAGGCAATCTATTATTGTGTTTAAATGAGTAATGGCTAAAAGCAATGGGATGGCAAAAACTTATTTATTTAGATCATTCATAAATTTCCAGCACTATACCAGGCCCTGAAGCATAAGGAGACATCAGCCAACACTCATTGAATGAACGAGTAAGTGAATATTGATTATGTTTTCTTTATTTGGTATTCCTGGACATTGCTTTAATTGTATGCTCAAGTGTCGGGGTTTTAAATTCCTAGTAAAATGGCTACGTAGAAATAAAAGGCCCAGCTTACATGCATAGCCCTGTGAATTTCAAATAGGGACTTCACCAAAATGTAAAGACAATTAGAACACTATATAAATAAAAATATTCCTAATGTTTTATTTTGTGACTTTTAAATAGGGCTCACACCAAAAGAGCCTCTAGGATTCTTTTTTTTTTCTGACTGATGGCCTAAAAGCAGCAGTAGATTACTCTCACTAATCTATGTAATCTGTTCAGTAAGGGCACATCTTTTGATGAGTCACTATCAAAATGAGTAACCGTAAACAAATAGATAATAAATTTTGGAATGTGATGATGTCAGCTCTGTATCTAGATTGGTATCTGTACCCTGTATTCAGGTCTCAGGGCTTCTTTTGTAGCTGAGCTTCTCACATCATTCTGACTCTATAGAAAGCAGATGACATTGTACTTGAGGAGATCCATGCAACCTAATGCCGTGTTTTAACATAGGAAAAGTAATTGTGGATTGGTTACACGTTGAAATGTTTATTGAAAACAGTTTTATCTTTAAATATATTTTCCTTCAGAAGTTAAAACAAAGAAACCAAATATAAAAAAAAAACAACAGAAAGAAAAAGGCAATTAAAAATTACTTTATTATAACTTATTCAGATTTCATCCTGGATATTATCCCTTCACTTATATTTTATTCTCTGACAGAAGGGGGCCTCCTCCCCCTCCATAAGGCCACAGCATATCAGGTCTCATCCAGATAGCCTGCATCTCCTTCCTATGGGTGCTGCTGTGCCTCAGGGTAGGTACATCAGAAAGGCAGGTATACTGAGAGGTGGAAAGCTTTTCTATAGGCAGCCCAAGATGATGATGTCACCTTAGTCTTTGGTGGAAGCCAGCTGTATACTAAGTGAATAGATTCTAAAAGGTTTTAATGTATTAGTCACAAGAGGGTAGTTAGAGTACAGAGGTGGGTAAAGAATGCCTGTTGCAGAGGGCTAAAACTAGCCTAAAATAAAGTAACTAGCCTTTTGACCTGAATCATCTCAGTTTCCCTACAGTAACTGAATTCTAGTCAATTACTCTCTGAAGACATAAGTTTGTTTTTTCTTTGAGTTTTTGTTCACAATAGAGTGGATTTCTGATCACTGTGAAAGTAGAGTATCTACATGTCTCCTTGCCAAATATCTCTGTAAGTCTATCTCTTTTTTGTCTCCTTCCTTTTCTTTTCTTTCTTTCTTTCTTTTTTTTTTTTTTTTTTTTTTTTTTTTTTTTGTTGTTGTTGTTGATTTTAAACAATGTAGCCCAATCTGGCCTTTTATTTCTCATGCCTCCACTTATTTGTGACTATATGCCACCATTACTGCTTGCATATAATCTATTCTATCTGTTTGTTTGTTTTTTATCGAAGGAAAAGAAAATGATTCATTATGAACCAAATATTAGTGACCATGGTTTGGAACAAAGCTTCAGGTTCCCATGAAAATACCCTATCACGGATGCATTGAAATAATAATTTTTAATATCTCTGCCCAATTGTCTCAAATCCTCATAGCAATGCCTTCCTTCTTGTCACACAAAATAGTTATGACAGATGTGTTCCAAATGTGAATCAAGTAATCACAGATATTCTGTAATTAAAAAACAGGGGTGAAGCAGAGCACTCTCCATGCAACTGGGTAGGCAGGGATCTTCTTGTCACCACTAATCATAGACACACGTCATGAACAAAAGCAAAGAGGAGATTGATATTTTGGCATGCTTGCTAACTTTCAAGGAGTACATTTGGTAAGTGTTCCAAACAATATGCCTATATGTTGGTGAGTACACATTACCATGAGGTTTGAAGACTATGCATTGGTTTAGCAGGAACCATTTAAAGTTTATTGTCACTACTGGGAAGGCCAGAAAACCAGTGAGTTTTAGAGAAATGCAATGACTAGATACTAGGGTAGCGACCTTCACTCCAAACTGTATTTGTAGATGTCTAACTTTCTCACATCTAAAAAGATCAAGCACATGTGGTTTTAGTATAATAATTAGCATTCTCATTTCAACATCCTCCATAGCAAAAGCATAACAGTTCCTGATAGAACCAATGTCATACAGATCTGAATCTTTGTGCTGGGTATTTTCCTAAACATTTACAAAAAAGTAAAAGTCAAAACAGTAAACAAAATCTGTTATGTAAATTCTAATATATATATATATCTACAAACACAACACACAGAGACACACAGGTGTGTATGCACACATACACTCACACTGATGAGTGATTCTAATTGGATTTAAGAACCACTGCACAAGGTAAAGCCTAAACCTGGCACCATTATTGGACCAAGAACCTATTGCTAGACCAATCATAGACCATAGAAGATAGCCCACTACTATTATTTTCCTAAATGTGTCTAGTATTCAGCAACAACTAATGGTTTATCATTATAAACACAGGTCAGTGCATCTCTAATCACTCTGTAGACATGTCTATTTGCAGTAGTTGATAATCAACATCGAGGCCCACAACTAGCTAAAATGTAACTAGCAAGACCTCTTAGAATCTGCAGCTATTCAGGCCTTAAAGGAACTGTGTTTACTGAACCTTCACCCCAAAGGTTCAGGGCTCATTGTGGAAGACAGAGTAAGCTATAAGTCAGAGGCAGTGGCTGACTACAAAGAACAGTGTCTTCCTGACACTGCAAGGAAGCCAAACCTATAAACTCAACAATGGTTTGTGCCAGCATGAATAAGTTCTGTGAAAGGCCAAACCAGATAAACTCTGAGCATGGAGATGTTAGTTGGGCTGGGGGCCAACTCTAGGCCTATTAGTAATTGCTAGCTGCTGCAAAAAGGACGATCAGTTTTCCCTGTGTATGTAGCCCTTTGTCATATTTATCATGTGCCAGTAAAAGGCTATATATCCAAGAATATTTGTGCAGCCCAAATTATATTAATTGAGATAATTTTTTAAAAGAACAGAAAGTTGGACGGGAAGAGAAAGTTGGTTGGATATGGAAAGTTTTGAGGAAGAAGGTTGATACTGATCAAAATATCTCTGTAAAGTTTACAGAGAACTAATAAGCCTGTTCTCAGAAAATGAATGGAGCTAAGTGTAGTGGGCCATGCCTATAATCCCAGCACTCAGGAGGCAGAAGCAGGTAGATCTCTGAGTCTCTGGCCTGTGTGGTCTAAATGGGGAGTTTAGGAACAGGTATGGCTAAGTAGAGAAATCCTGTTTCAACAAAACAAAACAAAACAATATGAATGGACAAGTCCAAGAATATGCATAATTTCTTAAAATTGTGTGGGACAGTTGAGTGAACACAAACAGCTCTTTTCTTCTGATAAGAGTTATGATCTGCTGCAAGGGAAAATTATGACAGCCATGAGACCTTGGTATATTCTACTTCAGTATTTCCTGGGAGAGATGGCAGCCACAGACAAGCCTAGGTGAAGGACTACACACCAGTGACACAGATTCCCATTAGGGGAATCATTTAGCAACTCATCAAAGAGTGAGACATAAATGACATCTCTTTTCCTTATTCTGTAATTTATTTGGCGGAAGCAACAAAAATAAATTGCTTTGTGTTGTAGTTGCTTCATGTAATCCCTGACCTGGTGTTTCAGGAACATTTTCATTGACTGTGTTAATGTACACTGGTGTGTTTGTGCATCTAAAGTGTTGTGACTGTCATAGCACATCGACTTTTTTCACTACTGTCAGCCAACTCTAAAGCAACGAGTGAATCAAAGAAAACCAGATTATAAGTCAGAACAGGAAGTCCAACAAAGTCGGTTACCAGGATCCTGTCATTTGGTCAAGAATACTGGTTTGCCATTGTGGTTCCTTGAGTAAGAATGTCCCCCATAAGCTCATTTATTTTTATAATAGGTCCCCAGCTGTTGGAACTACTTGGGCAGGATTAATAGGTACATTACTTGTTATGGGCTTAGAGGCTTTAAAAACCCTCACCACTCCAAGTTAGTTCTCTGGCTCAGAGTTATTGATCAAGTGTAAGCTCTCAGCTCCTAGGGGCGTGCCTGAGTGCCTGCTGCCATGCTCTGCTCCCTGGCATGACAAATGGCATGGACTCATTTTGGAACTCTGAGCCCCAAAATAAATGTTTTCTTTCATATGTTGTCTCTGCCATGGATATTAGTACGGGATTGGAAATTAACGTACAAATTATCATCTGGGTAAGACATTTCTACATATCTGGGGATCACTAATTATGCCCTCCACTGTACTTACTGTCTTTTAGTTTCTGTAGAAGGGCGAGGTTGAACCAAGGAGTTAGTGGCCTCATTTTTACATGTTGACAAACAGGCACAGAAACCATGTTTCTTTTTTATAAATACAAAATCAAGATCAAATACTAAATATCACACTGTTTAGCTAAAAACAATTCTGTATTTTTTTCAACTATCAAGATTGAATTTCCTCAAAACTCTATCATCATTGCCAAGCAGACATAGTGAACCTTGCAAAAAAAAAATAGAGTTTATTATGAAAACACTAGAAACAGCAATATCCATTTGAGAGAATGTAACTAACAGGTATGGCGTCATAAGCTTTCATTTCTTATTTTCTCAGTTCACAAAATTAAAAGAAAAATCTCCAAAGCCGTGACCATGACAAGCATCCTTAAAACTGACTATGTTGATCACTAATCACCAGCATGCTTCCTATAAGATTGATTTCTGGATAAAGAAGTGCTAGCCAAGCCCCTTTTGATATCCAATGCTTCAAATGACAGAGAATACAAAAATCACACATTGGAAGAAGGCTCATAAGAAAAAAAATACATTTATAAAAGTTGGTTATTTATTATGTTAAATTGTGATAGTTTTTCATGGAGAAAGTATTAATATATATATATATATATATATATATATATATATATGAATCCAAACAGTTCTTTGTCTCATAGGAGTAATTTTCAGATTTTTAAAGCCAAATTGTAATGTCAGAGAAACACTCCAAATTTCATAACAATTATTATGACTCAGGAGCATTAGGAACTACTTAAAGTACAGCTTAGCCTGAGGCAGACTCGTGAAGCAAGTGGGGTTTTTTCATCTCTGACCTGTGTGTTCTTCCCCCATATTCACCCACCTATTCAGACCCTTCCTGATGATGCCCCTGTGCTGTATTTATTAGATACCATGAGCCATTTACACAACAGTGTGAATGTGTTATAATAAGCATAACTTGTATGAGAGCTTATTTTAAAACATATTGAAATAAAATAGTGTGAAATAAGCATCTTAATAAAAGATGCTTCAGAGAGGAGACAAAAGCATTGTATGACATGACTGATGGATGGTTCCAGTGTTTCCTAAAATGGCACCATACAATCTCTGAGAGAGATGGTGATGGTGACCAATGAAACTGCAGCTTCCTCTACAAAGAAACATTGCTTTTAATAACGAGGACTGGAAATGAAGAGAAGTAGCGCTCTTGCCATCTTGGGATTTACATAAACTTAGGATTGCTGAACATCACACCACTTGCCTTACCTTCCTTTCATGGTCAATCCTGGCCGCTCTCAGAAACAATATAGGTCTTCCTTCCTGAAGACTAGATTCCCCCTCAGAGGCATCATCTTAAGCTTCATGGCTCTTTCTTGCTCTTTGTACACTGATCCCCAAAAGGTTTCTATTTCTTTTTTTTTATTTAATTTTTAAAAATCTTTTAGCACTTTTATATTACTATACATATGTACAATAAACTACCTAAAGCAAGAAGAACCATGAAACAATCAGGAATTATACAGAGGTTACATTTCTAGTGTTCTGGCTATTTGGATTTGACAGCTTTGAAGAAAATATCTTTCCTATCTTGGTAAGTCTAAAATTCTGAATGTAAAAACAATCTCTATCATTTCTTAAAGACATTTTCCAACTAATAACCAGTTTTGGTAATAATGTATTAAATATTAAGGGTAGAGATACATAGGCACATGTGTGCACATTCTATTATTATTTCAATATTTAGACCCTCTGGATTCTTAAGTTACTTTTAGTTTTAGTTTTAGTTTTTGTTTTGTTTTGTTTTTTGTTTGTTTGTTTTTTTGTTTGTTTGATTTTCACTGGGATGCACTTGAGAGCTGGCCTGGGACTCCCTTCAATTCTTAGAGCACTTTTAAGAAGTAAAACCACAAGTGGGTCTCAGAGCAGGTGTACAGAAGGGAGACAATAAACAGGAAGGAAGTAAAGAAAAATCTCCAACAAAACAATAAAACAAAAAACAGACAAACAAACAAAACCAGAAACATAACCAACCAAACAAACAAAAGACAAAAAAAAATTTTTAAAACCCAATCGCTATCACCAAGTGGTCAAGATGAAACTAGGGGGTGTTAGGGAAATTAGAGAAGGTTTGAGTATTTTCAAAAACAGGTCAAGGTCATGGGTCGGGTCATGCTCCAGGAAACAAACTTAAAACAGAAACTCAACTCTTACAATAACTGGCAACTTATCCTTAGCAATACAGCATAATGCTCTTGCCTTCAAAATGGAGACAGGCAGATTTCTCATGTGGAGGCATCTTTTTTTTTTTTTTGAAATTTTTTATTAATTTATTCATATTACATCTGAATGGTTATCCCATCCCTTGTATCCTCCCATTCTTCCCTCCCTCCCATTTTCCCCTTACTCCCCTCCCCTATGACTGTGCCTGAGGGGGACCTCCTCTCCCTGTATATGCTTATAGGGTATCAAGTCTCCTCTTGGTAACCTGCTATCCTTCCTCTATACTTTTAGTTTTTGAAACAAAAAAGAACATAGTGTAACTTGATTATCAGCTTTAAACCACAGACACGTTGCAGACATTCACAGGTACAGGATTTGTTATCCTTCTGCCTTAATAACAGCGACAAATACATCAACAATAATTCATGCAGCAGATCAGCATACCAGCACTAATAGCTATGAGATCAGTCACAGGTAAACACAGTCTAAGGGGATTGGCGTTAGACAGTTTGAAAGCAGCTGCCCTTGCCTCTAAGGCGGCTGCTTTACAATCATCCTGATCTGAAGTCTTACTGGTTTCTACTTGTTTGTTTTAATTTCATTCATTTGCTTTTGTGGATTCTCTCTGTCTCCATGCGCCTTTCCCCACCCCCTAACGAACCAATAAAACTAAAATAGAATTATCCCGAGCACATGCTAAATCCCATTAGCTCTGAAACTTTATTGAAAATAATGCCTAGCACTCTGTATCTTCCATCAGATCTGGTGTCTTCCTCTTCCATAACCTTTAAATATCTGGGGATTTTGATCTATGCCTGAAAGAAAGTTCAGATTAAAATCCTTGAACAGTTACGGAAAATAAAGTGAATCTTTCTTTTCATACAAACAGGACAAAAAGCAGCTGTGTGCATGCAGATGTGTTCCTCTTTCTCGGGCTAACAGTTCAGATCCGTGGCCAACTCCCTTTGATCTTCCTGGAGGTCTTACTATCACTTTGAACCAGCATGCCACACACTCTGGGTACCAGCTTATTAAATACAGGTTATTGTTGAAAGAAAGTTCCAACTGAGACTGAGCTGATTCATGTATGGTCCCCCTTGTTTACTAAGAATACTTTTTACTGGAAATATTGAAAGACAGCTTTCTTTCTTTTTTAAAAGAAGTTTTAGCTCCTTTTTATTTTGGAAAAAGAATATCTTTGAAGTAAAATTTATACACTCCATTCCCCAACTGGTTCAATGTCAATATCTTGGTATTTGAAGGCAGTCATATACCATTGACTTGCTCAACTACATATCCCAATAGCTCATTAACTAATACAACCATTGTTTTCTTTGAAAACAAAGATTGCATAACATAGCTATTTAAGGTAATGACATTGAGGAAATGCTAATGCTGCTTTTCACAACCCATCAAAACTTAATTATAATTTCTCCCTTTCCTTTCCTCTGTCTAAACTCTCCCAACAGACCCTTCCAACTCTCTTTCAAATTCAAGGCCATTTTTACTGTTATTAATTCATATAATAATATGAATGTGTGTGTGTGTGTGTGTGTGTGTGTGTGTGTGTGTGTGTGTCCCCTAAATGTAAGCTCTTCAGTATGTATAATGCTACCTGTACATAGGTTTTCACATCTTACTCTGAAAACCGGACAACCACTTGGTGTGATCTCAATATAATAAAATAATAATAGCAATACAGTAAAAAAAAACTGATATGATTTTTTATAAAAGTAAGAAACAAAAGTTACACATAATTAAAAATTATATCTTTGAAATCATATGTTATATGTATAGAGAGAGACACTTAGGTGTTTACACAGCCATAATGGTTTGGATTACAGAGTCAGACAGAATTTTTATTCACTTTATCCTCTATGCCACTGCAGTTTTTTTTCTGCTTCTTAAACTTTTTTATACTTTTTAATACACTATATTCTAACCATGGTTTACCCTACTCCATGCCCTTCCAGAGCCTCCCCACTCATCCAACTCCATGTCTTCTTTCTCTGTCCCTTTGGAATACAAACTGGGAAAACAATACCAAAAATAGACAAGAATAAGAACAAAGAGAAAACACAAGTAGCACCCACAGATTAAAATAAATAAATAAATAAATAAAAGCACGTAACCGGAACCATAATATGTAGGGAAAAATAATTCATATTTTAACCATGAATGCCTGAACAAAGCAATATATATATATATATATATATATATATATATATATATATATAAAGCCTGCAACATAGCATGGAGTCCATTTTGTGTTGGCCATCATCTGCGAGGCATATGACCTGTCTTTAAGTGTCATGTATATTCCCAGTGAGACTGCAGTGGAGAAAATTAATTTTTTCTGTTGCAAGCAGTAGTCAATGGCAGGTAGCTTCTTAGTTAGGGGTGGGCACTTGCACTTTATAATCCATGATACTGGGCTGATAATACTCATTTTGAAAAAAACTGTTGTTGTATTATAAAGAATGACTACTGGAGAATCTGACACTGAGGAGGTTCAATAAGTCTGTCATTTCGAGGCCATTATCTCTAGCATTAGTAAAATGAGTGTTTTCATCTGCTCACTCTACTTTTGTGTGAGAGAACTGCCCCTATGGAAGACTGTTATGTACAACCCGAAATATCTGCACTTGTACCTTCTTTTTGGACTCCAGATCTTATCACCTGATTATACCTGAATAACTGAGGTTTATATGTCCTGTAGAGATTCTAATAGGGCCCCTAGTTGAATTTACTTTATACATTGCATGAATTGTAGTCCTTTGGGATGCTAGTCTCAAGGTTTCTTGCCATCTTTTTTTTTTTTACAAATGAATTTTTTAAATTGAAAAATAAAATCATTCATATTATATCTCAATTGCTGTCCTATCCCATGCATCCTCCCATTCCTCCCTCCCTCCCACTTTTACCCCATTCCCCTTCCCTATAACTGTGACTGTTGGGCACCTCCTCTCCTTGAATATGATGCTAGGGTATAAAGTTTCTTTTTGGTAGTCTGCTATCCTTCCTCCCAGTGCCATCAGGCCTCCCCATCAAGGGAACATGGCCAAATATGGGGCACCAGAGTTTGTGTGAAAGTTCGTCCCCAGTCTCCAATTAACTGTGGAGAATATCCTGTCCCTTGGCTAGGTCTGGGGAGGGGTTTGATGATGACTACACTTATTGTCCCTGGTTGGTGCCATAGATTGAGCAGAACCCCTGGGCCCAGATCTGCCCATCATAGTGTTCTTCTTGTAGGTTTCTAGGACACTCTGGATCCATCTATTTCCCTATCTCCTATATTTCTCTCACCTTAGAATGTCCTCACTTCTATCCCACTTTTCTGGTAAGTGAAGACTTTTATGAGACATGCCCCTTGGCTAGTGTCCAGTTATAAGTGAGTATATACTATTTGAGTCTCTCTGCTTCTGGGTTAGCTCATTCATTATGATCATTGCTAGTTCAATCCATTTGTCCACAAATTTCGGATATTCCTTGTTTTTAATAGCTGAGTAGTATTCCATAGTGTAAATGTACCACAGTTTCTTTATCCATTCTTCTACTGAGGGACATTTAGGCTCTTTCCATGTTCTGGCTATTATGAATAGGTTTCTTGCCATCTTAATAGTAATTATTTAAAATCAATGTGTCTCAAATACAATTTAAATATTTTATGATAGTCTATAATCGTTTTCTTTTGAAAAAGAGTTATATATATGTATGTATGTATGTATATGTATCTTACTAGTTTAATAAATAATTCTACTCTCAAAAGATCATCAGAAAAAATGTCCTATGTATAACTAGAAAACTACAGTATAGTGAATTAACAATTATATACTTAATATTCTTAGGCATCACCACAAAATGTTAATTGGCCATCCTTATCACCACATCAAGACCATCAAGACGACAAAATATCATTGTCAAACACTGGCTTTATGCTATTAGCCAGTAAAATCCCTTGAGTTATATCACATGATCCATGTGTTGAATCAAGTTTAATAAACCCTCTCTGTATACATCCTATTACTGTAAATAGCACGGCTATGTTGGTCTTACATGGTTAAGATGACTCTGAAGATACTTGCAGTTCATGGCTGGCAGTGTGAGCATGTATGACATGGCTATGATCAAGAACATGAAGGATCCATGTCTCCATCTAAGCTCTCCAGTGAGAGCAGTTGAGCAGAACTACCATGATGATGGTATCAGTTGTAATCGTCCACATTCCCAAGGGTGTTAGTTTCTTGCAGACTAAAGACCTCACAGCAAATGCCTGGAAAGCTCAGGCTCAGATTCTGTTTTTCCGCAGAACAATCACTCCATGCTGGGGAGTGGGGTTGGAGGATGAATTTCTGCACAGTTCATCAGTGATGGCACAACTCTCCCTCTCTCCTTTTATTTAGTTCATCCAACTTTTAATTCTTAGCACCATAGTTTTTCTATTCTCTAACTTACAAGATTTTTGTCTAAGAAATATCATGTACCTGGAGTTAAAGTGAAAATACATCCACTCACCTAAATATTTCACCAACATATTTACATATCTGAGGGACACTGTCAAAATGTTGTCTTCCACTTATTCAGCAAAAATACTGCAGAATCAGTGTCTGGACCCCTTAATGGAGAGTAACTGCTGACCTTCCTTTTCTGCTTAGAAGTATTTAAAGCTAATTTAGTATATTTGATCAGTTTAATTATTTGTCAAGAAAAGAGGAAGTCATTCATAAGGAAACTGCCCAGGTGTTATATAAAATGCAGAGAGTAGAACTAATATAATAATTTAGGGAACAGAAACATATTGCAAAAATGGATTCCTCAGTTTGATATTTGACTGGTCTTCCATTTGTCTCCCAAAACATTATGAGATGGTCACAGAACAATATTCTCCTAAACACCAATTAGCCTTGTTATGTCTTATTGTTTTACATAAATATCATCATCCCTTTAGGATCTTCATGTCTAAAATCAAGTATCATTGGTCCTGAAAAATCTCAGTGATAGTAAACTTCATAAGTACTAATTGTTTTTAGTACAGTCATAGGAGAGTATAAATCCTGTCAGCACTTAACATCTCATAGCTTTTCCGCTTTGAGACATTGTCACATACAAAGAAGGCAGATACTTCTTTTTATTTAGAAAGAATGTCCCCTTGGATAAATACTAGTTAAACTTTAAAAAATATTATTGATTACTATTGTGTTTGTATGCATGGATGATACATATGAATACATGTGGGACATGTATTATTCCAGGACACACATATGGAAGTCTGAGGTGAGGATCACCATGTGGAGCCAGTTCATTGCTTTTACCACTATGTGAGCTGTGGAGTTTAAACTCAGGTCATCAGGCTTTCCATGCAAGCACCTTTGCTTGCTGCATTTTCCTGGTCGGCCCATATGTGGTTAAATTTTCAATACTTTACAAAGTTATTCAGTGACAGCTGAAAGAATCTATCTTCACGAACCTTCCAAACAGCACCTGAAACACATCTTTAAAAGATACACCTTGCAACACTAAGCCGAATGAGCAGGCTGTACCTGCATGCTTATGCATTTGTATACATTTAAAAGAAATAATTACAGGAAGGCAATGAATTTGAGACGGAATGGGAGGGACATGAGAGGGGTTGGAAGGAAGTAGGAAAGGGGGAAATGATGCAATTATATTTTAATTAAATTTTAAAAATTAAAGGTATGGCTCAAGATTTCCAATATTTCATCCAATATTCAACACCACTACTAAGCTCTGCTGTTAATCTGGGCAGAGTTCTTGCTTCACGTTCTTCAAACTTACAAAGACAAAAAAAAAAAAAAAAAAAAAAAAAAACCCAAATTACTCATTCCCCAATAACCTGCTCAAGATATTCATGTGAGTTTATACTTCTCCTTTAAGTAGATAATCAAGAGATAAGTAAGAATGTGATTAACTTTTAACACTGACAATGTAAGAGTTTGAAAAATATTTATCCTCACACTGTAGCCAAACCTTCTATAACCAAATCACAGGCAAAGCACAGTGAAGAAAAGCATTTGATTCCTGGATGATTACCTCCTTTCATATGTTGCAATTTCTTTCTTTCTTTTATTTTATCAAATTAAAAAAATTTACATATACATTTATATTAATACATGGAGATATATATATATATATATATATATATATATATATATATATATATATATATATATACACAATAAACTACCTACAGCAAGAAGAACCATGAAACAATCAAGAATTATATAAATGTTACATTCATAGTGCTTTGGGCATTTTTTATTTGGCAGCCTAGAAGATAACATCTTTCCTAACTTGGTGCATCCAATATTCTGAATGTAAATCAATATCTATCATATCTCACCTTATCAACTTAAAACATCTATCTAGATCTAAAAACATCTTAACCCCTAAACAACTAAGCTTCATTGTAAAACTAAACTATCTGGTCTTCAACCCATCAGAGACTTGAGAAAGAATAAAATTTTCTAAACAATTGATCTCTCTATTCTCTGGTTTGTACCTTGTGCTTCTTTGAATGGATATTATGCAATTAAAGATGTCTGTTTAATGTCAGTCTAGACCTAATTTAAAACAAAAATATGAAAATCAGATACAGGTAATTGTAAAATGTCTTTTACTTAAGACATGAATGTCTTTGGCACAACTGTTAATGTGTCAATAATTTTTTACTATTATTCATTTATGCAAAAGGAGCAACTGAGGTACTCCCACTGTATTTATACAAATTCTAGAATTAAAATTAATAGAAAATGCTTTTATTCTGTAGTCACTGATTTATTTCCTTTCAAATTGAAATATGATTCATTAGCAAAAAAATGTCCTAAGAATTCTAAATAGTATATTTACATTTTAATTAAAAATTAATAATACATACATATTTCAATTTAAATTGTTTTAAGTGAGAAAATATGAGCAAACATGACCAAATATCTTATAGAATGAGGGATCCAAGTTGATATATCATTAAATATACTGAAGTAATTATTTAGGATAATGACTATCAAAGGATTTTAAAGTGATGACTTCAAATTAGAATTGTCAGTTTACTTATATTTCCAAACTATCTTAAACCTGAGAATATTTTATTATTTTTTTCAATTTTTATATGGTCACAAGAACACTCGTTTTCAATGAAAACCTTTTTGTCATTATATGTATTTATCAATATAGTAGACATTGGATCAATTTCTTTATATGTAATTTTAGACAATCAGTACATCAGTAGGAAGAAGAAAGACTCAAAAGTCTGATCAGCGGTTTTGTATCAAGTAGTGGCCATTAACATTACAAAAGCTTTATACTAAAATATCCTAGTTATGTTTTTAAGACATGTCCATTCTAGAGATCTGTCTTTTTAAAAATCTTTTTAAACTTTTATTATTTATTTATTTACTTTACATCTTGACTGTAGTTTCCCCTCCTTCCTATCCTCCCAGTCCTTCCTCCCACCTCGCCTTCTCCCCAATCCACTCCTCCTCCCTTAAAGAACAGAATGTTTATCTTGTAGTTGCCATTGACTACCATGACTTTGGACAAGTCCAGTGCTTTGGAGCTCAGGTTTTCCTTTTGGTGAAATGATGGGCCAGACTTGTAGCCCCTAAGTCTAATGTCCAGACCACATTTGTAATAATTATCAATTCACTTATCTTTCTTTACTATTTATATGTATGCTCACACGTGGGCACACACAGACACACAGACACACACACACACACACACACACACACACACACACACACACACACACACAAATTCTCCAGATTAATATTCAGGAACTTTTACAAAAGTTGTTAGGACAATAGGTAAATATATCCACATCTTTGTTTGTTTGTTTGTTTGATGTCTGGTCAAAATGGAAGGTTTTCTTTTTTCCCTTCTTTCTTTCTTTCTTTCTTTCTTTTTTTTCTTTCTTTCTTTCTTCTTTTCTTTTCTTTTCTTTTTTTATTATAATGGACTGAACAGGAAAAGATCATCTTGAGTGAGTAACCCAGGCCCAGAAAGACATGCATGGTATCTACTCACTTTTAGGTAGATATTAGCCCAACATAGAAGTCCTCTGATAAACTCCACCCAGCAGGAGGTCGGGAAAGATACTGGCACTTGCAGTGGGACCTTGGAAGGACAGCTGAGCTGTATGGAAGAGTGGGAGTGGGGGAATGGAAGGACGAGGAGGGGTCAGGAGCCTCACAGGAGGACCACCAAATACAGTGGAACTATACCCAGGGGGCCTGCACAAACTGATGCACCAACCAAGGACAATGTATGCAGAGTATCTAGATGCCTGTTCTGATGCGGCTGTTGGACAGTTCATGCTCCACGTGCATGGGGAGGAGGGGAGAGAAGCTACTGCCTCTGACACGAACTTTGGAGCCTGAGATCTGATCACTGCCCCTTGGCAGGACAGCACACATAGGAGGGGGATGCAGGCTGGCCTGATGAGACCTCATGGACTCTGATCAGACTGTGGAGGAGGAGGCCGTCCCCATCAGAGGTCCTGCGTGGGGAGGGGCGTGGGGAGGAAGAGGGAGGGACGGAGGGAGCTGGTGGATGGGAGTCAGGGGATAACAATCAAGATATGGTGTGAATAAACCATAATTTAAAAATGATATGTCTATTATGCGGTGGAAACAGAGAACTAACATATTAAATATTTAAAAGCCATTCCAGTATGCCCAAGTCAAAATTTAAACAGAAACTACTTTAATTTTTTTTTCCATTTCAATGCAGTAGTACCCAAGAGACTTTCTTTCCAATTGCAATTCTTTGATCACTTTACAAATGCAAAATATCACACAGGTTTTCTAAACCATGCCTCAGATAGCAAGAACCTTTAGTAGATCTGTTTGTCGTGTCTTTGGCAGTCTCTTTTCTCTGAGTATATACTGCACATGAAGAAAATATCCCCAGGTCATGTGACCTTACTCCTTGGTTATGCCCATGTGAACAGGAATGGTATCAGTTGCTTCTTCTGGTTCAATCTGCACTTACCAGAGTGCACCAAGTTCCATTACTTTTTCCAGGGCAATTTCTCAACTTGCCTCATGTCTTCTTCCAGCCATAAGAGCTAGATTAATATTTATTAATGCAAAAATCCCCATGTTATCAATGTATATTGATAAGGTTTTTGTTTTGGGGTGTTTGCATTTGTTTTTGTTTGTTTGGTTTGGTTTGGTTTGGTTTTGGTTTTTGGTTTTTGGTTTTGGTTTTTCCAGACTGGTTTCTCTGTGTAGCCTTGGCTGTCCTGGAATCACTCTGTCGACCAGGCTGGCCTCGAACTCACAGCAATGCACCAGCCTCTGTATACTGGTAAGTTTCTCTCTTAAATTCTAAATAGTATTGAGTAAAACATCTGTACCCTAGCATTCCACGCCCCCTCTGACATTCTGGTATGTTCCCTTCACTGTGAGAAGCATGTCCTTATAGAACAGCTCCTTGTATCCCCACAACACAAGCCACTGAGGGGGAGTCTTTAAGTGATTTCACTCTTTCTATACCTAGTTATTTTGTCCTTAGAATCCTACACCTTCTCCTAATTTCCTGTTCCCAAGGTCAAAGGTCAAAGCTCAACTACAAAAATGCAACAGAATTTGAAGCAGAGTTGATAATATTTACTTTCAACTCTTAGGTGGAATACTTTTTCTTAACAAGCAATATACACAAATCTTTATACTATTTTTTGGGGTGTGTTTAACATTTACTTTCTGTAAAACTAAAAGCAAACAAAACATATTTAGTAACCAGAGAGGAAGGGCCTGCCTCTTTGATCCCTATTTTTATAAACTTGCTTCAATATATTTTAGGATACTCTTATATACTTAATTTCCATACATTTTATAATTAAACTTAGGGGCCTGTTTGGCATTAGGAAAACATTTCTTAGCTTTGATATTAAAAATTTATCTAAGATTATATTGTACTTATAATCATAAAAGGGAATAATACCATAAACTGTGTCCTGGCTAGTAGGCAACAGCTACATGAATCTACCTTACAAATTGTTTAGCAGATTACTTACAATTAATTATGGAGTTCCCACAAGTAAGATACATGGGCTCAAATGTCCAAGGGTGGAATGTGTGTTTAAGATTTAAATTAAATATTCCCTTAATCAGTCTTAATGGAAGTTTGTCTGGCTTAGGTGAAAAATGACTAACAGTGAAGAGTTTTCTAAAATCATCTTCCAAATAGCATCTAAGGCTGCACAAAACTTCAGCAAGGCTTGAAGGCATGCTACAGGTATGGAGAGAGAGGTCTACGTGGGGTTGGATGCAGCAAATAGCTTAAACTTTGTAGAGCAGGGAGCATGTTCTCACCTCTGCTCCTAAGCAGAGGCTGGAAACAGCCCCAACTAGCAGGCATGCTCTGAGTACTGCCTGGAGCTGCAGCACTTGGTGATGTGCTTTTTAAGTTGGCTCCTAGTAGCCATTCCCTTCAAGCGAAGTACGTTAGGAATGACTTTTCAAAATACCTTTAAGCAGGAACTCCCACTGCAAAGTAAGATAGAAATTCTCCTCCCAAAATGACTCCAGAATTGGCACCTGGGCTTTATCTCTGACATCTCAGATAATAAAACAAAGAGAGAAATAAATCATTGCCTTTGTACAGAGTACTTAGATGTATCATTTATATACCCTACATCTGTAAGAAGTTTGGGGGATAAAACACTCGCCCATATAAACGGCCCTGTAAACTCTTGATAATTATTACTGTTATAACTACTGTCTCTCCTACTTAACACTGATACTTCTATGAAATTCACTATTCAGTTGGGATGAGAGAAAACATTCCCTCTCTTCTTTGAACAGCTCCTCTCCAGGAATACTGTGGTCCATTGAATGGGTGAGGAAAATAAAGCTTATAGAAATAATGCACCCCGAGGAAGCAAAACTACATTGCCAAACATTAAATAATACATCCCCAACTACATAACTATCTGGCCCCAAAACTCCTTTAAAGTGTTTTTAGCACAGAGCATTTCAGTATGTTCTGTTTCAATATATGTTACCTGCAAAACTATTTCACGTGTTTTACTAATACATCCTGTACACAAGGTTGGCCAAAAGTTCTCAGCATTTTCCATTTCAAATATGAAACACATATTGCAATAGACTAGTCTTTGAAGGACTTTCTGAATTAGAAACAGCCCAGTACAACCACAAGAGGAACAGTATTGCTTGGCTAATTGATATTTCCCCTAAAAGAATGGACAGTCTATAGTACAGGGACCTCCTGAGTTAGTGTCTCTACCAGGGCCATTGTCCAGCAGGGCATAAATAGTAAGCTAGTCTGTGTTGAATGAACAAATTATACCTTATCCCAAAACATGACTGTCTCCACTTGTATAAAAATTACCATTCAGAAGCAACCACAAACTCCTTAAAAGTTTTTTTTTCTTTTTTCTCTTCTTCAGATCTTTACTTGAAACCAGATAATAGTTACCGCCCAGCAACTACAGTCTGCTATGTGCTGGGAAAACAGAAGGTAGCATATTTAAGAAGGAGGAGCATGTGGGAGAAAAAAAGCATCAGATGGTGGCCTTGTCCCATAATGAGAGGCTCTAGGTCAATTCCTGTCCATTTAAAATGACACCTAAACGTCACTATGTGGCAGGCATGAGGCCAGGATAAATGTTAAAGTAACTGAACTTAGTGTTCCCGTTTGCCCCTTGAAATGTTGCGAAACAACAAGGCATGCTGTTTCAAAGTCTTGTAAATCTCTCAATAAAATGGTCTAGAACAGTAGCTTCCAACATTCGTAATGCTGTGACTCTTCAATCCAGTTCCTCACATTGTGGTGACCCCCAACAATAAAATTATTTTGTGCTACTTTATAACATAAATATTTGCAATTTCTGACGACAGTCTTCGGTGACCACTGTGACAAGGGTCCGCGACCCACAGGCTGAAAAACCCTGCTCTAAATTCAGGCCAAAAAGCTATAGTTTTTCATTTCAAACAGAAGGGCAAGTAGTTAACAGGTTAATGTTTCCCTAGAGCTCCATGGAGCTTCATAGTGTTTGCGAATTCCCAAGGGCATAAAAGTTCAGTCACGGAAACTTAGCTTAGGCACTAAGTGAAGGAAAGGCTCAAGATTTTTAGGAAGTTCCTTTTGCCTTCTGCCTCAGTAGTTTGGGATTGGGCAAAGATAAGGTGCTAGAAACTAAACTAAACAGTCGTTAAGAAGACAGAGAAGCCTGTTTGACACAGAGGATGAAAAGAGAATAACCGTTGCTTTGATAATCCTAGTCATTTTTTCTTCTTTCTTAGGAGGCCATCAGCACATGGAGGAAGGGAGTGGGACTGAGGGAAGCTGTGATCCTACCTGTTTGGTTTTCCAGAGTTCTCGGAAATTTTGGTGGAGATAGACTTTGGTGATTTGTAAGGGAAAAAAAAACTTAAGTAAGATCTTTGTAATTATTTAGGGGATTTTAGTATCCATAAAAAACCAGTTTGGATAAAGATTCTTACATGTATTATTCATTTCTTTTTATGTTTCTCATTTGCAAGGGACATGTACAGGAACTCTTTGATCAATGTTCTTAAGCTATAGAATATATATTCTTAGTAAGACATGTATGTGAAGCTTTGCCGCAGTAGGAACTTATTGACTTTGGGTTTCAAACCTGCAGACAGGTGAGTTTCCTCATCAGGACCATCCTTAGCATTTACTGAAGGAAACGGGTAGTCCTTTATAGGATCCATATACAGATTACGATGTCTGAAATCATAAAGTTCCTGAAAAGCAGCTTCTCAGTTTCTGTAGAGTGTTAACTAAAGCAAGCAGGGAAAGAACAATCTTGTTCCTATTTAAACCACTTTGCATATATCAACATGTTTCATTCTGTAGTGATCCTATGGGATTAGTGTATACATATATGTGTATATCAGTATCTGATACTATAATACATAATATATATAGCAATATATGTACATAATATATATAGCATGTAGTTATACATATAATATACATATACTCATATATAGTTATACATATAATAAAGATAGAACACATTTAAACTATATATTATATATAACTATATGATAGATATAATACACACACATACACACACAAATATATATATATATATATATATATATTCTTTCAAACTAAGGAACAAAGTGACTGTATGAGCCTCTGGAATGCCTGAGCACATTAGCAGAAGAGTCACTATTTAAACAAACAGAACTGGACCATATAGAATTGCATATAATCCTGTAAGTACCCATACATCATTTGATTTAGTAGCCGAATGGCAATCCTGCTAGTCTGAAATATAACTATTTAAGTGGGAGTGTGCAGATTGCTCTTTTGTTAATATTTAACCTCTATCTTTCATTATATGAAAATGTTCCATGATTAGAGTCCCTAACCAATCAATACTCACAATTTGTATTTTTATGCTTAAAAAAAGCTTTTTTTTTTGAAAAAAATTAAACAAAGGTTTTATGTATGAATATGTGATGTAGATACCAAGAAAATTAGTCTTAGGGGAGAGTTTGGGGAAAATAGTGTATTTGGAACTAGGGGTCTGATGACAGGGAGACTAGTGGGAACATACACCTGAAGTTATAACTGAGGGGAGTACAGAAGCTGGGGACATGTCAGTGGTCTCACATGTCACTAGTTGAATAAATGTTTATTTTCTTCTATTGTAACTGAGTAACCATGATCATAAAGCTAGCAGTGAGAACTGAGTGACAGCTCATGAACAACTGTAAGAATATGAGGAGCTGCGTATTGAAAACTCTGCCTTTTTAAACAAATGACTCAGTCAATGAGTAGGAGTACAAAGCAAGACCTGATATAGATACATAGGTGTTAGATTCAGCCTCACTTGTAATCAGACAGAGAGCTCATTCTGTGCTTTAACATATTTTGTCTCCACCATGAAGTAAGTAAAAGCAAGTACTACTAGGAATTTTGTATCATTATTTATTTAGCACTCTAATTGTAATTAATGTCTTTTAGAAATATATTTGGAAAAAGCTTTTTAAATGCAGTTAAAATGTTTATTTCACAATCATAATGTGAGATGTGAATATATTCTAGGAATCTTTGTAACTTTGTGGGCTTTAGGTTATTTTATAATGATTTTTTTTTTCAATTCGCATTGAACGTAAATAGAACGTTTATAATTTATTTCTTTGGTGAATACTTTACTCAGTCACACTTTATAGATTCTCAAATGCATTTCTGGAGTTCTACACTGGCATACTTTGTTAACAAAGATACAGTGTTAACCCTTCTATAGGGTACAGAGAGATAGACAATATATGATAAAATATAGTCATTTTCTACTTATTTATATCTAAAATGATAAATTCAATTTTAAAAATTAAGTTTTAAGAGCTATTATGACTTAAACTGACAAACAAAAGTAACTAGTTAAATCTAAAATTAAATATTAAAGTCTATGAGTAACCTAAAGCAGTAAAAATAAAAAATACCACACATTAACTTTTTTGAGATTATATTCACAAAAGATTCCTTTCCCTTTCTTATCTTCAAATACTCCCGTATATTCTTACCCGCTTTCCTTCAAATTCATGGCTTATTTTTTTTTAACTAATTGTTATTGTATGCTATTGACAAATATAAACTGTTTTAATTATAAAATCTATTTACATTTATGTTTTTCAGAGTGACTGTAGGCACTTGGCAACCAAATGGTGTATGCTTCCCTGGGGGGGAAGACCAGCTCTTTCACTCCCAGTTTTCTACACTTCAATTGGATTCCTTGTGTAGTGTTAAGCCCTCATGGGCTCTTCCCTGCCCATCATGGCATGTCCATTCGTGTCATCCTTGTTCAGTTCATATTTGGGAAACTAACTATTAAATTTTATGTAAAGTCATTACATTAACAACTTTTGTAAAGGAAACTATTTTGTGTTCATTTAAAAAAAATCATACCTCATGATTAAAAAATATAATCATTATTTGACAGAACCAATTAGGCAGTGCTTTCTATAATGAAAGCAAAAAGTGGCAATTATAACTTTTTTGTGTTTTAGATGGTCCCTGTGACTATGACAGCATTTGCAAGATACAGGGAACAAATGTAGTCATTTCATTATCAAAATGGTGTCAAATTATAACTGAGAGATAGTTAAGTAAGAAGGAAAGTACATTTTCCAAAGGTTATTTCCTTTTAAATTAAAAACCCTTGACCTCGGTTACTCAACGTCCCCAATGTATTTGCACTCCTGTAAAAAGCACATGGGCACACTTGTCCATTTGTGAACAGTTAAGAGTACTACCTTGCCCCAACCATGCAGTAGTTATAATTAAAAGCTACATTTTGTTAAGCAAATTAGGAGTAACAATAAAGTGGAGGGAGCATGTGTGATGAATAATTAACGCTGTATAGACTTCAGCATCATAATTAAGATTAAATGCCGCATATATTCAAACTAGATTAGCATAGCCATTGAAAGTAGCAGTGTGCTCAGTGGGAGAGTATGATTTTGCTAAATAATGTTTTATGAAGAGTATTCTAGAAACATTAAGCATAAGGTTGTCATATATAAAATGATTAAAGTTTTACACAAAAGAAGCTGTAATTCCAGCAAATGAAGTAATTTCATTCTCCTGCTGTTTTCACCTTGAGAAGCAGGCTGAAAATGGACAGGATCACTCTGTGATGCCGTATTACATCCAGTATGAATCCCCCTTGTTTGAAGTTAATGAACCCTCAGTACATAAATCTGGGGTAACGGACAGTTCCAACATTTTCCTCAACAATTTCCTTTGTATCACTTGGAATCATCCATTTTTTAAAAAAATTCCTAGTTATGGGTTCATTTCCCAATTTGGCTAGTAAGTTATTTTCATCCCTTGCTCAAAATAAACATGTATTTCACTTATGAGGTTTGCTTTGATTTCCTAACACTCACCACTGATGACAGGTCTTATGTATATCCGAAAGCACGTGCCATACGTTCAGGCAGACAGCTATACATTTTGATTTGCACTTTAAATAAATCTAACCTTATCTGTTTCCTAGTCTTTCAGGGTTTTTGAGAAAATATTTTAAAAGTTAGACTTTCAAAATAAGGCCAAAACAAATGCTGTTTTTTTTTTAAGACTAGGGATGTTAATAATTATGATTCTTGCCTAACTATTAATTTCATTAGTTTCTAATTGCACAAAAGTGTTTTTTAACCATATCTGTTTCCTAGTCTCTCATTGTTTTTCAGAAAATACTTTAAAAGTTAGACTTTCAAAATAATGCCAAAACAAGTGATGGGTTTTTTTTTTAAAGACTAGGGATGTTAATAATTATGATTTTTGCCTAACTATTAATTTCATTAGTTTCTAATTGCCCTAAAACTGTTTTTAACTCATCTTAAATATATTCTACATGTATTTTATATTACTGACAAATTGACAGAGTAAGGATGGGCAATCATCCCGGAACTGACTGCTGGCATAATGTTTAAGAGAGGAGCAAGCAAGCCTGCATCTACCAAACTTCAAACAATACGATGAAAACTAAAATAAATAATAAAAATTATGCATAAACTCAATGTTATGTACATACATTTATTTTAAAACTTGAAATCTATAGCCCAGATGAGAAAATCATTTGCTCAAAAAGTCAATTATTTGAATATTAAAATATCAAATTACAACAACAATAAATAGTGCTTGTTTATAGCTGTAAAGCTTTAGGCATCTCAATGTTTTAAAATCTCAAAAATAAATAAATAAATAAAATCTCACACATCCATATGGGTACATTTTAAGCTGTAGCAAAGAGAACAAGAAAAGGCTGCATATTAGAGAAGTGGGAAAGGCTGAGCGCACATAAAGGCCACTAGTTATGACAGATTACAAAGCCAATCGGTTCTTCTAGTTCTAATACCATCATGGATGTTTTAAATTTTGGAGAGTAGGTGAGCGCCTAAAAATATTCAATAGCAAAAGTATAAAATTAAATGTGAAGCCGGGCGGTGGTGGCTCAAGCCTTTAATCCCAGCACTCGGGAGGCAGAGGCAGTCTGATTGATCACTGTGGGGTCGAGGCCAGTCTGGTGGACAAAGTGAGTTTAGGACAGCCAAGGCTACACTGAGAAACCCTGTCTCGAAAAGAAAATCAGCATAAATAAATAAATAAAATGTGAAGCTTCATAGGGTCAGAATGATATTGACTTTGGGTCTGGTTCATTTCAGTGTGTGATTTTATTTGCAAGGTTTTAATTAAACTATAGCTTATTTTTTTATTGACAATGGATTCTTCACTTATATAATACATGCAAATCAATATGGTGGTTTGAAATAGATATACTTCAAGACCCTGCTATATCACTCTTGGTATAGCTGCCTAGGATGTTGCATCCTACCACAAATACACTTGCTTAACTATGTTCATTGCAGCTTTATTCTTTTCTATTTTTTATTTTATTTTTTATTTTGTGTGTGTGTGTGACAGGGGTTCTCTGTGTTATCTTGGCTGTTCTGGACTCCCTTTGTAGATTAGGCTGGCCTTGAACTCACAGAAATATGCCTGTCTTTGCCTCTACAGTTCTGGGATTAAAGGCGTGCACCACTGTGCTCAACTTGCATCTTTATTCTTAATAGACAAAAACTAGAAACAACTAGATGTCCCCCAACTGAAGAATAAATAAAGAAAGTAAAGCTTAATTTTAAAAGAATAACATTTCTAAAGTTATACCACACAATTATACCATGTGAACATAACTGTCTGGAAGAAATACGTTATAGAAATAAACAAATTGGGGACTCTGTTTTAGTCAATCACTGTGGGATGGGAGTACTAACTTCAAGGAAGGCATCTCAACTGGATAGTGCAATCTTTTTCTATAAAAAATCTGAGGCTTAGAGCTGGAGAGATAGATCGCCTAGTGGTTAAAAGCATCTGCTCTTCTGGAGGACCCAGGTTCAATACCCAGCACACACACGACGACTCACAACTCTCTGTAACTAG
Source organism: Acomys minous (assembly GCF_964271855.1). NCBI lineage: Eukaryota > Metazoa > Chordata > Mammalia > Rodentia > Muridae > Acomys > Acomys minous. The sequence goes on along the minus strand of NC_140498.1, from coordinate 31,481,147 downwards.
CTCAAGCAAATCAACACCATCACACAGACATACATGCAGGCAAAACACCAATGCACATAAAATTAAATGTCTTAAAAAATTAAGAACCTGAAGTTTCATCTACCATATGTAAACAAATGTTTGCATTAGAATCCAAAAATGAGTTTAGTCCAGGGTAGGATTATGCCTGTAAGATGAAATGGTTTTAAAAATACAGTATTACTAATTTTTCTCCTTTTACTATACTAATGAAATAGCATTCAATACAACAACAAAGTATACCAAACCAGACAGAAAGCACTGGTTGTCCGAAGTTGCTATTCTACATACTTAAATTGTAGAAAATCACAGAAGTCCAAGAATAGCAACGATTTAACTAGGCAAAAAGCTAGAACTAACACAGATTATGGCTTTCCTAGGCATAGTTCCATTAATTCACAAGCTCACCTAAAGAAACCCTGAAGACAACCGAAGAAATAAGTAATAATGACAAAAATATTAAGCTTGACTCTAAGGAGGAAAAAACTATAGATATTTTATTTGGCTAAAGCCTTTGAAAATGATATTAGACGACACTTGGGTTGTGTATTCAGAATTATTTTATAGGTTTGAAAATAAAGATGTACTTAGACATGTTACTGTTATTGATAAATTATGTTTACAGTAATATAACTGTAGGACTTATGAATCAGCCACACTGAAAGTCATATCAATTACAGCATTACAAATATTCTTGGCAGTGTAAATATATAGATATTAATATAATAAAAATCAATAGTCATTACTCTACATGTCTTGAGAAACATTATTAAATTATTGGAAAATATTTATTTTAAATCTATTTGCAATAAATATTGCTACTCAGAAACTTGAATGTCCATATAGTAAAATTTACAGAGTCATGATTAAAATAAAGAGTAGGATTTTTGTGGCCATTTGTGTTTGGAAATATGTATTATAAAATATAAACTGTTCTTAAAATTTGACACTATGTTTTCAGAAATACTTCTACAAATAAATTTATAAAACTGATTGCTCTAGATTCTCAAAAACAGTAAGAATGATTATTAATGACAAAGAAACACACACACACACACATATACACACACTGTTCCATTTTATGCCTGCCAGAAAGAAACCATTCACAATTGTTTAAGAGGGTGTTTGACATCATTTCATTTAACCCTTTCACTGCATGTAGAGATCATACAAGATCTCTACCTCTCTGTGCCAACACGTGGTGGAATTTACTTCTCGTAAATATGAGCGGCTCCATTTCTGAAAATGAACTTTTAAAAATGTGACTACGGAAGTCTTTTATCAAAGACCTCTTAAGATACTTGGAGTTGTATGGAGGATTTCATGTGGGCTTCAAAGGTTCCGAGCTCTGGAAAAGCACACAGGGTACGGAATGTGGGGCTGTTCCCAGAAGCTGAGAACAGCTAGCCAACAAGTAAGGTTGTCACTGATGCAGTTGAGAGGAAATTAATTCTGCCAACAGCCAACGAGACTGCGAAGGAATTCTGAGTCCCAGATGAAAATTCAACTTTGATCAGCACATTGGCTACAGTGTGATGAAATTGTGAGCAGAGGCCAGTTAGCCCATGGAGTGACTGCTGACCTACAGGACTGCACAACCACAGGCTGTCCCTTCACTCTTTACAAATCTTCTCATTCTTGGCAATAGTTTATTTAGCAGGCAAAACCCAATACACTTTGCTTTTACCAATCTGTGTGAGATTTATATACCTCTGTTGCCCAGCTCTAATATCAAAGTACCTGACAAGAAAAAGAAAACATCTTCTCACACTGATTCTCCAAATTGGTTCTAATATAACTAATGCAAATTAACTTATAAGTCTTTAAGTCTCAAGTGGGAAATGTATGTGTACATGTGCTGTGCAGCAATCTCCTTGGAGATTAAAATCCTTCCATCTTGGGGGAAGCTTGTTAAAACACAGGGTGGTACAGGGGAGTTGAAAGATTCCATCCTTCAGAGAGGCTTCTCGTGTTCACGAATTATACAAACACTTCAGTGGCTTCAGCTGGCCCTGTAGCCAATCATGTATAAGCAATAGGAGCACCTGGGAGACCGTCAGACACGGGGAGCTGCCTGGCGAAAGCATAGACTAGCTAAGGTAACTGGGAAGAAACAGAGACCAGCTGCGTATACCTGGAAGATGAAGCCAATTGTGCAGCCAGGATGACTGTTCTCTAACTTACTGAGCTGTGGGTAAGATGCGCAGTGTGTTCCCGGTTTCTGGCTTTTGTCACCTGCCATCCGGATGAAGTGGGCTTTTTGTGATGTAGCTATGTTTCACTCATTTCTGGTCCTGTAAATAAGCCCTCAACAATATCCCTGTAAATAACCCACCAAAAATTCAATGGTCAACAGAGTTGGACTTTGGTGGTACTCTTCCTGTTGTCTACCATAGGATCATTATTAGAAGGAGTGATGTTTGTTTATACCTCCCTAAAGACAGCGTCACACTGCGACGCATTAACCATGTAATCAGGTTTCCCAAAAGCACCTAAAGATGGCATATGTGTATAAATGCAAAAATTCATTTTACGTATAAAGCAACCATATTGTTTTGAAAAAATTAAAGCCCTGATGTAGTTTAAGACTGCTAAATTTATGTTTGCATCCAGAGTGTAGGAACAAGTCACATGTGTGTCGTCTGTTACTGTAAGAGTTAGTGACAGCATACTTGTCTTAGCATTTGTGTAAACTACATACCTCAAATTCTCATTTGTAACTTAGGCAGAATGAATGTTAAAGAGCATTACCCAATTTCACCCAAATGGTGGCAATGTTCAGAAGCATAATATTTAGGAAAACAAAAAAGTTGCCATCAATTTTATATCATGTATGGTCGAATAATTTTATTATTAGGCATCTACTCATATGCCACACAGTAGAGGAATTAGAAGCAGGCATTGGCAGTGGCCTGAACAGGCGTGACACCGATATGTGAAACAGTCAGACACACTTAGAGGTGGTGATGGTGAAGACCCCCAAGTCCAGCTTGCTCAAAGTTAGTCACCGGCCAACATTCTCACATATTCTGATGACCAACTAAGACATATAATTTTTCCCCCAAGTAAGTAACCAGAAAAGCAGTCAACAATAAGAATAAAACAAGTGCTCCAGTGAAATGGTCAGGAACATAGATTGATTTATGTTCTATATCTCCCACTAACAAATTCTCCAGCCATTAAAGCCCTACTTTTAAATATTTAATGAAATAAATGATACCTAATTCTTGATTGTTACTGTGCCATGTAATTCAGAGGAAACAATGGTTACAGTAATAGATGGTCACGTCATAAATGGTGAGAGAAAACAAGACCAGTAACAGTTAAGTGTTAGAAGAAGAGGAGGAATAAAGAATGTGAAGGCCTAAGAATGGGAGGGGTGCTGCTAACTGCGATATTCTGGACAACACTGCTGCCCAATCAGGAACTCAAGAGCTGTAGTTACTTAAATATGATCTGCACAAGAAAAAACAGACCCAAATCCCAGCATACAGATGGGGTAGATGATCTCCATAATGCATTCCTTAATAAGGAGTTAGTGACAGTTAATACCTGCTGTGGGAAGTAGGGTCAATTTCTACTGAAGCTATGTTCACTGGTAGCTTCCTCACCTCTAATTGATAGCTCCACACCCATGCAAATATGGGTAGTGGTAATTTATGGGGTATGAGGAAAAAAAACTGAGTTGGAAGGCATTGGTGATAGAGAAGTATAAGGAGAATTGGAAGAGCAAATGAGGTCACAAGTGATAATATTTCATGGTATATACGCATGAAGTCAAGATAGAAAGAATGATAATATTATTTCCTATCTCACTGTCTCTGAGTACTGAATGTACTGTACTGTCACTCAGTTTATACAGAGAACAAGTCAACTATTGTCATTTAACTGACATGAATATTAGGTTACGCTGTTTTTCATTAGAAAATAAAAGCCAAAATGGAAAACGTAAAGAAACAAATATAAAATAAAAGAACAGCCTTCTTAAGAGTTAGAGTTATCCATAGATATTAGAAATTTCAGACTTTTATCTAAAATGTTATTTTGTTGGACAGAGGAAAGTCTTATTTCAGCCACTCTTTGCTGTTTTCTAAGTACTAATGAAATCAGTAGCAATCTAATTGTCGGTCTTTGATTTGATAAGGTACATCTGAGGACAACTTAAAGGGTTATTTCATTCTTAGCGATATTGGCATCTTCCATAGTAGAAAGCCTTTCTCACTCAGTCAATCATATTAAATGGAGTTCAGACAGGAATCGATTATTCAAGATTTGGATGAGTCTTTGTAGGAATTTTTATTAATAGAATGGTTTCTTCAAATGGTCCTACTCTAAACATATTTTCTGCTGCTGCAAACTATGAATTATCATCTTGTTCAGAGAATAATTAATAAAACTCTTCCCCCCCCCCCCGGAAATGTACAATTTAGTGTTTCTATTGCTCCTCACTCCAGTTTAGGGAGCTTCCTTTTCCACTTGTTGAACCTGGTTCTAATTATTATCATAATGACTTCTCACCCACAACTTAATGACTAAATAATTGATATGTTTGTGCATTCTCAACACATATGATTTTACAATATTAAATATGAAAGAAAAGGACATTATAATCACCTAGGAGTAGATTAAAAATATTCTCCAATATAGAAAGTGTTACAGTGCAGTGAAGTTAAACGGCAGCTAATAACAATCCTGTAATTTATGCTGGATTCATACTTAGGGTTAAGTACTCCAGCACAGGCACTCATTCACCTTGGAGATTATGTTTCATTTCCTACATAATCCTCAAATTAACAAGATATACATGTTGCCATCAGTCCCATTTCTTAAGCACAGTAACTTTTATTGTCCTAAAGTGTCCCCTTGGGTCATCTTGCTATGGAAGCAGTTAATTTTTCCCCATGTTTGCAACCTAGCTTTATTTAACAGAAAGCCGTAAATAGCCCTGCATACTAAATACAACTAATTACAGGTTGTAGGAGCAGAAAGTTCAATATTTTCATGCATAAACACACAACCAGAAAATATAATTTAATAAAGCTACATTACTTGGCGTATTCAATAGATTTATTTATGGAATTCGGGTAGATCTAAATAGGAAAAAGACATATTGATAACTTGTATGAACTCATTTAAAAAAAAAAAACAAGCTTACGACATCAGTTTTCTCATAATTTCCCACTGAGGTTCCCAGTGTGGCGCAATGTTAAAGTTTTCTTATAGAATTATTCAGGGTGGCTTAATCTTAAAATCAGCTGGAATGCCCAATGGTACCAAGCCTGTCAAGAATGCATGGTAAAGGGCTGTTAATGAAGCGTTTAGGAAGACCATTTGCATAAATTCCTTTCCTTTAACCCAGTCATTTCAAATGCTGTTGCTTAATGGTCAAAATCATGAGCAATTCTAGTGAGGACTTAAGTGTTTTTCAGACAAAGGGCAGAAGCTGTGCTCGGGTCTTTAAGTGCCCAAAGTTAGGAACCTGGAATGGAACAGGTGGGTTTTGTGATGGAGACATTTAAAATTAAAAGGTCTGTCCATGACCAAGTACCTCACATAAGGTAGCTTCAACAACAGAAATCAATTTTTTCTTCTAGTTGTGTAACCAGAGTTCTGAGACCAAACTTGCCATAGAGTTGTCTGCTCTAGATCTGTCTCCTTGGCCTGGTCATAGCTACCTTCTTCTCCTTAGGTCTTTCTTCATGTATGTTTTCCTGTCTGTATCTATGTCCTAATCTTCCATGTAAAGGCCAATAGACTCACACAGTTCAAATACATTTATGTCCTTGACTATTTACGCAAACAGCCTGTTTTCATGTGCAGTTGGCCCTAAGGTTCTGGTACTAAAAAGTAAAGAGATAAGAGATCAGTAATAGACTCCAAATGGCATTGTAGTTGCTATGGATTACTGCTCAGAGACTGTTAGCCTTGGTGAATTCACACACAGGTTTTGGTTCATTTGTCATAATATCAGAGGACATGTAAAACGTTTTTCTATTTCAGAAAATTCTTCCCAGTGTCAGTCAGCAATGAATCTTCTCTTTGCAGTTATGAACTTCTTAATAGGCCTTAAAAAAAAAGAACAGACCCCCATGTTACACCAGATTATAGATGTAATACTTTTTTATTTTCTGGTGATGCATCCCAGATTTAGCTTTAAAACTGGAACTTGAGAAGTACTTGGGGATATCAATAAGAGAGGAAGGCAAAAGCTGACATGGGACGCAAGAAGTCCATCAGTAAATCATGTGCTCAGCTAGCATGCTGAATGCTGCCCAGAAAACAGGATCAGTCTTTTCCTGATGTGTAAAGTGGCTTTGACGCTGAAGGCATTTAGCTAATTGGAAACTGTAGGAGGAAACTTACTTACTATTTGGCAGAGACCTGAAGGATCTGAAAGAGTAGTAGGCCAAAAAATTCATATGTCAGAAATTCCTGAGATTTTTCCTGAAGAATCTTCATGATGCCACACAGATATTGAATAAAAATGATAGATATGCAACGTACTGTTACACTCTTTATCAACAGCCACTGGTTATAGAGACACACCTTATTTTATATGACTATGGTTAATGATCGAATTGCTATTTGTGTTATAAAAGACAAATGAAGTTAAATCATATTTAGATGATTTAATAGATAATTATATAGATTTAAATTATTAATGCAAACATAATACCAGGAAAGTATGAATAATTAATGATGTACTTATAAATAATTTCTATTAGTGAAATAGATTAAGAAAATGATTTGTCCTTACCAGTGGGCTCTTAAATATTTAACAATAACTATCACTGACATCTTTTAGATTCACCTTAAAACCCTAACAGTTAGGCCTCTTTTTATAATACAGATTGCATTTTTAAACAGAAATAAAGCCAACCATGAGGTAGTCATAGGTAGGCATTTTTTCCTCCATTTCATTTACAAATATTTTACAATGGCTGAGACACAAACAGTATTGCATTTTCCATATTCATAAAGAAATGTTTTTTCTTTAAATATTAAATATGAAAGAGGTTAAAAAATGTGCATTTCAGCAAATTCCTTTTTTTTTCATACTAGACTATAGGGTTTGCAGTATATATGCTTTAATTTTACGTTATCCTGGCAAGAAGTAAATGTTTAAGAAAGCACTTCATGTACTTGCTTTCCAAGCACTGATTATAAAAGATTGATAAGAAGGTGCTTGCCCAGGTTGAAGGCTATCAAATGCACAGTTTCCATTAGTTTGTGCTGAACAACTGACAAAGACCAATGACTTTCTTCCTTCCTGGTTTGTCTACTTCTCCATGATGCAGTATGGGTGCTGCCGATTGGATGCAGCACTTTTTGAGACTTTTAAGACAGATTATGTTCTGTGGCTGGTCATATTTCTGTTGGTTTACTACTCTTATTAGCTTCATAGAAAGCACGTAGCAAATAAATGAATCCATATAAATAAGAAATTGACTGTTATACATCCCTTATCAAGACACATATTTGTGTTCATATATAAGCACATAAAAACAGTAGTTATGAATCTTATAAGGTCCCCTGCTTTTTCTTATACCAGTTCTCTTCATTGCCTGCCTTTACCTCTTTTAAGTGTGTCTCTGTGTGAATGCATGTGTATGTATGTGTGTGTGCTTACGCACACATACTGAAGTGTGGGGTATGGGTACACTTATGTGAGTGTCTTCCCATGTATTTGAGGCTAAAGATCCTCATCACGTGTCATCTTCAGGAATGCTATCCACCTCTTTAAATAGGGTGTTTTACTGCCCTGAAGCTCAGTAGTTAGGTTAACCCAGCAAGCCATGGGACCCAGTGATTCTGTCTCCATATCCTCAACTCTCTTTGCTTGTGCTTTTGTTTTCATTTTTTTAATGTATTGACTCTCCCCAACACTAAACCTGGCCTTTTTCTGTTGGTTCTAGGGATTGAATAAGGTTCTCACACTTTTTATTTTAAGGATAAAGTTAATTCTAGCTGGTTGGTCAAAGCACAGGCCATCACTGTGGAAATGAAGGCACCAGAGGCTTAAAGCTGCTGATCACATCATATCCATAAAGAGGAACTGAGAACCATGCTTCAAGCTAGTGCTGAGCACCCTCCCTACACCTATGCTGCCCAGATCCCTTGCCCAAAGAACAGGCTCACATACAATTAATACAAGTCTTTCCATATCAATTAATGTAGTCAAGACAAACCCCAAAAACATGCCTTGGTAACAACAAGCATTAGCTACCACACTGCATTTTGGAGAATGAATACTCAACCTATACACTCATTTTTTTTTTCAGCTCCCCTGTGTTAGGCCACATGTTCCTTGAGTAGAGGATTTGTCTTTTTTCACTTGAACTATTTCATGGTTTTTGTTAGAAAAACAAAAGAGGTGACTTCCACTAAAATGTTTATTTATTTATTTTTAATTTATTCTTGTTACATCTCAATGGTTATCCCATCCCTTGTATCCTCCTATTCTTCCCTCCCTCCCATTTTCCCCTTATTCCCCTCCCCTATGACCTTTTCTGAGGGGGACTTCCTCCCCCTGTATATGCTCATAGGGTATCAAGTCTCTTCTTGGTAACCTGCTATCCTTCCTCTGAGTGCCACCAGGCTTCCCCCTCCAGGGGACATAAAAGCAGGTCTGAAGAGATGGCTCAGTGGTTAAGAGCACTGACTGCTCTTGCAGAGGGCACAGTTCAATTCCAAGCAGCCATCTGGCAGTCAACTGTTGGTGACTTCATTTTTTGAGGATCTGGCACTCTCACATACCCATTTATAAGGCAAGTACTTTATCAATTGAGCTAACTCTCCAGAACTTGCCTGCCTCTGCTTCATAACGATGCAATGTGATTTTATATATCATGTTTGAAAATGCTAATTGAATTTATGGACTGAACAATGATTCTCTTTAAAATATCTCTACATGCTCTGCTTTAAACTATGATTTACTTATCTCTGTTATAATTTATGATCTCATCACTTTTGTTCTTATTTACTGCAACCTGATAAAATGATTTACTCTTACACAACAATATTTATTCCAAGAATATTTTAATGGGGTCTTCCGCACAGACGCCTATGAAAAATTAAAACCCTAGCTCGTACAATCTTTGGAGTAACTCTGTTTTTATTCTACCTTATTAAACAAACGTCTGGAAAATTTGCAGGTGTTGTTATTCACGACTTTCTTCTACAGTTCCTTTCATGATATTGCTTTCACTGTGTAATTAAGTAAGTGTCATAGTTTGCTTGCTATTGGGATAAAACACTGACCAAGAGCAACTTGGGAGGAGAGGTTGTATTTAATTCAGATGCGTTGATTACATCCCATCATGGAGGGGAGACAGGAATTTAGGCAGGAGTTGAGGTAGAAACTATGGTAGGAAATTCTTACTGGCTTCTTTTCCATGGCTTGCTCAGCTACCATTTTTTTTCAGTCAGGACCACCTGTCTGCAGTGGTACCACCAACAATGGGCTGGCCCTTCTCCCATTAATTATCAATTAAGCAAATGCCCCCACCGACTGTCTGGCTACAGGTAGATGTGGGGTAAGAATTTTCTCAATTGACTCTTCCCAGATGACTCCAGCTTGTGTCAGGTCAGTAAGGATCTACTAACTTGCAGAAAGGAGGTGGGAATTCAGTGCCAACTGAACCCTCATTATATGCGGGTCACAGGAGTCTTCTCATAGTACAATGAGCATTGATCAGTGATGGATTATAAAGAGGAAATTTTGCTTCTGACATGAGAAGAACGTTACAAAGAATGATCAGAGATAGGGGTATCATTCCAGTAAAACCGCAGCCATTACAAAACACAGAGATGCAATGGAAACACACTAAGAGAATAAAAGATTAGGAAATTTTAGTGCATTGATTGCAGCACAAGAAGAAACAGTTAAATGTTAAACCTGAACAATGTAATTCATAGGAACTCTTATGAACACATTTTGAAACATTTATCTCCATGACAGGAATATTCCTTGCTCAATAGCTAATACGCTTTATGAAAATTCACAGAAGAAATAACCTTGAAATGTACCTAGTCTGTACAAAGTAATACTATTAATAATTATTTGGACATAGTGAAGTATAAATAGATGTTATTTGAAAAGGAAGGAAAAACTCTCTGCCTTAGAATTTAGTATAATGAATTTCTAATTTGCTCATTAGTGAAAAATGTGTAATGATATACTTTCTGCAATAATCCAAATATATGATACAGAAATATATATATATATATATATATATATATATATATATATATCTACAGTAATAAAATATATATTACAGCCAGTATAAAGCAGTGATAAAATATAAATAAAAAGGGCTAGTTTTAGTAATGAAAAATAAGTTAGTATCCAGCATAAGCCAACTAACTAAGGTCATGAAGTACATGATGAGAAGTATTGATAGGAGGAAGACTGAAGAAGAGGCTAGACACTTGCCGCCTTTACAAGCATTCAGAATTAGAAATTTAGCACATAACGAAGTTTTAAAACCACTGACTAAATCGAAGGGAGAAAATAAACATATATAAAACATGCAGACACGAAGGTATTCCATGACTACAAGCGTGAAAGTACACATGAATACATAGTGTGAAGCCACCACAACATTTCAAAAGTGGGAACTACTTTGAAGACATCTCAGAGTAAAGAAAACAAGCACAAATCTTGACACAAATTTGAAATATACAAATAACAACACATTATGAGAAAATGTTCTATTAGAACTAGAAAGAGTTAAACTCTTTGTGTGGTAGCCATGGCACCCTTGTACTTCACAGTCAAAGAGGTTACAAGTATGAAGCCATGACTGTATCACAAGTCAAGGATTCTGAGGACAGCTAGAACACGTGGTGAGACACATGCTGAGACCCTATTTTTTACAGAAGCAAACAAACAAAAACAACAAACCCTCTTCCCAAAACAAAACCTGCAAGAAAGAACAGAAAAAAAAAAAGCAAAAAATGTAAATAGATAAATTTTTACTTTTATAGCACAGAGAATGAGAATGAGGACAGAAGGAACAGAGAAAGGCACGATGCATCAAATTCAAATCTCGTATCACAAGAACGCTACCAGCATTCAGACATAAAGACCAACAATTGGATTTTATCCTAGATCACATAATATGAAGAATTCTTTCGAAGAATTCTTTTCTGATTATTTTCGTGAGGTTAACATTTGTTGTTCAATATTTTGAAGCTATTATGTGTAAAATAAATATTACTCATAAAGAACAATATAGTCAGTAGAAAAGTGTATTTTCTATCATTTAATAATAAGTCTTTACAATGCTAGCCAAAATCTTAAAACCAATTTTTATAAACCAATATTGAAGTTCAAATGGAAAAAGACTATGCAGGAAAAATGCATAAGAAAAACTGTATTTGGGGACTAGCTCTACAAGTTATAGATAAATCCAAAGAATTTTCCATAAGTAATGCAATAAATATCCTAGTGGTCTACAAATAGAAAAACATACTAGTAGCAACAATAAAGCATCTGGCAATTGGTATGATGCCTATCATATATATGAAGATAGCATCTTAGCATCTCAAACTATTGGGTTAGAAATAAACTTTTAAAAACAAATATTACTGATAAAATTGGGCACATTTACAAACAAAAGCCAGAAAGCACCTTATACACACACACACACACACACACACCAAACCACACACACCTAACAAATAAACATGTAAAAATAACTTGTAAAGTAAAGACACTGATTAGATTATGCATGATACAGAGAGTCAATCCTAGACGAACCAAAGACATAAACATAAATATTATAATTAAAATTTAAGTCAACATGAATTCCTCTTAAACACATTGGTGGGAAAGAGTTCATAATCATGACTCAAAAAACTGTCAATAGAATGGACTGGTAGGGTCCATGACTAACTAAACATGTACTTGAGGCTGGGTGTGGTGGCATGTACCTTTAGTCCCAGCACTTGGGAGGCAGGGTTATGAGTCTGAAGTTAAGCTTATTTATATAGTAAGGACCTTGTCACATTCAAACAACAGCAAAGTGTCCAGCATGTTAAAAAAAAAAAAAGCGCAATGGAATATTATTCAGCTTTTAAAAACAAGGAAACCTTGAAATTTGCAGGCAAATTGATGGAACTAGAAAAGATCATCCTGAGTGAGGGTAACCCAGACCCAGAAAGACACACATGGTACATACTCACTCATAAGCGGATATTAGCCACATACTACAGGATTACTACACTACAACATAGAGACTGGAACAACAGCCAAGGACAGTGTATGATGTGGACCTAGACCCTCTGCTCAGATGTAGTAGCACAGTCTCCTTGTGGAGAGTAGGGACTACTTTGGACACGCACTCTGGCCACCAAACTTAGATCACTTCCCCCACACCTCCCTGGCAGGACTGCCTTGCCAGGCTACAGACGAAGCAGCTATGGGTAGGGCAGATGAGACTTGATAGGCTGAGGCCAGATGTTAAAGGAGGAGGTCTGCCCTTTCTGAGGACTAGGGGCAGGAGGCAGAAGGGATGAGGGATGGAGGGGGAACAAGAGGGAATGAGGGAGGGGGATACAACTGTGATGCGAAGAATTTAAACTGCAGAACAAGCAGGTAACTTACATTGCTAATCCCATTATATGAGAATAGCTCTGAGACTGGCTGAGACATGAATGTCTAGGCTTAGACAATGCTTCTTGTTGGCTACAGAACCCCTATGAATTACTATTAGATACCATTCTCCATACTGCATGAATGAAGATTTACAGATGTCTCTTTTTCTGCTCATACAAAGAACAGAAAACCAGACTTAATTGTTCTGTGCATTACACACACCTTATAAAAACTTACACTTTTAGGACTGTAAATGCTTTCGAGAAATTATATGCTTTCAGAACAAAAGACCAGACACTGACATTGGATCAACCCTGAGGGGATGCATTCCTCTCAGTGTGCTGGACACGGTCATCCTGTATCCTTCAGGTTCCAGCACCAATTGCTTTGATTGCTGTTCCTCATCAGAACAAGACAGCTCCCTGGATATTTTCAAAGGAAGCTTCTAATCCCAATTGGTCCAGCATTTCAGACTATCCAACACAGGACTCTAATTAAGCCTGGAATTTCTCAACATTTAGAAACTGGACCACAAATGTGATTCCTAGTTTGTTTAACCATTTCCCCAACTTTATTTGGGCCCCACTAGGTATTATTTGTTGCAAATCAGCCAGAAGAAACCTTAAGAGAACTATGCCTTACTTCCATTACTGGGGGTCAGGTAGGTTTTTGGTTGCTTTCTTGGGCTATAGAGGGTTATTATCAATAGGAGTTCATATAAGTTATTATAGGTCTTGTTTAGAGAGGAAACAAGGTTAGATTCAGGGATGTCTATTTTCCCTTATCTTACATTCCTAGGTTTGGAGATAGGGGTTGAAAAGACAGAAGGAGGAAATATAGAAATATATAGAGAAGATAAAACAAAAAGTAGATTAGTGAATCTACTCCTCATCTTAATGACTCTGTTGCCACTCACAAAGTTATTTTTTAATTCACTGGAAGAGAATTTTGTACATAGATGCAACATATGTTTAATTTAAGATGCAGTGGTATAGAATTCAAATGTAAGATAATTCTTTACACACACACACACACACACTATATATTTCTATTCTAATATGAGGTATTATACCCATATAATTCAATTATAATACAAAGTTTACTTCCAATACTTTGAAAGTGCTATTACAGGCTATGTAGGAAATATAAATTGTACAAGTTAATTATTAGTTGATCAAATAATGGTCATGTCAATCACTAGAGTACTTGTATCATAAGAATGTACATTTTAGGTGTGGCAGATATATATGATTCTATAGAAAGATACGGTAGGGATAATTAGATAAAGTCTTCAAAACCCCAGAGACATACAGAATATGTCATTTAAAAATGTTTTTATTATTTCAGATTACTGACAATGAGACAGGTTAACTCCTGGAAACACCCCTTCTACCTCAAAGAGGATGATGAGCATCAAAGAACTTCCTTATGAATTATGGCTTCAAATGTGGCAAACAAGCCACTCGGCAAAATGTCCTCATTTCTACCACAGACAGATTTCTGCCTAAAACAAAAAAAGGGCAAGCTTGGATGCAGGCAAAGTCAATGGCTATATTCTACCAAGACAGGGTAAATAAGTCCCCAATAGTTCCTGCCTCACAAATATGTCTATCAGATATATCGGACCAGAAGGCTGAAGATGCTCCAACATTATAGTTTTGGGTGACTGGTCAGGTAGCAATCTCTCTGTCATCTTCTCATTTGGAAAGCTACTAACCTGCATTCCCGGTATACTCAGGTAATCAATTTTATTTCTTTTCAACTCTCTGATAGAGTTGAAGACCAGGTAGCTTAGTTTTACAGTGAAACAGTTGTTTAGTGGTTAAGATGTTTTTTGGTATAGATAGATGTTTTATGTTGATAATGTGAAGATGTGATGGAGATTGAGTTACAATCAGAATTTTAGATGCACCAAGATAGGAAAGATGTTTTCTCCAAGGCTATTAAATACAAATAGCCAAAACACTAAGAATGTAACATTTTTGTTATTCCTGATTGCATCATGGTTCTTGCTATAGGTTGTTTATTGTATGTAAAAAAATGTTTAATTAGAAAAAGATTTCACAGATCTGCTAACTCTGTCTTTTAAAGATGAACTAAGTAGTAGCTGACAGAAAGTTGCTATAATACCTATTAGATATTGTTTTTTCTGTCTGTGAGTAGGAATACACTTAGTTCACATTTGTTAGTTAAAAAGGAAACTCTCTAAATACTCTTAAGTAGAGAATTTGTAAGGTGAGACACTCCTATGTGCAACATGAAGTCAATTCCTCACTGCCTTTGTTCTCTTATTAATTTTCTCCTAATATTATTAAGTGATAATCAGCTTTAAACATATAAATGTATGTAATATTAATAGGATTGTTTCATTCATACCCTGTTCAAATGTGTTCACTCCTCTCTCTCTCTCTCCCCTTTGCCCCTCCCCCTCCTTCTGCCTTCCTCATGTGTGTGGTATACAGTTTTGCACAAGTGTATAGGAGTGTATGTGAACCCAAGCATGATTGTTTTCCATCAGTCATCAGTTTCTGCCTTTATCTTTTGAGACAGGGTCTCTCACTGAATCTTGAGCCCCTGCTTTTCAACCAGAGTCAAAGCAATTGTGTATTTAACTAGTATCCCACACTCCAATGCTGGGTTTGCAAATATCTTTAGCTGTTACCCAGTTTTCAAATGGATGTTGATACCCAAACTCAGGTCCTCATGATTTCACATAACCCCTCCTACACAATGAGCCATTTCCCCACCTCTATTCTCTCCCTCATTCAAGACAATAACATCACTCTTAGATTCAGGCTCTACAGAAAAGCAGATCATTCATTTATATTGGATAAACTGAAGAGATTAACAAAGGCAGGGAAATAAACCACCATGCTTTGTAGTGTCAGGCCACTGAGATGAATCTGTGGGTAAAGGCAACTGTCCCCACACCTAAAAATTTGAGTTTCACCCCCAGAACTAACAGTCAAAAGAACCTCTAGTTAGTGGTCTTCCGAAACCTGGATGTGCAGTGTGACATGCCAGTGTTCACAATATACAGAATTACTAAATCAATAGTATACCATAATAACAAATTAAGAAATTCCAGAAAAAAGCAAGATAAACCATATCTCAGTTATACCTCTCAGGCATCTTGTACTTTGCTACATCTGTGCATGTTATAAAGATTAGTCAGAATAGTGAATCAGAGTAAAATCTGATTTCTGAAATGCCAAGCTCACAAACTGTAAGCCTGGCATTCTTAATGATCACTTCACACTAATGATGGAATCCTTTATATAAAGTTGACTTTTCTTCTCCCTAAACTTCTTTGAAGTTCCAAAGGAATGTTTTTCCTAAAGATATTGCAACTCTATAGTTGGTGCTCTCAAATTCTATTTTCTAATACAATTAGATTCTTTTCATTGTAAAGCAAGTAAAAATTGGAAATACCGAAGGTTCTGAACAAGGCAAAACTAAAGACTATCTAACTATGAACTGGCTGTTAACAGCTTGGTATAGTCCCCTCCTGTTTTATGTATTTATTTCTTGTCAGACTGAAGTACATCTTTTGAATTACAGCTCGGGGCAGAAATGAATTTGGCTAGATCTGGTCCGCATTCCACGTCTCATTCGGAACTTTGAACAAAAACTGAAAGTGATTGTAACTAATCTTTAGCACATCTGGCCTTTAGGCACCCAGACTTTAATTCTATCCTTGCAATGGCAATTTTACTAAAAATAGATGACTAAGACCTCCTGTGACTTCTTTTTCCCTTCCAGATGTACCAGCCCTCCTGCTGGCATCCCAGGGCTATTAATTAAAAGGAACAAATATAGTTGAACACACATTACTAAATGATCTCCATGGTCTTTTGCTTCAGGGATGGCAGATTCAGATATTGAAAGCAATTTCTACCAAGGAAGATTTGAGTTGAATGGGGAAGGTAATAAGGCAGTCGATGAATAGCAAGTGGTTTGGTGAGGCTATGAAGAAAAGGAAGATTATACTAATGTCCCAGACAGCATTCAGGCAGGGGAAGGGGTATAAATGACCATGCTTTAATGTCTACCATGAAAACTTAAATGAGGTTGTGACTCAAATTTAAGTAATAAAGACTATTGGAACATAGATAGATGGATAGGTAGGAAGAAGAAGAAGAAGAAGAAGAAGAAGAAGAAGAAGAAGAAGAAGAAGAAGAACAAGAACAAGAACAAGAACAAGAACAAGAACAAGAACAAGAACAAGAAGAACAAGAACAAGAACAAGAACAAGAACAAGAACAAGAAGAACAAGAACAAGAAGAACAAGAACAAGAAGAACAAGAAGAAGAAGATGACAATCTGAAACCAAATACAGAAAGAAAGTTAAAACACCAGGGAGACTTCTGGGAACTTCATGAAACATTAAGTGAATGGAGAACAGGATACAGTTAACTGGACTCCAATTTCTATAGAAAAATCCAAGGCCAGCTGGGTGTAGTGGTGTACACCTGCAATTTCAGCACTTGGGGATGCAGAGGCAAGCAGATCTCAGTGAGTTCGAGGCCAGCCTGGTCTATAGAATCCAGGACAGCCAAGGCTACACAGAGAAACCTGCTTCAAAAAACAAAAACAAAAACAAAAATCAAAAAGCAGAAAGAAAGAAAGAAAAAAAGAAAGAAAGAAAGAAAGAAGAAACAGAAAGAAAAGAAAGATTCAAAGCAAAGAAAAAATAAGGTTGAGCTGAACCCATGGAATGCAAGTTTTTACAAAGGATGAAGCATACGGTTTTGGGAGGATATCAATAGAAAAATGGACATAATAATGAATAGTGACAGTATAATGCCAACAGCCTGAGAAGAAGCAGTCCTTGCATTGGTATTAATTTGTGATGAGAGTGGTTCTTTGAAAGAACAAAAGGAGGAGGAGGAGGAGGAGCAATCACAGCAAAAGGGAGTGAAGGAAATGAAGGCAGAGGGAGAGGAGGCAAAAGGAAGAGGAGGAGGAAGAGGAAAAGAAGTAGAAGAAGTTGTTTCTGTGCCTACCTAGAAGCACAGCACATAAATGCTGAGGACAAGCATAGTTGAAAGACATTCCTGCTACTGCCTATCAAAGAATGGGTCAGAGGGTTGATGTAAACATTGAGAAGAAATAATTCCTCGTAGATTTACTGGTATGAGGACTATTCCAACTCAACTGTGAATAGGATGTAATTCTCTTACTTAAAAACTTGGTAGGTGAGACTATTACATGGAACATCAAAAGCAGAGAGGAAAGCAAAGCAAAGAGCTTTAGCTGTACTGAAGATTTCCTGGGTGCTTTTCTTGGCACCTGAAATGGTGAGAGAAACACCATCCTGCTTTTGTGTGGAGAGCTGTGAGGTGCCGCGCCTTAATATGGCGTAGGCTTCTGCCTTCCGCCATCCCGACGGCGAGAGCTCTCTAAGATAAACAAGTCCTTATATGGCAAAAGGCTGTGCAAGGGTAACTGGTGATCTGATGACGAACAGTCCTGCTCTGACGCGGACCTATGAGGAGGTGGCACCTGGCATGAGCTGATTGGCCCTTGAGTTGTACTTAAACTTGGCCCTTCCCTTCTTCGGGGCCATTCCCACTGAGCTTAATCCTGAGTAAAGATCTCGAGAAGTCTGGTTTTTGGAATCTTATTTCCACTGGACGGTGCGGCGCCGACACTTTTGCACTCCTAAAGGTCATCCAGTTCAAAATACAGCCTAGGATTAGGAAATAGGCAGTGATGCTCGTGCAGGTCTAGAAGTGCAGGCAAAGTTCAAGATGGATACATCCTGGTCCACACCAGGCTGTTGCTGTCCTTGTTTGTCTCCATGTGCTTTCCTTTTTGCTTTTCCTTTCCTTTGCTCTCCCATTGGATGCTTCTACCTGATTTCTCTACCTTCTTGTCCCTCCATTGATTCAGAGAGCTCAAGCATGTTACCTTCTTAGTAGATATTTATAATACGACATTCCTTCATCTGATGAGGTGTTTATTTATTTCTTTTAACAACCCAGTAAATATACGGCAACAATTTTGTTCATTGTGGCTTTATAGTGTCTTGTGGTCTAGACTGAACCCTAACAGACAAGCACAGGAAAGTGACTCACTATTCCCCATCTAGCCACACTTTGTAGCTTATTTACTGACTTTTACTACTGGGGAAAAATATCTACTGAAGTGCATTGATTCACTTTACAAAATAAGTATATTTCATAGCATCAGTGTCATCTAAAACAAAAATGCTTGTGACATATGGATCAGTGTTACTACCTCGATAGCTGAATTCAGTGTCCTGTGGAGTTATCCTTGTGTTTGATGTAACATGCAGCTACCTGTTTTTTATGAGTGTTAAATACAAGTCACGTAAAAATTGTTCTGACATCTGGTCAAATGTGCATTGACCTAGTCTTTAGTTACATTTGCTATTATAGCCCATTGATGCCTCTTAAGAGTTTTGCCACTTGTTATTAAGTTCCTTGATATCTATAAACTTTTTCTCATTATACAAAGTTAGGATACCTAACTTCTGAATGACTACCAATGACATCAATGGGCAATTTATCCGTTGTCTTCTTCTTTTGTTTGTTTGTTTGTTTCTTTTTTTCTTTCATGACAAATGCATTGGTGATTAGTGGGAAGGTGTATTTGTCTGTCTTATGAGATTCTGGATACACATAGTATGTATCAAATAAAGATAATTATGGTATTACTAATTCCTAAGGATTTATAAAATTTCTCAAAAATGTTTCTATACCTTTCTCAGTAATAGAGGAAGCTTTTGTGTATGTTTGTCAAATAAAAATGATACTTTGCCATTTATTCCTTCTTAACTGTAAATATACAGAGTATAAAAATATATAAGTACAGCTGGTTCCTTATCATCAGTGGAAAACACATCACTAATCAAACCAGATCCTTCATGGATTCCTAAATGATGGAGGTAACAAATCTGGTTAAACTGCAGAGGGGGGAAGACTGATAAATTTTTAAATCCTAGCTTTTTAATGTAACAGCTTACTCTTTAAATTTTTAATGTGTATTGCAAAGACAATATAAAGGATGGCATACATCAGTCTAAAATGATAAAAATGTTTCTATGACCTTCATGGGTTTTTGTCTAGCCTAAGTAATCCCAGTTACTCTACATACTGAAGAATGCATCTTCAAACATTTGCTGCTCTTGCCCTTGATTATAGTGTTCTCTTTCTCTTTTGCATTTCTCATTAATGCATCTTTTCTTAGAAGAATTAAACTAAAATAGGAAGGCTTTAAATGAAAGTTAGTGACATGTCAAGGAGACTGGCTTAGATCCTGATACTATGGATTTTCCTTGTTTCAAACATATCTAATCTGTCTAGTCTCTGCTTTACTATTTTAAAGAGTCAGCATCTCTATTTTGAAAGATTTATAGTTTTGTTTTAAGAAACCCCTTGTGGTTATTTTTGTCATGCAAATTTCCATTTGAAAGAACAGGTTTGCAATGTATTACAATTAGAACAGGCCCGCTTCGGACCAACATATCTGAGACTAATTTGTGAACAGACAGAGGGAGCTACGGAAGGAAAATGGAGAAATGGCAGCAGCCCAGGGGCATGATAGCACTACTTTCTGTCTGCATGTTTAGGATAAGCCTTCCCACAGCAGTCCAGAGGTCTATGACCTCCTCAGGCAGAACAGAAGTGATATTTAACATCACAGTTTTAAAAACTCTTCAACTTTGGAATATGATTCTAATTCAACACTTTTATAAGCCAGAAACACAGTTTCTCAGAAAAAAGGTTGCAGGAAGTTTACAAAGTTATCAAGATTCTAACTAGGAGTGGACTGGGAACTGGAAGATGACAGAGCTTTAAGGCATCAAAGAAGAGTAGGAAACTTGGATGCTGGCAGGTGGCTAGGATACTCCTGTGTACTAAATTGTATCCACTTCACAATCTTGTGGGGGCACCAATGCACTAGTTAAGGGAACTGTAATCCCTCCCTATCTTTCACATACCTTCAAGGCATGATTCCCTTCAGAGAAGTCCAAAGGATTTACCTTTCCTACCCAGTATAAAACTTCATGTGCTGAGACAGATGGCCCCACTGCTCTCCTCTTAATTCTCAGTTATGATGGCACATAGCCCATCAGGGTTACAGCAACTGCGATGGAAGCATTTTTAATTTTGAGTTGGGGGTGCCTTGTATAGGGCATGGCAGCCTTGCCTGGGGGCTGCCTTCTGTGCTTACTGACACCCATTTGACTGAGGCTCCATCCATTCTTTGCCTCTTCTACGCATCAAGTGGTACTTCTTCCAATCTGGCTTTGAATTTTTTGACTGCTCTGCATAGAGGTGGAGGCTAGCTCTCCCCAGGAGACCTGTCACGTGACACTGGGACAGCTTCTCTCTCTGACAGTTTCTCTGTCTGTCTGTGTGTCTCAATTTCTTGACTAACTTCTTAGCAGGAAATGTTAATTTGAAAAAAGAACACTCTTTGCAATATTAGGAATATTGGAATCTCTGATGTAGCACTTTTTTTTAACATTTATTAATTTTATGTGTGTGTTTCCACACATTTGAAGGGCACTGGCTTTTTGGGCTACAGAAATCTAGCCTCCATTAAGTGTTCAGAGGGCTTTAGCGTGTTCTGCACACACTACTCAGGAGTCCTTAGAAGCATACAAAGCATCTCTGGCTTTTCTAGCTCTCTGATCTCTACTTTGCTTTATACAACTCAGAGCCTCTCACCTTTCTGCCATAAGCCAAGCAAAGACAAAGTTGACTCTATTTGCACTGTCAGACAAGTGTTAAATATAGTTTGAAGATGCAAGCAGAGGATGACGTAGGCAGGAAAAGAGAAATGAGGGTACTGCACAACTCTGTGCTGAGGATCACAGCAGAATGTCTGATGGCAGCCATTTCGAGATCACTGCTTCTCAACTCTATCCTAACCATCCATAGGCTATGAGAGCTTTGATCACTAGATATACGATAGTGTCTTCATTTATCCATGTCCATATTACTATTCCACAAGAAAAGCTATACTTATGCAGAGATTTCTCCCAACCCATTAGCTAGTCGCTTTTCAATCCCTACTGATAGGATACATGGTAGTCATAAATGCTCACAAAGCCTCTCCCTTGGGACATACAAAGAGTTCAGAAAAATGCTGGATGTAGAACTCCTTGGTGGTTTCACTTCCTAAACTTTGTATGATGAACTCTACTGATGCTGCTTTCCTGGGACATGATGTTGCCTGTCCTTCTTCGTGATACACCTGCATGAATCATTCCAATTACTGTTAGTAATCCCCATAAACTCACGGACTCATCAAGCAGAACTTGCAAGAAGGGCCTTCTTACTTGGAGCTCTACTGTGTGACAATAATAGACTCCCCAGAGATGTTATACAACAAATCTTTCTTTCTTTCTTTCTTCTCTCTGAATTAGAATTGTCCATCCAAAATAACTTTCTATTTTTTTTTTTCTAACTGCTGGTAACAGAAATGCTCATTTCTCCTTTCAAGATGTCTGCATGAGGTTGTAGAGATGGTTCAACAGATAAAGGTACTTGCCACCAGGCCTGCTTACTTAAACCTAATCCTCAGACAGCATGTATGTAAAGTAGGGAATGTACTCCCACAGTTGTCCTATTACCTCCAAACATCGGCAGAGGCCTGCACCAATACACACATGAACTAAAGGAAACAAACCGAGCAGTAATGCAAAAAGTCTCAAAAACTTAAATAAAATCAATGAATATTTTTTTTTACCTTCATGTAGTCCATACAATTTGGTATTCATGCCTTTACTCATTTAATCCTCATAGTAACTCAATGAATTATGAATAATCATTATCTTAATAGCATGATTTTCATTTTGAAGAGGGCACAACAGTTTTGAGAAAGTTCATGTGCTTAACCAATCTGTACAATAATAAACAAGTCATACATAAATCTGTCCATCTTCTTACCTATTACAATGTACTCTAGCTGTAAAGCAAGCTATGAAACTCAGTTTTCTCTGTCTTTCATTTCTCCTCCTCCTTTTTTTTTTTTTTTGAGACATGGTTTCTCTGTGTAGCCCTGACTGTCCTGGATTTGCTCTGTAGGCTAGGGTGGTCTCAGATTCACAGAGATCAGCTTGCCTCTGCCTCCCAGAGTGCTGGAGTTACAGGTATATGACACTGTGCTTGGCCCAAACTCAATTTTCTTATGAAAGAAGATAAAATACAATATGACTTTTCAAGATAACTCTTTAACTTGACCATATTTGGAACAATACTCAATTTATTTAGTTCATTTTTCATTGCTAATTCAAAGGTTGTAGCTGAAAGTTTTCCCAGACAGAAGCCCAAGTACACAAAGAATGATTGCATTCAGGACACACTTCCTATTACTCAGGGTTTTACTTTTTCCTGAGAAACTACCTGTCAGTTAATATTCTACAGTCCACACTATAGATGGCCAATCATGCTGCCTCTAATATCAAGACGAAAATCATCAGCACATGACAATTCCATAATTTCTTTGCACGTTAACTCTCTGATGGATACTCTTATACAACTACTGCTTGATTTCAATGGTTTGGAGTAATCTCAAGCAAGCCTCTTCTAAAGATCCCTATGAGCACTATAGATATCTAAGGTATGTTTCTGTGAGAGGTTGCTTTCTGCTGCTGTACCTCTGACAAAAAAAAATCAGGCAAGAAATGCTTCAATTCAGCCCACAGGTTACAGTAATGTCTAAGGAGAGGCAGGACAGAAGCCTAGCGGCAAAACCTGAAGAAAAGCATGGAGAAATAATGTTTAGTGGCTTACGCAGCTAGTATTCTTATGTCGTTTATCTACCTATCTAGTGATGGTACCCCCCAGAGTGGGCTGTACCTGCTGCATCAATTAACAATTGAGAAAAATTTCCACAGGCATAAAGATACAGATGTAGAACACTATTAATATAGGGAATTCTATAGTTACATAGACTCCCTTCTTATGTGAGTCTAGGTTTACGTCATGTTGCTGGCTGCAGGGAGCTCTCTAAACCATATTCCCCACTCCCATTTTTTTTCTTCCAAGAATACTATCTAGGTACTTTTCATGGTAATGTTCCAGATTTATGGATTACGGAGTTGTTTCATTGTCACATGATGGAAGATGCTGATGTTAGATTTGGTAAGCAAATGGCAGATCTAGAGGCTACTGGGACTGAATTCCTTTACTGAGAAGGAAAAAAAAGAGGGGGAGGAAGAGAGGAAGAAAAGTGCAACAATTATAAAATAATATGCTGTTTCCCTTTTCTGCTCAGCTCCTGTTAAAATTAGATTAAAAGCTTTTGTTTTTCTGGCTTTGTAATGGCCACTGCATTTAACTTCATAGAACTTCATAAACTTTTCCTCATTTAACCAGTTTTGAAGTTTGAAATCTTGTTTGATTTCCTATCCTTACTACTCCTATCAGACTAGCTAGATGGGATATAAAAAAAAAAAAATAGTATTTATTAGAGGGGAAAAAAAGCTCATTTAGAAGCCAATGATAAGAATTCTAATTACTTTTCCTGAAGATGTAATTATACAGAGATAACTTCCAATTACAGAAATAGTGGAGAGATGAGAGGAAAAAAAAAACATAATTCAATACACCCAACAATTATTTCCTCAATGATTACAGATCCGCAGGTCCTTTGAGACTGCATGAATCTGAACTTTCTTGAATTCCCATTTAACACTGTAAGGAGCTTAGTTTCAAAATTCTCCTACTCTGTACCACTTCCTTCCAGGGGGCAACATTGGTCTCAATCAACATACCTGTTCCTGGCCACACAAAGAATGTGTTCCAGTCATCAACTACTTCACCACAAAGGCTAAAAAAAAGGTCCTAAATTTATTTTGGTCATCGATGAGTATGTGACGTCTTAACATCTTACATATTTTTAAGAAAACACTGTTGAGTTCTATTATCGTCTTTGGTTTCAAATGGGGCACTAGATAGATTATAATCCCCCTCCTTCAAAGTCATGATTGCAATGAATTGAAACTTATGTATCTGTGAAGCGTTTTTAAATGGCCCATGTCCTGTAGAAGACGCCCATTGTTTTGTGTGTTTTATTGAGTAGACTAAAATTTTCACATTGAACAGTATGCTCTTGATGGGCAATTTCAAATTAAATGACTAAAACATTTTCATCATTTTGTTACATAAAGTACACTCTAGTTATTGGCAGATGTTTAATTTTCAAATCAATAAGGTGCTTTCGCAGGCTTTTAAGTACAATAACTAGCTATTAAGCTTGTGGAATTCATATTTTCAAAAAAAAAAAAAAAGGAATGCTTACCCAAGAGGCTTATTTACTGTTTTCCTTCCTCCTACCAAGTCAAATGATTTTTAATTGAAAATATTCTTTTAGTTTAATACCCTGGATCTCATTATGTAGGTTGACTATTGACCTCAACCTACAGCAGATGAGAAACCATTTTAGTTATAGGAAGCAAAACAGATTGATGGCCATTATTACCAAGGAAAAGAGTCTTAATCTACCATCAAATTAAAGGAACACCAAAAATGATGACTCTTGTTTTTAAAAATCAATCACAGCCCCAATGACAGCATCCATCTTGAGACACATTTCTTCTCCTCTGAACGTGACAGATTTGAGATTCTTAGCACTGGGAGATAGAGAATATTTAGTAGGGTAAGGACCTGAGATCTATAAATATAAGAATAGAGTTTAAAAAAATACAAGGAGAAAAGTAGGTTTGCGAAATTGTGGCATTTGAAATGATCACACATGTAGCAAAAAAAAAAATGTATCCATGTAGAGTCAGTGGGGTATTTAGGCATTTAATTCCAGTTAAATGTCCTCATTCATCTTTTGAAACTACTTTCTGTATCAAGAAATTTTAAGTATGAATGGGCTGACGTCCCTCTCCCTCCACTGGAAATCCGGCTGGCTATAGGTAGAAGCCACTTCAGTCTTCATACCCCATGCTGCTTGGAGACTCAGCTAAATTCATGCACATAGGCTCCCAGGATCCTACCTGTTCCAGGCTCTCTAGATTGTCCCAGAGATGCCCTCCTCTCATAGTTTATCTTCTCTCTCCTAAACCTCTCACCCCTGCTCTTCCCAAACTGATCTCCACCTTCATCTTCCTTCGCACTCCCTCTCCCACAAAGTTCTCTCTCTTCATCCATTTCTGATGTCTACTTTACTTCTCCTTTTGAGGGAGATTCAAGTATCCTCCCTTGGGTGCTCCCTGTTATTTGGTTCTTTGGGTCTGCAGATTGTAGGGCGGGTATCCTGTATTATATGTTTAATATCCACTTGCCACTGAGTACATATCCTGTGTATCTTTCTGGGTCTGGGTTTGCTCACTCAGGATGGTCTTTTCTACTTCCATCCATCTGCCTGCAAATCGCACAATTTTCTTGTTTTAAAAAGCTATGTAGTGTTTCATTGTGTTAAGGTATGACATATTCTTTATGCATTCTTTGGTTGACAAACATCTAGGTTGTTTACAGTTACTGGCTATTATAGATAAGGCAGCTATGAACATAGCTGGGCAAGTATTCTAGTGGTATGGTAGAGCATCTTTTGGGTATATTGTCTAAGAGCTGTATAGTTGCATCTTGGGGGAGAGCTATTCCTAAATCCTGAGAAACCACCAGATTGATTTCCACTATTGTACAAGTTTACACTCCCATCAGCAATGGAGGAGTGTTCCTTTTGCTCCACTTCCTCACGAGTATGTGCTGTCACTTGAGTTTTTTTATGTTACCTACTTGGAGAGGTATAAGATGGAATCTCAAAGTAATTTTGATTTAGTTTCCCTGATGGCTAAAGATGTTAAACATTTCTTTAAGTGCTTCTCGAGCATTAGAGATTCCTTTGATGAGAATTCCGGATTTAGTTCTGTATCCCATTTTTAAATTGGATTATTTGGCCTGGTGGCATTTAATTTCTTGAGTTCTTTATATATTTTGGATACTAGCCTTCTTTCAGATGTAGGGTTGGTGAAGATCTTTCCCCAAACTGTAGGCTGCTGTTTCGTTCTATTGACAATGTCCTTTGCCTTACAGAAGCTTTTCAGTTTCATGAGATCCCATTTATTAATTGTTGACCTTAGAGCATGAGCTGTTGGTGTTCTGTTCAGGAAGCTGTCTCCTGTATTAATTACTTCAAGGTTTTTCCTCTCGTTCTCTTCTATTAGATTTAGTGTATCTGGTTTTATTGAGGTTCTTGATCCATTTAGACTTTAGTTTTGTGCAGGATGATAAACATGCATCTGTTTGCATACTTATGTATGCAGACATTCAGTTACCCAAAAATTTACCCTGCCTACAAAGTGTGCAGGGAGAAAGATGGAGCAGAGATTTAGGGAAGGGACAATCAATGACTAACCCAACTTAAGACCCACCCCATGGGAGAGAGCCATCACCTGACACTATTAAAGATACTCAGCTATGCTTGAAGTTAGAAGACTAGCTTAATTGTCCTCTGAGAGGCTCCACCCAGCAGTCGACCAAAACAGATGCTGAGATCCATAGCCAAACATTAGTTCAGGAGTCTTGTGGAAAAGTTGGAGAAAGACAGAGTTATTTAGCGGGGACAAAACCTCCACAAGAAGACCAAAAGAGTCAACTAACTAAGGGTCATGGAGCCTCACAGAGACTGATCCACCAACCAAAGAGCATGAGTGCACTGGACCTACGCCCTCTACACATATGTAGCTGATGAGCAGCTCCACCTTCATTCCTGTCCCAGCAATTAGAGCAGAGGTTATCTCTGACATGGACTCTGTTGCCTGATTTTGGATCACTTTCCCCTAGCTGGCCTGCCTTGTCTGCCCTCAGGGCAAGAGGATGCCCTTAGTCCTGATGGAACTTGGTATGCCAATGCAGGTTGGTAGGGGAGGTCTTCTTCTTTGAGGAGAAAAAGAGGAGGGAAGGGGGTAAGAGGGTGGGAGGGTGGGACTGGGAAAAGATGAGGGAGGGGGCTGCAATAGGGTTGTAAATTGAATATATAGTTTTTAAAAATAGGGTATGAATCATGTGCCTTTCCTATCGTGGACCTGGCCTGTATGAAGTGGCTTAGTGATTCCTTTTGCAGTCATTTGATTATGAACAATTTCAAATGAATTTATACATAAAATAATTGGAAAAACTCTTATGTATGTATAACCCAGCCTCAAAAACTATACATTTTCTAGGGCACTGCTCATGACATTTGTCACCTCAATCCCAACTCAACTCATCATGTAGATATCCATCTACGTATATGTATATATATATATGTATATATGTATATATATCTCACATATGAATATGCAAACAACTTCTGTCTCCAATCCTTCAAGAAAATATCAATTATAATTCTACTGGATGTGTGACACTTGAGGTTTAAAAATCAGAGCAAAATGTATCTTAATGTTCATAAAAATTAATAAAATATTAGAATTACATAGTACCGAGTCAATTTTGAATTGTCCATCAATTGTCCCAATATATGACCTCCCATGAGTCTGATTCTGTCTGAATATATTTTATTACTTTTCTAGTAAAATAACAGTATTTATTTTATGAGATACTATATAACGTATACAAAATAACTTCACTGCAACATTTTTTCAAACCTATAAGCATAGTAATACTCTAACTAATATTCTTACCCTAGTGTCATCACTCTATGTTAAAATAGTAATTCCTACAGCTCATATCAATATAATAAAAAACAAATACACAGCGTCCTCATGGCCTCAAAACGCGTGATGTAAAGAGACACTTCTTGAGATCCGAATATAGCAAATGGTTTGAAGTAATAAAGATGAAGAATGGACGATGACAAAGCCTCAGAGTTGAGTTCCCTAGCAGCTTAGGCCAAGTTTGAATTTGACCTTTTGAGGAATGACACTCAGGACTTCTGCACGCACATTTGCTGGGATCAAGTGAAAATATGCTAGGGCTCACTCTGCACACAGTGGAAGCAGTCTATAGTGTTGACTCAATATGTTCTGTCTAAACTTCCCCTCAGCCTGTAGGGCCTCAGCTTCAAAATCCTTTCATGCCCCACACAGGAAAGTGAAGTAAGTATATGCGGCTTCTCAGAAGATTCAGTTTTCCCTATTTCAAGACAATTTTTGTTTTCTTTCCTACTTAAACCCTTAACAAGTTTTTCTTGGTCATCACTCTGCATACCTGACCTTGATTAGTATTCCACAAACAGATGAAAGTGAGGGGGATTCTCTTGAATGACAGCATCCACCTATCTTATTGTGTGCTCACCTTTAGGTTTTACTTGTTAGCTGTTATCATAGCTCAATTAGCAATGTTCTTTCCTGGCACCGATCTAGCACAAATATGAACTGCTGAGACCAAATCAACATCACCCTACAAATTCACTGTATTGCTTCTTCTCCTTCTATTTGACAATTCCATTAGACACAAGCAATTACTTTTTTGCATAGGAAGAGATAAATCTCTAGGTTCTTTATTTTCCAGGCACCATCCTTGAGTAGATGGGAAGAAACGGCTGTCCGAAGCACCTTTATCCTAATCCCCCCAGCACATGCAAATATAGGTGTAAATTTATTAGTTTACACAGCAAAGAGAAGCAAATATATAGTGATTGTCACCAGAGTGGTCTGGCTGGGTTCAGTATAATTACATAGAGCCTCAAAATACTGAAAATGATAAGGAAGGAAGAGAACAAAGGCGTTTGTGAAGTCAATGAACATTGTACATCCTCCTAAAAACATCACCCTCCTAACACCTTAACCTTAGCCCTCTGAGGCTCACCTGGGAATTGCCATTTCTGAAACGTTCAGTTCTAACACGGTGTGGTTTTGAGTCTCTGTGATTATAGTAATCTCCAACAGCAGCAAAGATAGACTACTACAGATCGTATTCATGTCTCCGAGCCTCTTTCCACAGGCTTCCTTTTCATATAGACTTACATATTTTGGTCAGATGTTCACAGTTTAATCACACTGATTTTTATTTGAGCATTCAGTGTATTAGAAACAGATGACACAACTGCTCTCAGTTTCTTCATGTGACTTCTGTAACCCCATGCTTTCCTCTTTCTTCCCCAAACACAGCTTCACCACCGCATACATTCGCTGCCCATCTCTTCATTTCTCCAGCGTCCAGAACTCAGTTTTTAGATCTATCTATCTATCTATCTATCTATGTTTGTTTGCTCATGGTTAAATCTGTTATTAATACCATGGTTCAGTCACAGTTCTGGATTTACACCTCCAATTTAGCTCTCCCAAATAGCAACACTGTTTGTCTCTGTAGAGAATCATCTCTGGATTCCAAGTTGAATTCTTGAATTTAAACCAGAACTGCCACCTCTTTCTCAGGAAATAAACATCATCCATCCTGTGCCTGGTGCCACACTGCCCTTTTCTTTTCACTTTACACATTCAAGCCATCAGGAAGTCTCATTGCCCTTAAAGGATAACAGAAGTGGCAATCTCTTTACCTCTATGAGGAGGTCAATGCTGCTCTCAAACAGTGCTGTCCGTAGACTTCCTTTTATTCCCCAAGTCTACCTACAAACATGCATTCACTTATTTTTTTTTTTTAGTATTTTATTTTATAATTTTATTCAGATTACAACTCAGTTGTTATCCCTTCACTTGTATCCTCCCACTCCTCCCTCCTGCTCTCACCCTATTCCCCTCCTCTAGGTCTATGACCAAGGGAGACCTCCTCCCTTACTATATGGTCATAGGCTATCAGGTCTCATCTTGGTAGCCTGCTTATTCTTTCTTTGAGTGCCATCAGGCCTCCCCTCCCTGAGGAAGTGGTTAAATATGGGGCACCAGAGTTCATGCCAGAGTCAGTACCCGCTCTCCACATAACTGGAGAATATCCTGTCCTATGAGTAGATCAGAGTAGGGATTTGATGTTTACTACTTGTATTGTTCTTGGTTAGTGCAATAGTTTGAGCAGACCCTCCCTGGGCCCCAATCCACCCATCATGATGTTCTTCTTGTAGATTTCTAGGACCCTCTGGGTCCTTCTATTTCCCCATCTCCTATATTTCTCTTACCTAGACTCCCAATAGGATATCCTCACATCTATCCCAATAGCCTGGTAAGTGAAGATTTTCATGGGACATGCCTTTTGGGCTAGTGCTCAATTACAAGTGAGAATATACCATATGAGTCTGCTTCTGGGTTAACTCACTCAGTATGATCATTTCTAGTTCCATCCATTTTTCTAAAAATTTGGGAATTCCTTGTTTTTAATAGCTGAGTAGTATTCCATAGTGTAAATGTACCACAGTTTCTTTATGCATTCTTCAACTGAGGGACATTTAGGCTATTTCCAGGTTCTGCTTATTATGAAAAAGGCTGCTATGAACATGGTTGAGCATATGCCCTTGTTGTGTGCTGGAGCATCTTCTGGGTATATTCAAAGGAATGGAATATCTGGATCTTGAGGAAACCCTATTCCCAGTTTTCAGAGAATGTGCCATATAGATTTCCAAAATGGCTGTACAAGTTTGCATTTCCACCAGCAATGAAGGCATGTTCCTCTTTCTCCACATCCTCACCAGCATGTGGTATCAAACACATATTGTCACTTGATTATTGACAAAGAAGCCAAATCTATTCAATGTAAAAAGGATAGCATCTTCAACAAATGGTGCTGGTCTAACTGGATGTCTACATGTAGAAAAATGCAATTAGACTCATGTTTGTCACCATGCACAAAACTCAAGTCCAAGTGGATTAAAGTCCTCAACATAAAACCAGAGACACTAAATCGGTTAGAAAAGAAAGTGGTGAAGAGCCTGGAACACATTGGCACAGGAGACAACTTCCTGTTCACAACACCAACAGCCCAGGCCTTAAGGTCAACAATTAACAAATGGGACCTCATGAGGATGAGTCAGGAGACACTGTCAACAGAACAAAGCAACAGCCTACAGACTGGGGAAAGATTTTCACCAACCCTACATCTGACAAAGGTCTAATATCCAAAATATATAAAGAACTCAAGAAACTAAACACCTCCAAACCAAATAACTCAATTGAGAAATGGGGCTCAGAATTAAACAGAGAATTCTCAAGAAAGGAACATGGAATGGCTGAGAAACACTTAAAGAAATGCTCAACATCTTTAGTCATCACAGAAATGCAAATCAAAACAACTCTGAGATTCCATCTTATACCCATCAGAATGGAATAGATGCATGCATTTATAGGTGAGATAAGGTAGGAATGAGGGAGAGGAGAGAAGAAAGGGCGGGAGGGAGGGAGAAAGAAGCAGAGGAAGAGGAGTAGAAGGAGGAGAGGGGACTGAGGAGAAAGAGGAGAGAAGGAAAGAGACACAAGAAGGGAGAGGAGGAGAGAACAATTTTAACCATAAGTATTTTATTTATTTTTTATTATTACTTTATTCTTGTTACATCTCAATGGTTATCCCATCCCTTGTATCCTCCCATTCCTCCCTCCCTCCCATTTTCCCCTTACGCCCCTCCCCTATGACTGTGACTGAGGGGGATTACCTCCCCCTCTATATGCTCATAGGGTATCAAGTCTCTTCTTGGTAACCTGCTGTCCTTCCTCTGAGTGCCACCAGGTCTCCCCCTCCAGGGGACAACCATAAGTATTTTAATTGCTTATAAAATTACCATTTTGCTCTTTAATCCTTTCCAGCAATACATTATCCATTAATCACAGGATGCAAGCAACACTGTCTATAGGGAACTATATGGCTTGGTTTTGTCACATTTATACTCCAGGGGTTGCTGGCTACAGTGCTTACACAGAGGGGCTGAAGGGTCTGTTTGCTTTTCACTTAACATTCTGAGCACTCACTTGCAAGCTTCTTATTTTCGCCTGATGCTTTCTCAGAAAGCCCTCCTCCCTGGTTGTTTGCTTGGCTCACTGACTCTCTTCTCCTGCTCTTTAGTCAGATGGCATGGTTTCAGAAAGTCAGACCTCTGCCTTTTTCTGTCTTTTTCTCTACCTTGGTCTCCTGCTTTTTCCCTGATCCCTCAACCTCATAAATTCCCTGCTTCCTTTACATTGCTTTTGACATAGTGCTTTCAATCCCAGAAAGCACTAGGTGATTTAAATCTATTGCATTGAACCCAACCAAGCAAAAACAAACAGATACCATCCCATTTTCCCCAACAAGTTCTATTTGTAGGTACGTACATCAGAAACATATATACAAACAATAACATTAGCACATTTTGAATTTCTATTAGTACTCCATATGAATAAATTTTCTACATGATTCCTAACAATTGAAACAATTATAAGACATGAATCTGTAACACAAATAATAATTGATAATGCAGTTATCTAAAAATAATTGATAATATATACATATGTAAATTTGTAACTCATTACCTTAGATATTAAAAGAAGACACCAGATAAAATCAAGAACTGCCAATATCTCAATAACGACAGTGTTGTCTAATATTTTTGTTGCAAGAGTTAGTAGAAGATTTAAGTAAAATAAACACAAATCTAACTTTTAGCTCCTTATTTACTCTTGTGTCCCTGTACAAGTCAAAGGGAATACCTGGGTCGATACATTATTGGGTCTTACTACTACTACTAAGCTGCTGGGTTTTCATCGAGGTAGTATTGGCTCTTCCAAGATAAAACCTTCCATGCTCAGCTTATTATTTTGTAAGAATAAGCTTGAGTTGACACTGTTCTGTGAGTAAAACTATTAGAAGGCTATGTGCTTCAAATTAATATCTCTCACACTCCATATTTAAAACAGTTCAAGCTGCAAGGAATAAAAGAGATGGCCCCTCTATACCCTCAATATCATATTGAGAAATAGCGAACACCCATGGCGTTTGGATGAATTAGAGGAATTCTGCTTACTTATTTGGTCATATTGACCACTTTCGTATGATTTGGTTACTTTTTTAAAGGTACATGGTTTAATGCTACCAGATTCTAGTGCTAAATTGAATCAAAACAACAACAGGGGGAAAAATCTCCACAACTTACCTACCATAAAAGTCTTCTAACACAGCCTCAGATGTCAGCCTTGTCCTCTGGCTTCTGTGCATCTAGTCCTCTGCTGAGAAATATGCTTTGACTCATATTCCTTACAGGGAACTCGCTCTCCTAGGAGACGTAGCCGGAGTTCCCAGCAAACAAAGGCTTTCCTCTACCTACCCTAAACCCAAAGACAACTTGCTTTTTCCACTAGTCTCACAGTTTTAGCTTTAACAAATATTTTTGTTCCCTGTACCCACCCACTTACTTCAGGCAACAGCCTTCTTTCTAGAGAGAGAGAAAAAAAGAATGTCCTTCCTAAGCAAAGGATTTAGCAAACTTATCTTCCAGCAGCCAGCTGCACTCTGCTCATGACCAGCTTCTTCCCTGGAAGCTGAGAAAAACAATTAAAAAAAAAATGCTTTGGACATACCTTATTGATAACACCTGGAGACCCTAGTCAATTATCAATTAGCTCCACCTTGAAAGCTGTAGCCAACAGGAGCAGTTTCTAACTTTACTTGCCATGTTCGGATGAAAAGCAATTTTTTTTTTCCAGCTGAGGGGTGAGAAGCTGGAGGACAACAAAGAAGGGTGGAAGGTGACAGGACTGTCTGTGATGACACCACTCTCCTGTGGGCCACAGAGAGAGGCACCTGGGAAGCTGCTGTTCTAGCCTTACCCTGCAGTTGGCTACGGCACATGCAGCTTCATTTCAACCTGACGCTACAGAGGATTTTAGAAGAAGACATAATACACATTCTTATTTAAAGAATGTTTAAAGGCATGAAGTCTAATCTCTGAATTAACTTCAAAGAAGCCAAATCCTGACGCAGATAGGAGCTGCTTAGCTTCAGCCGTCTGATGGGCCTTTGAAGGCCTTTAATTGTATTTCATGTGCTGTGCCTACCTCAGTCCTTTCTGGGAAGCTGAAAATGGGACAGAACGGAATGCTTTTTTTTTTAAACCTGAATGAGATGTAAGAACTAAAAGGAGAGCTGAGGCATGTGTGGGGATAATAAACTCTTGCTTGTGGCTGGCAGAATTGTCTTAAATGAGAGAAAAGAATGACGTGGGCAGCACCCCCTTACGCTTCCCAGGCTCGTCTCCGTCACTCTGAGCTCAGCCTCTCTTTTCTTCCCTTCTTCTTTAAATAAAACTCCTGACTTTCTGTCACTCAGAAAAATAACCTCTGTTGCCTTGATCTTATTAGAGAACAAATCTAACTCCCTGTTCCCTAAGATACTTAAGAAAAAAAACTTGATTTATTTTACTTTTTCTTTTTAAAAACATTGTGTGCACTTTTGCTTCCTATAACTGAAATTATAAAGACTTCTGCAGACAGGATTTGAAAGCATTATATTGTAGTCTGTAGGCCATGCACAACTGTTGATTAAAGCTACTTTGTGTAATAAAGTTATTTCTGTCAAAATATTACCTTCAATACAGCTGGGATTTAAGTATTTTCTTCACCTCCCAAGTAAGTGAATCAAATGGGAGAATAATGCTTGTGTTTTTGTCCTTTAATTAAAAACATAATCAGAAACACAACTGCAGACTATCACCTATGAATTAAAATGCTAATTTCTTTCAAAAGAAGAATTTATTTGATGTTCCCCTTTGAAATATAAGAAATATACAACAAAGAGAGGAGGAGAAAGATGCCATAGGAAGTCAAACACACATTTGCAAAGCTAATTGAGCAAATTCAACACCAGTTGACATTTTGCTAAGAGGAAAGCAGTGTTGCAGCTGCATAAAAGAACAATGCAAATAAAGACAGAAAAAATACACAGTCTAAATTGATCTGCTGAACTCCAAAGCACTATCATAGCCTTGAAGAAAGTGTGAAATTCAACTGTGAGCAACAGAGAAAGAACTTTGTCTTGCTACCGCCCGAGACGACAGCTGTAGGTGATCTGCCCCTCTTGCTTTGCTGCTTTTGCTGGAAATTATCTTATTTGCACAATCAAAGTCCTCAGTCCCAAACCTTCCTCAGGTTTAACAAATGAAACCTAGGAATGATTCAAGTAGATTTTTTTTTCCATGAGAAGTGATGTAAAGACAAGTTAGGATTAATAAGCGTACTAAGACTCAAAATGGAAAGTGTTATGTTTCCAATCTATAATAATGTACAATCTAATCTGCTAGATATTACTTGTGTCCAAATTCAAAATGTTCACCAATGTTTCACTCGTTTAAAAAAAATCATATTTTAAGTCTTCTAATAATCACCTTGTTCCTTTGCCATTCTCCACCGCCATCTTTCCAAACAACACATTACTGAAATGAAAATGCTGTAATTAACATCTGAGTTCATGTTGGCACAGAGTTCTCAGTGCTTTAGGGTTGCCAGATTCACATGGGAAAAAAAAAAAAAAGAACTTCTTACATTCTCTGCTTGGGATGCCAAACAGCTGCCAAGTGAGTGAGCCAATCACGTTTCCCCCCTCTGTAAAGATCCCCACAGACCTCATCAAATGCCAACAAATATTGAATCCATAACTGATGGGAACCCGGCTTCAGGTGAATCTGTTAACCTCCAAAGGTACTTGTAAGGGCTTTTCAATTTAACCTGTATGTCCTGCAGCTCCTTTTCCTGTACCACTGGAAAAATAATGGCTCTTTCCTTTAAAAACGTGGCCTTGGGCATGGGCAGATGCCTGGTGTGCTTATGAAGTTACCTGCCTGCTTTGATACTGGCCTCTTCTTTAATTGCAATGGGGTTGTGGGGAGACAAGCCCACAGCAGGCTTCTTCCTTTCACACGCCTGATGAGTACTTTGGGGTCTGTCTTAATAGAGTCCTGTAGGAATATTTTCACGACTGTTCAGAGGAATCAGGGATATCTTGTTAAATTAGTTTCACTCTACAGTGAGGATGTGTTGAGAGGGAAGGAGAGCTAGAGATATCTGCTGGGGGAGGGTGGTTTGTAGATTCGACTTCTTACATTCTGCCCAGGTGGCCTGTGTCCTTTCCCTCATCAGCGCTTCTAGGGAAGATGCCGTTTCGGGTGGATCTTGATCCGTGTGTGTGAGTGTAGCATCTTCGCTCCAACATGCCCATGCCACAGTGTATTAAATTTGGAGAGAGAGGTCGACTTAGTTATAGGCATACAAGGCAGGTTGCAAACTGAAAACAGTATAAAACAAGTATAGGGCTGACGGTCTTTTTTTTTTTTAAAGGAAGAAGAAATTATCTCAATAGCGAGCTGTTAGGCACTCGGCTTATTTGTCCTGTGTCTAGGGCCATCATTGGTCTGCCACTGACTGTTGATTAGCACCGAAGTAATAATTATAAATATGTAAGATTATAAAACAAGGGGTCCCTTCGGTTTCTGAAATCTCTTCGGTTTTCTTTTGACTCTTTTTCTACCTAGAATGTATTGGTTAGAGTCAGACTAAGGAGTTCTTTAGGGAACCTAGTTCCTTGTCGAATTTCAGGTTTCTTATGCTGCAAATCCCAGTAGCCCAGAAGAAGTGATTTCATGATTTATTAGCATTCAAACAAACTCTGTATAGATTCTCTCATTCCCAGTTTCATCCTTAATATTCTATACCAACTCCAAGCTTGTACATGTCTCGGTTTTGAACTGAATACAGATCCATATGTGAGATTCCAAAGCCCAACAGGTTTAATCTAAAAGTTCTTTTTATTTTTACATGGTTCACACTGCATTTTACCCAGCCAAGTTGATAAATTATTAAAGAAATACAACATTAAGAGGGAAATGGTGGGGAATCAAAAGTATATAAAAATTAAAGTCCTTATATATTATGAAATAGAAACATTTTCTAAAATAATTTTGATTCCAAAGACTGTTTATGAGGCACATAGTGTATGCCACACTGTGTGCTGAGAATGAAGGTACATTCCTAAAGTATAAATTAAATGTTTATTTCCTATCTCCGAAACATGAGGCAATGAAAAATGGTGGGATTTTTAAGGTCGCTCAAGCATTCAAGCAGCAGGGTCAAGATCGAAGCCACATACCCTACTGCATCACATTATGTTTCTATTTCAGGTTATTTATATCTTAGTGTTTAACTTTTAAAAATTGGAAAGTCTAACTAACTGAGGCTTTGAATGTGGCAGAATGACTTAGTTATATTGCCAGGCTCTCCTGGAATTTCACTTCCAGCCCTTGCCCCCCACCCCACTCAATTAAACAATTATCTTTTCTCCTCTTCAGATTTAAGTAGACACAGTGTTTAGAGCAAACATTTACTTTAAATTACCTGTATTGTTTATCTAAAATTCGAACTTCCTTCATGGTCAACAAGGTCTATCTCCCTAAACACTATACCTGATCGTTAATTCATTTATGCCTTCTTATAAAATATTTCACTTAATTGTATTCTGTATTTTCTTATGGCCCTTATGCTTGTTATCTCCAGATTTCGCGATGATGTTATCTTTAAATTGAAGGAACAAATTGCATTAAACTATTTTATAGGAATATTTTATAAAAACTGTCTTCTCTGTGATTCTTCAGACCTATATTTATTCTTCCTTAAAGACAGAGCACGTCTACTTGGTGATGGTTTATAAAGAATGATTTCTTAAATCAAATGTTTTCTAAAGATTTCTACTTTCTACTGTGTGACAATCTGGCTGATAGTATCTTTCTTAGAAATGGACCAATGGACCAGTAGATACAGGGGTAGACAGGTAAAAAATCTCTGGTATATGAAGTGTACAGCCTATTGTCATGATTTCTTTAATTCAAAGAGGTGAATTATGTATATGTTCTTATTCCAAGTGTTATTTTTTTTGTTTTTTTAAATTAATTTATTCTTGTTAAATCTCAATGGTTATCCCATCCCTTGTATCCTCTCATTCTTCCCTCACTCCCATTTTCCCCTTATTCCCCTCCCCTATGACAGTTCCTGAGGGGGATTACCTCCCCCTGTATATGCTCATAGGGTATCAAGTCTCTTCCAAGTGTTATATTATTCAAACCCCAACTTACACACACACACACACACACACACACACACACACACACACACACACACAATTCATTTTCTCTTATACAATAACCTAATGGTTTGAATTCAGTGTTATTTAAGAGATGTTTAGAACTCACTATTCATATCGATTTGTTTTACATCCATAATATACACATGAGTTTAACAGTTCTATCAGTAATGGTCCTAAGAAAATCTTCCTGGGGACGTGATATAGTTTTTTTTGTAGAATAAATAACATAAAAATGTTTATTCTACAAATTATTGAAGAGCAAATGGGCAATGGAAATGGATTATGGTACATTTTTGATAATGCGTCATGGTTCTTTTATGTAATAAAATACTGTGAAACTATTAAAAATTATGTGGTAAAAGACTGAGACTATGCTCATATGTTTGAATAACAGTAATATAATGATCCAGTCAATATGGGCACTTCGTGTTAACTGACATATGAATAAAAGGACAGCAAAGATAAAAATTGTATTTAAAATCCAGGCTTATATTTGTGTATCCTAAAGCTTTGCAAATAAAGCATTTCTGAAGATTGTAAGCTACAGATACATTTTAAAACAATGTTATTATTAATTCTTTGAAAATTTCATACAATGCATTTTGATCATATTCCCCCTCTTCCCCAACTTCTTCAAGATCTACCCACCTTTGGCTAAGCACCCAACTTCATGTTCAGTCTGCCTCTGTTTTTGTTTTTGTCCCTTTAAACTCATCTAGTTTGTTTCCTTCAACTACTTGGGTGCAGGGCACATTGCAGGGTGGCTCATTATTGTGGAAGCCACACATCATAGGAAAATAAACTGACTCTAACTCTTAGCAAGTTCTACATTATTTGAGTTTTAAGGTTTTATTCTTCAGCATGCTTTTCCTTTTCCCATGTCCTTCTATCTTGGAGACCTTCTGAAATTCTTAGCTAATAACATTGTTTGTGCCAACGAAAATTTACTACTGGTAAGACTATAATTATCTTGCTTTTAATCTCATTAAGTAATGAAACTGAGCTCATTGTAAAATGTCTAGGGTCAGTGAGGAGAAAGAGAAGAGCATGCTGGATAATGATAAGAAGGATTTCATATCAAACTGAGGGAAAGACGTATCAAGGAAAGCAAACAATCTCAAGCTATTCCTACTTGAATCCAATCCTGGTTTATCCACTATGAAGGGATCTAAATGTATCTGTGTTTGAATCATCTGACTCTGTTAAATGATTCCACCCTACGTGCTATTTTTGTGCATCTGACCTTGGATTTATGTATTTGACTTTTAAGCATACCATGAGTTTGGGACAGCTTAATTCTGCTTGGGAATCATGTGTTAAGGCCAGGTGTTTCAAACATTTTTCAACTTTGTGGATAAACACAACTAAACAGGGGGAGGTAATCCCCCTCAGGAACAGTCGTAGGGGAGGGGAATAAGGGGAAAATGGGAGGGAGGGAAGAATGGGAGGATACAAGGGATGGGATAACCATTGAGATGTAACAAGAATAAATTAATAAAGGAGAAAAAAATGAAAAAAAGAAACAAACAAATAAACAAAAAATTCACTTTTCAAAAAAAAAAAAGAATAATTGATGTCATTTTATATTAGCATTTATTTAAAAGTTCTAGGCAAGGAAAACTGACAATAGAAACAATCTATTGATGTTCTTTTGATTAATATTCTGGATGATGGTGCTACAATGTTTTGGTATATTTATATTCATATCACTGTCTAATAAACACATTTCCCTAATGGTCATGAGTTTAAAAGGCTTTTGGTTAATATGGCAAGGCTGTGGATGACCTAGTATCATATTGTTTGAAAATCGTAGCTTTTAATGTGACCATTACACATAGAAGAAATCAATGATTTCATCAGCTTAATAGGCTATTGCTCCTGTGTTCAATTTATTATATGGAACCATGAGGGTGCCATTGGAGATGCCTTTGAACATTTCAAACAGATTCCGTTTTAGTTTCTGATTCAAAATTCAGAAGATGCTCTTGAAGGGCTACAGTATTTGATAGAAATTATACATCAAACTAGGATAAAGGGAAAATAATAAAAAACAGAGCCATAATGGGGAAACGGAGCCTGGAAACTGAAATCAAGGGCATTAAGAAGCAAACTCCTTATGCTTATCCTCCTATTCATATCTTGGTACACTGTCACTGATGTAAAGTTTCAGATTTCACCTCTGTCACCTGGATCCACACACAGTAACAGCAACTTAAAATGATCTCTCTGACTGCTTAGGAGTCACAATTGGCCATGCAAGTACCAGCTTCCTCTAAGGTCCCTGTGGAGATACTGATGCTGAAAACATGCACCTTGATTTATTTGTTGTCTCAGATACTAGGAATCTTGGTGCAACAGGCACTGCCTTCAGGAAATAGAGATGCTTTTTAATTGAGAAGGGCTGGGATAGTATCTCTAACTTAAGGGATCTCCTGAAAATCCTATGACACCTCATAGCAGCCACATTCATCACCTTATTAGTCTTTGCATCTTATCCAGTCATAATATTGATAAGTTGCTCTGCAGGTCTTTGAGTTCGTTCTAGACCAATTTAAAAATTGGATTTGAAGATGCCTGGAGGGTTTTCTTTACAACATCAACAAAAGCCTATGTAATTACTCCACAAACAACCCCTTTTCCTCTTCCTTTATCTCTCCTTTATTGATGAAATGCTTACATATATGGGTGCCCACGTGAGTATAGAAATGCGTGCAGAGGTCAGAGCTCAGACTCTGGAGAGTGACATTACTTAGATGCTTTGCCCTGGATTTTGTTTGTTTGCATTTTCTCAGACTTTGTCTTTCTTTGGCTGGGCTCATTATCTAGCAGGTCCAGGGATCTGCATTTATCTACCTCCCTGCCCTTTGCCCCTGCCCCCGCCCCCACCTCCACCACCAAATCTGAGGTATAAGGAGCATGTTACCACACCTGGCTTATTATTTCCTAAATGTTGTTACTTGGGATGAAATTCAGGCTGTCCTTCTTATGTAGTAGTTTTCAATGATTGAGCTAAATTCATTACCACAG
This sequence comes from Acomys minous, assembly GCF_964271855.1. Lineage (NCBI taxonomy): Eukaryota > Metazoa > Chordata > Mammalia > Rodentia > Muridae > Acomys > Acomys minous. The sequence goes on along the minus strand of NC_140498.1, from coordinate 31,439,588 downwards.
GCAGAATTCAGTAATATTTCAGGATTCCTCATAGCTCAGTTAGATGACCTCACTTAGAATCAAAAAGTTAGCAGATGATTATTTTTTCAAAAGGCAACTTTTCATAAACACACAAACTACAAACATATTTTTAAGAAGGGGGCTGGCTAGAACTATTCTTTGATATTGTTCCCACTGTTACATGCAAGAGCATACATGCACATGCAATGAAAATTACAAAATTACAAAACATAAATTAAGTAAAAAAAATATAAAGGACCGCTGTTACAAAGCTGTAGAAGGGATTTAAACTATCTTCATAAGGGATGTGATGACTATAGTTTTCTTTCACTTTTGATGATATACAATCCGTCCTTTCCTTCACTCAGGGATGGTCCATCATGGGGCCTTGGCAAAGGCATGAAATTCAGTCATAGTTGGGATCATGGATTACTGGTGCTCAACCAGAAGTCTTTCTGGAGATAGTAATGCTATTTTATATAATGTAGAAAGAATGTCATATATATTTAAGTAGAGGTTTCAAGTGGGTAAAATATGACTATGGACTGTTTATAGTCATATTCTCTATCTCAACAAATTCATAATAAAAAAGATAGAAAAAAATACCAGTGAGGAGTGAAAGGCATCTTGTATCCCTGGCCTTCTGATAAAGCAGTTCCAGGACCTGCCAAATAACTTTGACTTTCTCAAGCCAACTGCAACTAAAATCATGTTGTTGTTGTTGTAGTATGTAAACAGTTGGAATACATATGAAAGTTTATGGGTTTCAATACTAATCGAGATGTGAATTGGTAAGAACTAATATAATGTGACAGAAAATAGTTATTCCTAACTGAATTTAGATATGGGGCACATTCTCATTGAGTTTTAAGGTCAAAACATAAATATGTGCACATTCATCCAGAGAAGAAACAGCTATTGTACTGCACCTAAACTAATGATTTAGTTGAGTTTTATAATAAGCTATTTCTTTTTTAAAAATTTTATTAATTTATTCATATTACATGTCAATTGTTACCCCATCCTTTGTATCCTCCCATTCCTCCTTCCGTCCCATTTTCCCCTTATTCCCTTCTCCTATGACTGTGACTGAGGGGGACCTCCTCCCCCTGTATATGCTCATAGAGTATCAAGTCTCTTCTTGATAGCCTGCTATCCTTCCTCTGAGTGCCACCAGGTGCCCCCATCCAGGGGACGTGGTCAAATATGGGGCACCAGAGTTCCTGTGAAAGTCAGACTACACTCTCCACTCAACTGTGAAGAACATCCTGTCCATTGGCTAGATCTGGGTACGGGTTCGAAGTTTACTGCCCGTATTGTCCTTGGCTGGTGCCATAGTTTGCGCAGGATCCCTGGGCTCAGATCTGCCCATCATAATGTTATAATAAGCTATTTCTTTTTTGAGGCAGGGTTCACTTTTTTTGTGCCAGGCAAACTTTGAGGTTGTGCTTTCTCTACTTCAGATTCCTGGATGCAGACATTAGGAGAGTGTGCCATCATGTCCGGTTCTCACTAAACAGTTTGTCATGAGAAAGTTATTGTATACATTATATTATTCACCAGCCGTAACATAATATGACAAAACACTTTCAATCCTTTTTTTTTAGGCACTCTTTGGTGAACGTGGGATTTACTATTGTTTATATTCTGTTGTACAGGTGTACCTAGTGTGTTTGATAGGCAAAAGGAACAAGCAGTCATTTGGTTGTCATGGGTAAAGAAAGCAGCAGAAGATGTAGCCAAGAAAACTGAAGAAAACTGGCTTGGGCCAGGTCATGAATAGGCTTGGGAAGAATGTTAGGGATGCTACAAGAATCCGGAAAAAATACATGAGGTTTAAAAAAAAAAAAAAGGAGTGACTCTGTTTTTATCTTGGGCATTTAGTCCACTGAGATTTATTAACAGCCTGCTTTATGTTTGTGTTAGGAAAGAGCACAGTGGCTATACAGATTTGAGCAAAAATCATCAGGACTTGCCTCCCAGTACTGATAGATGAGTGGATTAATTTTGGGTTCACTCATCTTTAATGGAGGAATGGAGTTTGTCTTGAGCGTCTTTCCAGATTCTCTGTCATGTTTCCAAACGACACACGACATTTTAATGACACTTGGATCTGTATGAAACTCTGAGGAGGTAACTTATTTGCTGTGTATATTAACTGCTGCTTAATTTCGGAGACTGGAAACGAATTAGGTAAAAGAGGAATGACTGCTCAAGTCGACGACTCGTTTGCGGAGAGGCTATCCTACTGGAGGGTAGAGGGCTGGCACAGTGGCTCAGCAGCTGCTTCAAACATTTAGCGTCCCTGGATGTTTAGGCTCTGATCTCAGCGGGGCTCGTTCAACCATTCATCCTTCCAAGGTAGAGAAATTGAAAGTTCCACAATTTAGAAGGTATGTGTCTTTCAGATAATGCCTGAAAAAGCAAATTCTATGTGAACATTAAAGACTGAATAGCAGTATTGAGAAACAGGGACCACCTCTGTGTCCTTGGCCTAAATTCCTTCCTTCACTAATGTGGTACAGAAGACTCTACAGTTGCCAATACTTTACTGAGGCTAAGTACGTACCATTTGTCTGGTCTCCGAAATCCTTTAGAATGAAATGAGTTTTATTAACAAACCTATTTTGACTTACCTAGTCCCTCCTAAAGTCGACTCTTGCTTCCCTGTGCCTTTTTAATGATGTCCCCATCACAGGGACTCTAGCCCTCTCAGACTGGAACAAACACATTCTGTAGGTGAAAGGTAGCTTGATCTCTACTACAGGAGGTCTACTGTCATGCTCTGATACCAGGGGAAATGCCACCTCTGTGGCTGCCCTGCCCTGATGATAACCCAGCTAAGGTAGGTAGTGAGAGAAGCAGACAAGGGTACTGTGAGTGAGTGAAGAGCACAGGACCCGGGCAGTCCCTTCACTGCTGTCCCTTTTATTTTCATCTATTATAGGACTCCAAGCTCTGCAATAAGTCAGGACTTGTTCAGAAATGCAAAACTGATCTCTTGCCCATTTATTTAACCACAATAGAGGGTTCTCATACCTAGATTCTCTAACAATGGTACATTTCTTATTTTTAGAACTATAAATATTTCATTCTACTGTGACATTTCTATGAATATTCTTTGCATCCATCTCCTCTGCATTCCATTGCTCATCACCTAAGGATGTGCTTCTTACTATTACTAAAGCAAATCCACTGCCAGACCATGGAACTGAAAATGTGGGAATCAGCATTCTGACTGTTGAGTTCCAAGGTTAAATGGTGATGTGTAAGGAAGCCATGAAGCACAGGTCTCCATAGCCCATTCTCTGTGTTCTGGAGTCTAGGCAGACTTCGTGAATGTTAAAATGGAACAGTGAATTGAGCCAGGTTGATGTTCACGAAGCATTGAAACCAACATTCAACCAGCAAAATGTGAAAGTTAGCGAATCAGCATCCAGAAGTACCACAGGAGCAGAAGGTCATCCAGGGCCTGCATTAGCCCTTCTGGCTAATTAAAATATATGATCTAGCTCTAGGCCTTAAAAAGTCAAAAATTGATTAGCTGGACAAGTATAAGAATTATAACACAGGGGAAAATGATCTGGGAGGCCTGAAAAACTTATAATTGATTTGAGGACTGTGGATTTCTGAGACAAAAAAAAAATGTATTTGTCATGTCTCCCTTTGGAAACCACAGAATCGTCCCAAATAGACTACCTTTTATGCCTGCCCTCCTCCTCTGGGAAGTAGAGGAATGGAAACAATTAAGTTTCATCTAATGAGGGAACATAGAATGAAAGGTGTATTTCAAAGGAGGATTATGCTATTTAGGAAGCATGTAATTTTTTAACTCTGTCCTGACTAAAGTAGACACTAGTGATCTACAAAAATTTTAAACAGCAGAGTCAGCAAATGCTTGCTATGGAAGCTTATGGATTTGGGTTCAGATCCCTACCATTCCTCTAAATAAGACCACTCTTTCAATTAAAACACCTAAAGTATAACACACACACACACACACACACACACACACACACACACACACAAATATTTCCTTGAAATATACACACATTGAAGCACATGCTACTCACATTGGTATACACATGTTGAAGCACATGCTATTCACACTGGTATACACATGCTGAAGCACATGCTACTCACACTGGTATACACACGTTGAAGCACATGCTACTCACACTGGTATACGTACATTGAAGCACATGCTACTCACACTGGTATACACACATTGAAGCATATGCTACTCACATTGGTATACACATGTTGAAGCACATGCTACTTACACTGGATACACACATTGAAGCACATGCTACTCACACTGGTATACACACATTGAAGCACATGCTACTCACACTGGTATACACATGTTGAAGCACATACTACTCACACTGGTATACACATGTTGAAGCACATGCTACTCACACTGGTATACACATGCTGAAGCACATGCTACTTACACTGGTATACACACGTTGAAGCACATGCTACTCACACTGGTATACACATGTTGAAGCACATGCTACTCACACTGGTATACACACATTGAAGCACATGCTACTCACACTGGTATACACACGTTGAAGCACATGCTACTCACACTGGTATACACATGTTGAAGCACATGCTACTCACACTGGTATACACACATTGAAGCACATACTACTCACACTGGTATACACATGTTGAAGCACATCCCTTCCCCTTAATTCTACACACTCTATTTAAAGAGACATATCTAAAAAGTTAAGGATAACTATCCTATAAAAAAGAAATTCAGTTTTTCTAAGGAAAATAAAATGTTTTGGGAATATGTCTTAATATGGTAGTGAAGGAGGAGAAAAATTATATACTAGGTGAAAGCAAGGATCTTAGAGGCTACAGTTTCAGGCTCTTGAGTGAATCCCACCAAAATCCAAATATTAATCTTCCTATTAACTCAGCATTGCATCAGTTATTTAATTTCAGTTACCTTATTTCCAAATCAGTTACCTTATTTTAAAGGAAGAGTAAGAAGACTTCTGATCCTCCAGTTTGAGAGAATTTGCAAATGAAAGTTTGTAGTATAGAACGTGTCTAATGTATGATAACTATCATCTTTTCTTAAATAAGAATTTGTCAAAGACAGAGGCCTAACAGAATTTGTAAGTGAAAATTAGTGTGGCAATTTATTATTGCTCTTCAATAAAATATTTGTTGACAGAGTATGCACAGAAATTGAAGTAATAAAGAGAGTTTAAAATTCCCTGAGGATATAGCTCAAAGAGTGAAGACAGTCTCAGATTTATTTTCCTTCCATGCTATTAGACATCTGCCAATTTCCAGGTAATGTACTAAGAAATTTCATGCATGCAGTTCCACTTAAATTTCTCAGCAATGAACAGCTATGAGTCCGTTCTATTGCTATTCGATTATAGAAGAAAACAATAGTGCCCAGGACAGTGAACTGATTGCTGTCAAGTCCCATATTTGTAAAAAGGGTTAGCTATAAGTTTCTTGAATAACAGTTTAGAACATTCTGACATAAATACTCCTCATTTGGGAAACAAATGCACAACAAAAGCAAAACTTAAAAAAAATAAGGTCACAGATTTAAGAGATGGAGTGAGTGACTTTAGAGAAAACAGTTATGTGCATATCTGCTGGTATAAAGAAACCATACTGTAAACTAGTTAATGTAAAAGTGAAAGGGCTGTAAGAGGCTGCCTGGGTAGGACGCATGTAACATACATGAGCAATATGGTAGGAATTAGGAGAATCAGATTTGCCATCAAATGTACAGAGACATCTTCAGAACGACATTCTTCAATGGAAAGAAAGAAGATATTTATGGGTAGACTCATATTGACTCTAAAAGTTTATTATAGCTAAAGAATTATTGGAGTTAGAAAAAGATCTGCCCAAGCAATTTAGAAAAAGGAGCATGGGTGTAACATTCATGTTCAAGAGCATGTGTGTGTTTGTGTAACTGTGTGAAAACATACAGAGTTAGGTGCTGACCTGGAATATCCCTTATTGTTCGCAACTGTATTTGAGACAGAGTCTCTCACTGACTCTCTGCTAGTCTGGCAAGACACTGAGTTCTGAAGATCAGTCTGCCACTGTGCCACATTTGAGCTTATAGATGCAAGTTGCTCCATCCAGCTCTTGTCTGAACACCAAGGATTAAACTCAGGTCCTCAGGCTAGAATTCCAAGCATTTCACAAACCAAGCCATATCTCTGTCCCAAGATGTATTTTCTATAACAAACCCTAAAACTTATAGAATAAAATATGTTCTTTCTCAGCATTTCTATTTGCAATTGTTTACATTTACTCCAATGCTGGTATTTTACTCATATGCATGTTTGCTGTACATGGTACCAAATTATACTTCCTTTAAAAATATTTCTTAGCTTTCTTTTTAAGTGTGTGAGTAATTTTCTTAAGTGTATGGATCGTGTGTATGCCTGGGAACCACTCATGTCAGAGGAGGGTGTTGGATGCCCTAGATTTGGAATTATCCATGCTTATAAACTACTGTGTTGGCACTACGAACTGAACCTGGATCACGTACAAGGACAACAAGTACTACTATACTTTGTTTTAATTTTATTTTTTATTTTTTTTATTTTTTATTAATTTATTCATATTACATCTCAGTTGTTAGCCTATCCCTTGTATCCTCCCATTCCTCCCTTCCTCCCACTTCTCCCCTACTCGCCTCCCCTATGTCTGTGTCTGAGGGGGACCTCCTCCCCCTGTATATGCTCATAGGGTATCAAGTCTCTCCTTGGTGGCCTATTATCCTTCCTCTGAGTGCCACCAGGCATCTCCATCCAAGGGACATGTTCCAATATGGGGCACCAGAGTTTGTGTGAAAGTCAGATCTCCTTCTCCACTCAACAGTGGAGAATGTCCTGTCCCTCGGCTAGTCTGGGTAGGGGTTCGAGGTTTACTGCCTATTTTTTCCTGATAGTCTGATTCCTCACTCTCTATCTCCTGAAGCTCAAACTTCTTGCTGAATATTTTTTCTTTCAAGAGAGTCCCTTGCTAGCCATTAATGTGGCAGTGATAGAGTCAACTGAACACCCATTTCTTTAGACTATTATATATGTGTCTGGAAATCCGTAGAATATGACTGCTTAGAATATAAGACAGGGGTCTCAAGAAGATTCCCAGGGGAGCCAGTGTATTTGAGGCAATTCCTTATACTTCCTAATCATTTTGCTGGGTAGAAAAAAGAAATTAAGCCAAGAATATATAGTATGTCACTGATGCAGAGACTGTGTGGTCTCTAGTGCAGTGATTCAATCCACATATACCTTCAACAACAACAGAAGAAAAAAAGAAAGAGAAAATGCACATTTACTGTAGAAGTGAGATGAACATTAGTTCTTTCTAATTATTCCCAAGAGGCCACAAAATCTTATCTAAACAAAAGCCAAATACTTTTCTATTTCTAAAGTACAGTTACAAAGAAGTTTTATTGAGAGGTCTGTGCGTCGTGCTAGAATTAACAAGAGGAGGACTTGTAGCTCCCAATCTGTAACGGAGGAGTGATATAAAAGGATGAATAGGACCTCTACAGTTGGGTTTAATTTTACCTCCTTCTCTGCTAGGACAATTGCACAAAACGGTCCTTATTTTCTACATATGTTGGTTTCTAACATATGTAGCTGAAATCAAATACTCATCCGATAAATACTCTGTAGCAACTATTTTTCTTTTGGGATTTGTATGAGGAGAAACATTAACATTATATCCAAGAAGAGTTAGTAGGGGTTCTAGCCTTCACTAACAGGTTTTTTTTTTGTTTTTGTTTTTGTTTTTAGTGTTTTCGAGATAGGCTTTCTCTGTGTAGCCTTGGCTGTCCTGGACTCCCCTTGTAGAACAGACTGGCCTCGAACTCACAGCCATCCTCCTGCCTTTGCCTCCCAAGTGCTGGGATTAAAGACATGAGCCACCATGCCTGGCACATGAACCGTTTTTATATAGGCCATTTGTCAACATTCCCACCCCCAGGGCTCCTGTGGGGAAGGTGTCTTCATGCTCCCTCTCTGGTGGTATCCTCAAAGCCCAGGTTGCTGGCCTCTTTCACCCGCTCATTACCAATATCTGTAGGCCAGTATATTTCGCTTTTGAAGGGGACACAAAGTATTCACCGCTTTTAAAACCAAGGTCATAAACTATTTGGGATTTAGAGATGTCTGTTCTCAAATATATACATTTGTAACTCAAATTAATTTTAAAAAATAAAAGAAGAATGAGCAGCTAAGTTGCATCTGCTCATTTTATTTTCCCGTGGTATAGGTTTTTGTTTGATGGGCAACTGTAGGTAAGCAGCCTATCATTTAAAGCAATTTCTGGGGAAAGTAATTTAATTTCAGCCTTGAAAAAAGTAAAGGTTCTTCAGACGTAAGCAGTTCTTCAGTCAGTAACCGTAGTTCGTTTGCTCGGAGACTTTGAAATATAGCAGAAAACAGGCTGGCTGGCAGGTTGGTTTGTGCTGCAAGATACCCTGACAACCTGTCAAAGTCCCACTTTTCTCACATTCTACCAACTTCTCTTTTCTAAAGAAAGCATGAAATGTCAAAATGACAGGTGCCGCAGCGCAGCAGCATCCAGCTTCTGGGCCCATTACCTTAGGAAAGGAAGAGTTGAAAAGTTGTGCAAGTGACATATGCTGAAGAGTGATAGAATTTGCCAGGTAAAGGGGTGGTTTGATGGTGCTGATGTTAACCCTTTAGAACTGACTAATTTGAGCTGCATCCTTTGGAAGGACCATCTAGAGGGAGATAGGGAAGAAAACCATACAGCTTTAGGGCAATAATTTTCAATAAGTAATTGGGCATCCATTTTTTCATAATTGGATATTTTGTACTATTAATTTATTTCATGAAACCAACACTTCGGTAGTTAAGGGAGACATGAAATTGCAAGTTTGATAATGTTAGCAGGAAGATGAATCATATACCTGGAAGGGAAATTAAACATGGGTTTCAATTACAACTACATGTGTATCAGTGTGTGTGTGTGTGTGTGTGTGTGTGTGTGTGTGTGTGTGTGTGTGTATGTGTTTCTAAATACTTTTAGAGAGAGTTAAGTATGACCTCACTGGAATATATTAATGAGGGGGGTGTTAATTGAAATTACAACTGAACTGTGAAGTTCACCGTGAACAATGTTATTACTCTATCACTTTTAAGTTCATATTCTGTCTTGAACAGATAAGAGTAACTTTGGATGTTCAGCCATTTCTTGAAATTTACAGAGCACTGGGATACTGATGTTTTTCTAAGTGTGAATAGTTTTTAACTGAGTTACAGGTTGCCACTTTACACTACACAAACATGTGTGTGTGTTAGAAAAAGTTAAGGAACAGTAACGTGAGGTTGGACTAGTCAAGGAGGCAAGAAATAAAAAAACCTAGAGAAAAGGAAAGGAAGACCTGCACAACAAGTAGGACATTTGATTTCACAGCTGCCGAGTGCTACAACTGAGGACCTGTGGATTCAGTGTTGGTTGCCCTCTTAAAAGTTCGCACTTTGTGAAAGTCAGTCCCGAATCTCCACTCAACTGTGGAGAATGTCCTGTCCATTGGCTAGATCTGGGTACGGGTTTGAAGGTTACTGCACATATTGTCCTTGGTTGGTGCCATAGTTTAAGCAGGACCCCGGGGCCCAGATTTGCCTGTCATAATGTTCTTCTTGTAGGTTTCTAGGACACTCTGGATCCTTCTATTTCCCCATTCTCCCATGCTTCTCTCACCTAGAGTCCAAATAGGAAATCTTCCTCTTGGTCACACTTTCCTGGTAAGTGAACAAGAAGAGACTTGATACCCAAGAAGTCCCCCTCAGTCACAGTCATAGAGGAGGGGAGTATGGGGAAAATGGGAGGGAGGGAGGAATGGGAGGATACAAGGGATGGGATAACAATTGAGATGTAATATGAATAGATAAAGAAAATATATTTTTAAAAAAGTTCGCACTTTGGAACTCAGTCCCTGGAAGGTCAGTTCTGTCAGGTGCTCTAAGACCTTTAGGATGTTGGAGGTAGGTAGAAAGACCTTGGGTTATTAGGAACATGCTCTCAAGAGGAGATACTAGTCTCTTCCACTGAATTACCATTGCTGTATAATTATAAAACCTTGAATATGATCCTGAATCTCAATCTCAATATCTCTCTCTCTCTCTCTCTCTCTCTCTCTCTGTCTCTCTCTCTCTCTGTCTCTCTGTCTCTGTCTCTGTCTCTGTCTCTGTCTCTGTCTCTGTCTCTGTCTCTCTCTCTCTCTCTGTCTCTCTGTCTCTCTGTCTCTCTGTCTCTCTCTCTCTCTCTCTCTCTCTCTCTCTCTCTGTCTCTCTCTCTCTGTCTCTCTGTCTCTCTCTCTCTCTCTCTCTCTCTCTCTCTCTCTCTCTCTCTCTCTCTCTCTCTCTCTTTATTTTAACATATGCTTCTTCTTTACAAACTCACTGTATCATATGCCCTGGAGCTCTCCCTCCCCAGAGATGAAAACAAACATCTAAAAGTGGCAAGTAAATCTCTTCTTTATAATATTAATCCACCTGAAATATTTCAGCACCGTATGGGAAAACAGACTAATGCATTAGTGAAAAAATGTCTTTTTAGGAGATGCAGACAGACTGACAGGAAGGAAGGAGGGAGGGAGGGAAGAAAGGAAGGAAGGAAGGAAGGAAGGAAAAAAGGAAGGAAAGAGGCTGTTTCTAGCTTCTTGGTAGAAAACAAGATTTAATGGCAGTAGTCAGCAGATGTAGTCCTACCTGTTCTCTGGGAAATAACATCATGTAGCAAGTTGGGAGTTCATACACTGCAGGTGTACTGCAAATAACAGTGTGTTTGGACTTGGTTGTCAATTCCTATTGTCCAAAAGCTATCCACTTGTAAAATGGAAACTTGAAGTGCCTGGTTCATAGCGTCCTCGAGAAGAAAATGTGATTCTGTGTGTATACAGCCATCATTATACGATTACATCATTGATAATCCAGTAATGAAGGACACACTTTGTATATTTTTTAGAAAGAATTATAAAAAGATACTGCAATAAATTAAATTTTTGAATCATACATGGAGATTCTGTAGCCAGAGAGGAATTGGTACCATATTACTACAGGAACAGGGGCTTCAACTAAACAATCTGTTTACTATGTAACTTCAATCTTTACAGTACAGTAGTAGCTAAATGTGTTTCCCACAGGCTGACAGATAGTAAACTGTGCGTCATGATGCTGATGAAGACTCAGAATAGCAATGGCTAATAATTAGCACACATGTATCAATCCCTGGTCTGGGTACTAAGATGACATATATTCTTTAACCTATCTCATTTGTATCTGAATAGGTCAGCACCATCCTTAGCCCTATTTGACAGAAGAGAAGTGTTTTCTGCAGATATTCCCTATAAAGGGGGCAGGCTACATGCTGAATGTGAAATTGGGATACCAAACCACTGTCTTGTGCTGCAGCTTCCTAATCAGAGGAAAAAAAAAAACAGAACAGGAAAAGATGTTTCTGGTGGATCCTCTTAAAGAAAATGGCCATAACCTTGCATCAGTAGTCATTTTTGTGGAAAGAATTTGTGCAGAATCCTTATCTATATTGACTTTAATCTTAAGTGAGATGAGGACTTTTTCTGCTTCAAGTAGGTACTAATAACTCCATTAGATTTACACTATGGCAAAAGTTGTTAGTGTCAGTAAAGCATTAAAGAAGTTAAGAAATAAGGATGTCTCATTCTTATCTTTGTGTGTGTGTGTGTGTGTGTGTGTGTGTGTGTGTGTGTGTGTGTGTGTGTGTGTCTCAAGACATGGTTTCTCTGTGTAGCCTTGACTGTCCTGGACTCATTTTTTAGACAAGGCTAGCCTCGAACTCACAGAGATCAACTCATTCTCATTTTATACAAAAGGCACTTCCGCTGTTCTTACCTCTTCATTGCTGTTTAGTTGTATCATTGGACTAGAATGCTCAGGAGACCAGCTCCCTACACCCACCCCCAATGCTGCCTTCATATAAATTAAATTGTGGTAAAAAGTAGTTGGAATAAGGAGTGTTGGGGAACAGGGTTTGGTGAGGAAGGACACAGAGACCAACTCAGAGCATTCCATTTTCCTGGTTACGTAGAATGGGAGAGAAAGGGATTCATGACCCAGTTAACTGCAACCTTGGCTAGACATATTGTAATGGGTGATATTACGTTTGTGCCAATTCTGAAAATTATTATTATTATTATTATTATTATTATTATTATTATTATTATTTAAAATATATTCATATTACATCTCAATTGTTATCCCATCCCTTGTATTCTCCCATTCCTCCCTCCCTCCCATTTTCCCCTTACTCCCCTCCTCTATGACTGTGACTAAGGGGGACCTCCTCCCTCTGTATATGTTCATAGGGTATCAAGTTTTATCCTCTGTTGGGGGGCAGGTCACAAATTTTGAGGGTAGGTCCACAAAATAATGACGACTGTAAATCTAGAAGCTAGAGATTTCACAATAATTTTCTAGCAGGTATCTGGTGTACGGCTGGTCTCTCAAAGTCACACTAACTACACTGAATGATAAAAGGACAGTCAACTTCAACGGCAAACAGTTGTACAGACTCAAGTGTGAACATGTGAAGGAACTTTCTATCAGTTTCTATGGTGTTTACTACAATGATCATATCCATAGCTTCTGTACTTTTCCTTTTTACTGTGAATAAGAATAGAAATGTGTTAGAGTCAGTTTCTTGACGCAAACTTCTCCAGGCTTAGCAGGGCGCTATACATCTGTCAATTCCTGCTCATCCTGCTTAGGACATGTGAAGGGCGGGGCAAGGTTTCTCCTGATGATATGACATCACATGTGTTCCATGTCAAGAGAAACACTTTGAAAAATAATTATGATGTGGTGAGATTTGTAACACATACCTCGAACTTCAGCACTCTGGAGTAAGAGGCAGAAGGATCTCTGTGAATTAGAAGGCAGCCTGATCTACATGGTGATTTTGGCTAGCCAGGACTACATAGAAACACTGTGTCTTAAAAACAAAAACAAAAGAAAAAAATAAAGAAAAGAAAAGTGGAGGGAGACTGAAGAGGAAGCCTAGAAGTAAAGAGTATTGACTACTCTTTGAGATAGCACAGTTTAGTTTCTTAGCATCCACACAGTGGCTTATAACCATCTCCCAGAATGTCCAGTAACCTCCTTCGTCCTCTGCCAGCACCAGTTATTATGTATTGCTCAGATATGCATTCAGTGAAAACAACACTCATTCATATGAAATAAAAATAAAGGAAAAAAATTTAATGTTTTGAAGGTTATCATCCAAAGTTCATTGGCTAGTGATAAAAGATGTTGCTACAGCACTGTAGAGTAAAAATGGAAGGAAACTGATATTCCAAAGCATTTGGTATTAGTTTACTATTTGAGTTACTGCTGTAGAAACCTTTAGTGTAGTACAACAAGCTGTCTCTACTATATAAAATATGGAGTTTCTTCTGCAATATAAAACACTTCCTAACAAAATTATTCATAAACACAAATCACAATCACCATTATTATAACTAATATTGGTATGTGATTATTTAATTTTTCCTTCTATTAGTAATAGTTAATAATAATAATAATAATAATAATAATAATAATAATAATAATAATAACAAACCAGTAAGTTGTCAGAGGACATGAGCCTTAAATCATGATTTCTGCGGATTGTGGTTTCCCAGTTTAAAATGGAAGGTACAGAAACACATGTATCCCTTTTTAGTTCTATTAAGTGAACTTCTCTAAGCTCAGACTTTGAAGGCTGCCAGCTCATTAGGTATGGACATTTGCTCACAGCTTCAGTTAGAAGGATCATTAATGGTAGCAGTATCAAAGCCCCTCCTCACTAAATATTAGTTATATTAATATTAAGTTAATGCAGAGGATTTCATCCTGGGGCCTCCTACAGACTCATCAGAAGCTCCAGACACTCTATTTATGCTTATACTTGATTAAAAATAAATTCTTCCTAGAGGGTGTCCTTCTACCCAAAGATCAATTGCCACATATCACTTTTTGTTTCTATTAAGATTTCATAGATTCCCTGTAATTATGTGTATATAGATATAGAAAGACAAGTGCTGTCTGAAAAATTAGAATCCTGGTAATTCCTTAACTTTTATGCAGGTATTTTAACTGTAACTTAATAGGCAGGTTTCTTAGGTCTTTAGGGAAATCAGAGAAGCTCCTAAAAACTCAATGTTGAGAGTTAGTTTGAAAGTTACTACTTGTTTCATTCCAGTGAAAAAGTCAGTTAAATTAGATAATAAAATGCTGGGTTGAGAAGCACTACCTCTTTGATCATTTAAACCTCTGAGATCTAAAAGGAAGGCTAGAATTTTAAGTAATATGTTGTAATATGTAACTCTCTCAGCACTAATTACCTTTTCCCTAAGTTGTGAAAAGGCTAGTTTTATGAATAATTGTTAAAAATAGATAATAAAAGAATACCAAATCTCAGTTCTGGAAAATTTACAAAAATCCAAAAAATTAAAAAAAAAAAAACATAGTAAAGAAAGACTTTCTCATGAAGGTTCTCTGTTTTGTCACTTCATTCCTCTGAGAAGGGAGGAAATCATCCAGAAAGCTCTGTGTTTGATGGACACAATGCCAATTAACTAAGCTGACACATGCAGCGACCATGTTTGACTTATTTTTTTTTTTAATGAATTGACTGTCTCTGCTCCTCGTTTCAATGTTTTGTAGATACAGCCGCAGTTCGCCATATCTGTATTGAACAGAGCGGTTAAGTGATTCAGCCTGAAACCATTACTATTATAGAGGCTACACTTAATGAATCAATGTGTTTGAGATGCTTGGAGATCTATGGATTAAAGATTACTTGGCTTTTGGAGTGTCTAGTAATCATTATATATTGCAAACCCAAACAGAGCACTCAGGGTTCGTCTGATTCACTTGTCGATACTGTGCATCTCCTGGTAGCCCCAAACCTGCCCTCTGCTCAACACTAACTGAGTTTTCAACAGAAAACATCTGCTTTGTTACTGTAATACATCAAACTGTGTCCCGGCCTTAATTACAGGTGCTTGACAAGTTTAGTTTAAAATATCAATACAATAGTTATAGTAAGCAAAGTGTACATCATTCATTATTTGAACCTAAAACAACACTGTGTTTTCAATTTTTTTCACCCCAGGCAAGCCCAATCATTTGCACAGATTGAAAAGCTCAACAAAATAATAACAGCAACGAAACTCAACTGTTATTGCTCTGATGCAAATGCAATGTTAAAATAGATCTTCTGGCTAATAGTTAATAGTTGAGAATTGCTCATTAAATGTAACTTTCAGTCTTCCAGAAAATCCTAAGCCAGGATATGGACCCTGAAAAAGGATGGTAAGAGGGCATCTTGTCATAGACTGAAGCGACATGATATCACTTCTATTAATAATAATAATCAATTTGTATCAAAAGGCAGAAAGCCCTGTTTATGGGAATTTAGCATGTCAAAAAATATATTTTAATAGTTGTTTAATAAAGATGCTATTAGCAAAGTATGGGAATATTTATTTAAATGAATTATGGGAATAAATTCTAATCATTTGAATCATTGTATTATGGAAGAAACAATATGATGAGGAGCATAGAAACCATTTAGACCTCATCTTCAGTGAAACAGACTACAAATTCTACGTGCTTCTCTAAATCTAGAACCTTATTGATGGCAAATATACACATTTTAAACTGTTTTTTATTTTGTTTTGTTTTTCTAGTGTTGCTGAACTCTATGCTGAGCAATTATCTTAAAATATAAAGAATTTCAGCATATTTGTATTCCTGCCCATATTGCAGCTTGGTGTCGTCACTCTCAACAAATTTTTTTCCTTCCTGACCAACTCTGATCAATCCTCTCTGTCCGCTGTTTTAGTAAGTTTCTTGGTAATTTGTGGCTTCTTTAATACAACGATGAGATATAAGTTCCATATAACAAGTGGTCATATAACCCACATTCGGTCCTCAGGAGAGAAAACATTCTAATAACAATAATAACAGTAAAGATTTAGCTGAACTAAGGTTCCACTGCTCCCACATCTTTTCTTGCATGTAAGCACCTTACCTACAGAGGATATTACCATTTTAGAATATTCATGAGATTTTACTGAGTAAAACAATCCAATGCTCCAATCTCACACAGTGGATTGGGCAGTAGGCTCTGTTCTCAGGATCAATGAAAAATACCCTTGTTGATTTGCGTTTCTCTGATGACTAAAGACGTTGAGCATTTCTTTAAGTGTTTCTAAGCCATTCGATATTCCTCTGTTGAGAATTCTCTGTTTAGTTCTGAGCCCCATTTCTCAATTGGGTTATTTGGCTTGGTGGTGTTTAATTTCTTGAGGTCTTTATATATTTTGGATATTAGGCTTTTGTCAGATTTAGGGTTGGTGAAGATCTTTCCCAGTCTGTAGGCTGTCATTTTGTTCTGTTGACAGTGTCTCCTGCCTTATTGAAGCTTCTCAGCCTCATGAGGTCCCATTTATTAATTGTTGACCTTAAGGTCTGGCCTGTTGATGTTGTGTTCAGGAAGTTGTCTCTTGTGCCAAGGCTCTTCCCCCACTTTTTTTCTAACCAATTTAGTGTCTCTGGTTTTATGTTGAGGACTTTAATCTACTTGGACTTGAGTTTTGTGCATGGTGACAAATATGGGTCCAACTGCATTTTTTTTACATGTAGACATCCAGTTAGACCAGCACCATTTGTTGAATAAGCTATTCTTTTTCCACTGAATAGATTTGGCTTCTTTGTCAAAAATCAAGTGACCAAATGTGTGTGGATTCATTTCTGGGTCTTAGATTCGATTCCATTGATCCACCAGCCTGTTGCTGTGCCAGTACCATGCTATTTTAATAACTGTTGCTCTATAGTACAGCTAGAGATCGGGTATGGAAATGTCTCTGGAGAATCTTTTATTGTATAGTATTTTTTATTTTTGCTATTCTGGGTTTTTTGTTTTTCCAAAAGACTCTGAGATTCCATCTTACACCCATCAGAATGGCTAAGATCAAAAAATTCAGGTGACACCACATGCTGGCAAGGATGTAGAGAAAGAGGAACATTCCTTCATTGCTGGTGGGAATGCAAACTAGTACAACCACTTTGGAAATCTACCTGGGGCTATCTCAGAAAACGGGAATAGAGCTTGCTCAAGACCCAGCTATTCCACTCCTTGGAATATACCCAGAAGATGCTCGAGCACACAACAAGGACATATGTTCAGCCACATTCATAGCAGCCTTATTCATAGTAGCTAGAACCCAGAAATAACCAAATGTCCCCCTAGTCAAATAATTGATAAAGAAACTGTGGTACATTTACACTATGGAATATTACTCAGCTATTAAAAATAAGGAATTCCTGAAATTTGTGGACAAATGGATGGTACTAGAAATGATCATAATGAGTGAGTTAACACAGAATCTGAAAGACTACATGGTATATACTCACTTATAGTTGGTCACTAGCCGTGGGACTAAATGTCCCACGAAAGCCTTCATTTACAAGAAGATTGGATAGATGTGAGGATGTCCTACTGAGACTCTAGGTAAGAGAAATATAGGAGATGGGGAAATAGAAGGACACAGAGGGTCCTAGACACCTTCAAGAAGAACATCATGATGGGTGGATTGGGGCCCATGGGGGTGTGATCAAACTATTGCACAATACAAGTAGTAAACATCGAACCCTTACTCTGATCTACCCAAAGGACAGGACATTCTCCACAGTTATGTGGAGATCAGGGACTGACTCTGACATGAACTCTGGTGTTCCATATTTGAACACTTCCCTTTGGTGGGGAGGCCTGATGGCATTCAAAGAAAGGATAAGCAGGCTACCAAGATGAGACTTGACAGCCTATGACCATATAGTGGGGGAGTAGGTCCCACCTTGGTCTTAGACCTAGGGGAGGGGAATATAGTGAAAGCAGAATGGAGGGAGGAATAGGAGGATACAAGTGATGGGATAACAATTGGGTTATCATCTGAATAAATTAATAAAGTTAAAATTAAAAAAATAAAATAAAAAAGAAAGAAAGAAAGAAGAAAGAAAAATATCCTTGTTACTCAGACAAAAAGCTAGTGCATCCCTTACAGAGCATACACATAAGAGGCAAAACACCACCTGGGAGGAATTTACCAAGTTCAATGAAAAGAAGCTCTTGAGCCCAGGGTTTTTAAATACAACCATTAAGGTCTTTCTGAAGATAGACCATAAGGTCACATTTATCCTGGGATGGTTTACAATATAATAGGAACTTATTCTTTAGATAATGAGAAAGTCATGTCCTGAGAACTTCGGGACTTCATATCGCCTACACCAGTTCTTTGGACATCTCTTGGATCAGGCTGAGCCACAAGGCCTTGTCTTCATTGTTTTCTGGTTGAATTATAAGGAAGCACTCTTTCTAACCTTACAATGTTACTAATTATTTTTTTATCCAAATGGCATACAGAACATTTCTACCTGGCAGCAAGTTTGGAAATAATGGGACTACAATTAAGATGTTTATTCTAGGAAGAAACATAGAGACTAATGTTTGGGGACCATTCCTCACGAGCTCCTTATCCAGTTCTTCTGAATTCATAGACACAGAGGTGGGTAGAATAATCAAGTTTTCTCACTTTGCTCATTTTATGAGACTTCATATGAGATGTTAAAAAAAATACCAAAAGGAAGGAGAGTACAAAACTACACCCCAGATTTCAGCCTAAATCTAGTAGTTCCTTTCTTCTGCTTGGTATCCTCTTCCTTAGTGATCCTTAGGTCTCTATGTTAGCAAACACAAGAAGCCATTGCACTCACGTGTTTTATTTCTATGAACTGAACACTTCACTGAGCTTCTGAAAAGAAACACAATTCTGTATAAAAATAAATACAGATGTTCTGGGGGAGTCAATCAATGTTCTTGAAATTATACATAAAGTACAATTGATAAAAATCGTTCTGTCTGCTGTTTCTGTGCATGGACCCTTCATTGCGAGTCATCATCTGTTATGAGGCATGCTTCCCTGTGGGAAGTTTAGCAGTTCCTCAGAATCACAGCCAGAGCCCTGGAAAGGCTCCTCCTCCTTCCTTTGTGGCTTCTCCAGTAATGGTCTCATAGTTACAAGAACTAAGACATCAGGAATCTGCTGATAATGACCTGAAACATAGGCACAGTCACAAAATATAGTACACAGTGCTACATAACACTGATGGTACTGCATTGGGTTGATGATGATGGATCCCCTGTAAGGTAAAATATGTTGTGTTTGGTCTTACTTTGTTTAAGAAAAAAACACATTTTTTTTCTGATATCTGATAAACCAGAAGGAAGTCATTACTCCAGATTATTAAGGTGGTAGACTGGCAATACAGGAGATCGGACTGGCCTCCCAGAATAGCAAAAGCAGCCTGAGATATGTAGTCAAAAAGCCGAATGTGGGTGGGGAGGATCAGTGGATTGTAAACTCTTAAGAGGGCACTTCAAGAATAAAAGGAAATCTAAACTGATTAAAGTGGTCCACGTGGCCAAAAGAGACTAGTGAAATAACACGTGAGGAGTATTGAGGCCAAACCTGACATGTGTTGGAGGAGGGAATCTTTGACAGTTTTAGTGACAGACTAAAGACCTATTTATTGGTTTATCACAGTGTTGGAAAAATGCTGAATGACATAACTTAGGAAGTCTGTCCTCTTTTCTTTGGGTTGTGATGTGTTTATATCATCACCGCAAACACTGGAGAAAGTCCTCTGCTCTCATCCTACTTGCTAGCTACCAGACAAACTCAACGTTTTCCTTTGGCCAGGCTCTCAGGAGTATGAAGACAGAAAAAGGATGGATTTAAGTCTCCTTTTAAATTTATTTCAGGACAACTTTTTAATTTTAATTTTTATTTATTTATTATTTTAATTGTTTTCTTGCAGTTGGGCAAACCATCTAACATGGGAATTTTCAGTTCTTCACTGATGTAATAATGGAGCTGATGAGGATGATTTCTCACACCGTTCAGGTCTCTCTCTCTCTCTCTCTCTCTCTCTCTCTCTCTCTCTCTCTCTCTCTCACACACACACACACACACACACACCATTTGTAACTCCAGTATTAGGGGACCTTTATCCTCTTCTGGCCTCTATGGGCACCAGGCATACATAAGGCACACCAACATACATATAGAAAAATACTCACACAGATAAAATAGTAATAATAAACAAATGCAAAACCTATCTGATCATATGTTTCTGCATATAATGTTAGTGTTTCACTAAGAGCAAATCGAATGGAGAGTTTTCACTGCTAGGAGCTGGTAATTGGGGGAAAAGCTTTTAGACAAAGTTATAACCTCTCTGGACAAATATATATTTGTTCTATAGTAGAGAAGAAACACTTTGTCCAAAGAAAACTTAATGCTAAAAACAATTTGTTTTAGCATGTAAAACTGGCATAAGCGAGATCCCAAGGCAACAGGGAACATGGAATGATCAACTTCTCAGTGAGAAAGTATCTGTGCTGTAGGTTTCCAATCCACTGGTATTGTTCGCCACAATCCTAAAGATATTCAAATGCAATGTTTTATGGGGGGTGGGGGGGGAGAGGCCTAGGGTTTATTTAACCAAGATTAAATGTAATGAAAAGGTAGTGAGTATATTTCTCTATTGAAGGCTAGTAGTCTGTCTCTTTGCTTAGAAAATTAACATTTCACATCTATAATTGAAATTCTCACTTGGTTCTACTTTTTAAAATTGATTAAAAGTGAGGGAAATAATTTGTTTATTTCCCTAACACCAGTGCTTAGACAAAGCAATATACAAGCACAGATTTATTTGTAACTCAGAAGAAATATGTCATAAGCTTAGGTTGACATTAATAAGGTTTCCTGTCTTTTAAAAACTACTGCAGCTTGATTTCTGTTTGATAGTTGAAGACTATTGAAAAATAAGTATCTGTAGCACTAACCCTTGAATGACAGGAAGCTCCTGGAGAGTGTCACGGCTGGGTCCAAGACAGGAGCATCTGGAATCTGGGAGAAAAGATATTTGTTTATTTGTTTACATTTTATTTATTTTCTTTCTTTCCTTCATTTAAAAAAATTTTTTTTCCACCACAACTGAACAGGAACTAGGCAAGCAATTTTAGAAAGCCTAATATACCACAGACTCACTTGTGGAGTCCGTGAACACGTGTCCCATGGAATTTGTTATCTCCAATTGTGTTCCTGTTATGGGATTTGTTGTCCTGTTTTCCCATTCTGCACTTGATTTGCAATTCTGGGCCACAGAAACAAGCTTCCCCAGAGGACTGAGCAATGGTCAGTGAGTGAATTTAATCTGTCTCTCAATGTGATCTGTGAGCTAAGTTGTTACAGCTCCACCTAGTGGACATTTCACATCTAGGGGGAAGGCAAAAAGAAAATCTGGTCCGAGGAGGATGGCCCTGCAGACTCCAATGCATGGTACTTCACTGAGAGGCATAAGCTGTAAAAAGTGTTGCTGACAACCGACTGAAAACTAAAGATGGTTATAGAGAAATCAAAATATAATTATTAGAGGGAGGGAAAAACCATCTACTTTCTCATTACTTCAAGGACCTCTAGAGATTTTTTATAGCTTTCTGGAGAATGCTGTTAGGTATGAAGAGAGACACGCCAGAGGATGAAATTAATAGAATTTATAAGTGTAAACAATTTTTTGGATTAAAAAAAAAAACCACAGAACATAGACGTATGTGTTCAGTATTCCGCGGCTGCTTCCTTCCAAAAGCTATTGAAGGCGCATGCAGAATGACCAGCTTCGGTCCACAGACTCTTTGTTATCATACCTAAGGCTCTGCGTTTGTCACAGGAACTCTGTCCCCAGTTCTTCATAGGATCCCTTGTTCGTTTATATTCACTATCTGTCTTTTGCTGTCTTTGTAAAAGCTGTGACCAGAAGCCAAAGGATTGAATTGAAATTATATGGTTCTTGAAAGCAGCAGCAGCAGCAGCAGCACATTAGAAATATGATCCTCGGACCATACAAACTACGTGTCTGTACATGCGGCTGGAATAGCAAAAATAGATAGTATGTACAGGTCATTGTCAACTTGGTCCTGTCTCCTTCGTTTCTGTACCTCTTTTTTTTTTTTTAACGTGTCATTTTGCCATTACAGAGGAACCAAAAGGGCTCTCCTGAATGAATTCCTCTTTATGCAAACATCTCTGAGACACACAGCCCCTCACCAAGTACAACTGTTTCCCAAGGAGGACTGACAAAACAACGGCTGCTGATATTTTTCTCATTCAAATCAAGTACTCTTTTCATTTTATCAACATCTAAGTTTAGGATATTCAGAGAGCTTTCGCATGGACAGCAACTTAAGAATGCCCTTGACATTCACGGTTTCCATATTTGAGACAGACAGGGCTGCCTTCGAAGGGAGTTGCCTGGTGCTCTGAGGCCGAGTTAGCATAACCATTGTACAGTCCCGGGGAAACGACACCTGGAATGCAGCATACATTCAATAAACATTTCCTGAATTGAATTGGGAAGGCAATTTGTGGGGTAATGGACAGAATTTGCATGGGTTCTCGGACAGATGTTGGAGTAAATTAGGTGAGACTCAGGAAAACCATCCCCAAAGAGCTTCATGCTAAAGACTCCAGAGTTGGCGGTTAGCAGCTGAGGTCAAGCCCTCTGGGATCCCTACTCCCATCTACAATCATAAATAAGTTATCTCCTTCCATAATGCCATTTTTCTATATATAAGTTAGAAAACATGAGAATAACATGCATTTTTCTGATAAGAGGATATGAGAGGTCTGGTTTTTTTTTTTAACAACATGAGGTTCAGCATAATAAGCACTTGATAAAACCTAGCATATGTGGGTGCCATATTGAAGAGTTGATTTATTTATTTTTTGATCAAGAAAGACTTCTATCAAAAGTTTCACTTAAAAAGGATAGAAAAATAATGAGAACAGAGGGAGCTGACCAGGGATTTATGATCACCCAACTAATTATAAAGTACTCTGAAGAACTTCTTTTCAAAGCCAATCTATCCATGTAAAGTAGTTTAAGACAAGTGTTTCGGGAGAGATGAGCAAAGCATTGCCTTAGAGAACAAAGAAGCAGTGGGTAGGGGGGCTCTCTGCTGCCATCAACAGCAGTATCGAGATAAACTGAGCAACCTCTCCATGATTGTTATTGGACACAAATAAATATGCAATGAGCTCCTGATGAAAGTAAGTAGGAGACTGATGGATAAATCTGAGGAAGCAGAAGCAAGTAGGTTTGGCAAGGACATCTCACAGGTTGTAAGTTTTAAAAACAGAATAATCATTCTGATTAGTATAGAACAAAATATATTTAGTGAGGCAGAAAAGCATGTTGATTATAAAACTATGCTATTTAAGTAGTTGGTAATAAACATCATTTGCCATGTGATGCTGGAGCCGATTAATTTTGGGTATTGTGTACCAAATGTTATAGGCAATGAAGGGAGAAAATTTGTCTGGTAGGCAGAAAAAAAAAAAAACCACTTCCTAAAAGAGGCTTACATCATTCTAATATTCAGGACCCGTGGACATGATTGCAGATGAAGGTAGATTTGCTAGCCGAAGAGATCAGCTAAACGTTATGTCATCTTAGGTTACCTAGTGGGCTCTATGTGATCATGGGAGAGAATGAGAGGAGCCATAGGCATTAGGGAGAGAAGAAAAATTAGTGTTAAGGTAATTTGAGAGGTCAGCATTGGATGCAGTTGAACGAGGGAGAGAGCAGTGAGCCAAGGAGTGTAGGTAACCATTAGACCCTTCCAAGTTCCTCACAGGAATGTATCCCTGGTACATCTTGATCTATGTCAGAAATACCTGCGTCTGAATTTTGACCAATATAGTGCACGTGAAGACACACACACTCCTGGGAGATATAGTGGGCTCTGTTCTAGACCGGAATCACAAAGGGGAATGTCACAATAACAAGTCATATATATATTTTTACTTCTCATTCCGTATAATAAAATTACGTCTATACTGAGTTTTAGTCAACTAAATATGCAATATCATTACACCTTTAAATATCAATGTGTATGCCTGTGTATTCCTTAGTTAAAATATTGCTAGAAATGCTAACATTCATGTGGACACTTTGTAAAATGGTGTTCCTAGGCCAAATCAACACAGTTGTCCTTAAAGATAATGGAACCTCTGCAGTAAGATGAAAGCATGCCTATAAATTGGTAATTGCTTTAAAAAAGAAAAATTGTCATTTCAAACTATAGCAACAATAAATCTCTAGTGCAGCCAGCCTGACTAGATGCAGGTGGGTAAATGTAGGAAGCCTACACCTTTGAAGATTGGTTTGGAAGAAAAAAAATGAGCAGATGACATTTAAAAGTAAAGCAGATAGTATCAGAACAGAAATGGTCCACTTCACTTGGATAGGGTAGGTCTAGCTAGCAAGATCACTGAAGGTCACCACAGATTGGTGGCCCTAGGCATCAAACCTTTCAACTTCTGGCTCACAGTGCTTCCTGAGTTAAAGTATTGGGGGCTACTTCTCTTGGCAGAAGGTAACCTGTAAAATAGGGCCTACTGTAAGAAAAGAGTGGAATGTGAATTTGCTGTATTAGGTAGACAACAGAGATGAGCCTTGGACCTGGGAGATGGGTCTCCTTACAGACAACTGTTTGTGCAACATGCCAATCTGTTGTAAAAACAGAATAGCCTTTGCCTTTAGTATGAAACCCTAATTTGAAAAAAAAAGTTAACAAATATCATTGATAACACAGAGTCATGGGCTTGGGGACTTGAAGAGTCTGCAGAGCAGTTGAAGGGGAGATAATCCAAACCACTTATATTCGTATCTAACAGTCAAAGAGCACACAGGGGCTGCGTCGAGACCATTGTGCCGTGGGATCTTCAGGATGCAGAAGGATTATTCACAAAACTTGTTTTGCCTGTGCGTTTTCTCATACATGTGAACAAATGAAAGTCTACATCGTCAAGACACCTGGGTCTTAGCTGGTCATCACTGTTTTATCATTTACATTGTGTTTTGGAACCTCTTTGTAGTGTTTTGTTTTGTGTGTGTGTGTGTGTGTGTGTGTGTGTGTGTGTGTGTGTGTGTGTGTTTTGTTTTGTTTTTTTGTTTGTTTGTTTGTTTTTAGGCTCATGAGAAGAAATACCTTAAAGGAGAAATCTGTTCTAACATGATGTGGGAGGGAAAACCCAGTGACCTTACCCATAAACAGTCTAGCAACCTCATAGCAGTTCATGAGTTCTATAAAATTCACAGTGAAGTCCAGGGAGAAGGCCCAGTTTTCCAGATGGCTATTATGCAAGCATGGGGACATGAATTTGGATTCCTACTTAAAGAAGCAGGTTGTGATGGTCTGCGCCTGTAATCCTAGCAATAGACGGACAGGGGCAAGGGACAGGGCCATGAAGACTCCAGCTAGTCTTCCTGAGTCAGTGAGCTATAGATTCATGCAGAGATACTGTCTGGGGTATAACATGGTAGGCTATAGCGGAAGAAGTCCACCATTGATCTTGCTTAAACGTGCAACTCCTTCCCTCATGTGTGCACTTATGAGCACATCCACACATATATACTACACACATTCAAACATTTAAAAATAACCCTTATCACAAAGCTTATTGGGATGCTATGTTCCTCAGCCCTATGCTGGGACATGTTATTGTAATCTCTCTATGGAACCATTGCGTTGTTTTTCTGAATAAACTCCTGCTAGAACTGTGTCTTTCTTTACTGAATCCTTTCATTCAAGAAGACAAGAACTGAGATACCGTGGCAGCTGCGGCTGCAGAATGATGCAATATTTAGACATGAAATATATCAGGACATAAGTGTAACATAGATGACTCAGTGGTTAATAGTACATGTTGGGATTTCAGGCGCCTTAACAATGCTCCCTGCTTCTAGGAGTCTCAGATAGGGTTAACCACCCTCTCTCACTGTAGACTTCTGAGAACCTTCCTTATCCTAGAGATGCCCCCCACCAATTTCCATTCTCTCTCTCAGTGCTCCTTCCCATCCCTCAACCTGATCTCCAACGCTGTTATCCTCCCCACCCCCTCTCTCACCCAGTATCCTCCCTTTATCTACATTAGAAGTCTGTTTTATTTCCTCTTCTGAGAAGGATTCAAGCATCCTAACTTGAGCCCTTCTTTGGGTCTGTGGATTGTAGCATGGTTACCCATAAGCCAGCTGGGGCTTCCAGTCAGGGGAGGGGGACACCAACCCAGCCATAAAACCTTCAAGCCAAAGTCTGGCTTGCCTACAAGAAGTATAGGGATAAAGATGGAGCAGCGATTGATTAAGGAAATAGCAAGCCCACTCCATGAATAGTCCAACTTGAGACCCACCCCATGCGAGAGCACCAACCCATGTCTCTATTAACGATACTCTGCTATGCTTGCAGACAGCAGCCTGGCATACTGTCTTCTGAGAGGCTTCCTCCAGCAACTGATGGAAACAGGTTCAGAGAACCACAGGCAAACGAAAGGCCGAGCTCAGGGAGTCTTGTGGAAGAGTTGGAAGAAGGATAGAGGGATTTGGAGGGGTCCAGGACACCACAAGAAGACCTACAGGGTAAACTAACCTGAGTCTGTGGGAGCTCACAGAGACTGAACCAACAATCCAAACGCATGCATGGGCTGGACCTAGACCCCCTACACATATCTAACAGATGTGCAGCCTTGTCAACATGTGGGTCCCCTAATAGCAGGACTAGAGGCTCATTCTAACTCTGTTGCCTGCATTTGGATCCTTTCCCCCTAGCGGGGCCACCTTGCCAAGCCCTATTGGGAAAGGGTATTCTTAGTCCTGTTGAGACTTGAGATGCCAGGGTGAGTTGGTACCACATGGGGGCTTCGCCTTCTCTCAGAGGAAGGAAGGAGGATTCTGGGAGGTGTCATGAGGATGGGACTGGGAGGAGAAAAAGGAGGGGGTGGGATGAGCTTCTAAAGTAATTATATAAATAAATGGGGGGGTGGGGTGGGGAAGAACAAAACAACAACAACAAAGTACAGATTGCTCATGCAGAGAACCTGGCCTGGGTTCCCAAGGACCCATCGTGTAGATTACACCCAGGACTTCAGTTCCAGAGGATCCAACACCCTTTTAGGGCCTCCATATGCATGGAAAAATGCAGGTGGGCAAAATATCTATGCACATAAAATTAATTAATTTAATAAAATATATTTAAAAAACCATAATGTAGCCAGAAAGGTAAATAGAGGAAAATTTGCATAACAGGGTCAAAGAACAGACTTCTGTGTTTACAGAGGAACATGCTCAACTTGGACTTTTGGATACTTTCAAGAAAACTGAAGAATGTCTTTTGGATTGTGCATTAGTGATAGAGATAAGCTAACTCAGTAGGGTCCTTTGCAACACCTTTTCTCTGGGATAAACTCCTTAGGCTTACATGCTAGCTTCTATGCAGGAAAACACTTCAAGGGCTGAGGATACAACTGGGATGGTAGAGTACTTCCTTAGCACATATAAAATCCTAGAGCTGATCCCCTGTACCACATACCACCTGTGTCCAATCATATAACCTGGGAAGTATAAGCAGGTGGATCAAAAGTTCAAGTTCATCATCAGCTGCACAATGAGTTAGAGGTCGATCTGGGCTATGTGTGACTGTGCCTCATAAATAGCAAACAAAAACCAAGTGCAAGAAAAAAACCTCAGTGATCTATGTTCTTGAAGCTTAGAGAGATTATTCTGTAAAATGTGAAAGACAAGATGATTTATCTCTCTCACATGGTTATTGTGAGCATCATACCAGGTCATAAGAGCACATCGTGCAGCATGCAATAAGCTGTTATTTATATTACATCTACCTAACAAACTATCCTGAACATATGTGTAGACAAAAATTCATGAGTGCCATTCTTTTGGTATTTGCTAAGATTACATCTTAATGAGTGTTTGTCAAATTTTGTATATCTTACATATACTGTGAAACTTATTAAAACAGTCTTGATCTTTATTCCTAAAGTACTTTATTCCTAAGCATTTTTGTTGCTAATAAATGTTTAGCTGATGCTACTGTTACCGGAGATGCACCTTGAAAAATGATGGCTTAACCTGTGAGTGTATTAATAGATCACTCTATATTGTACACTCAGATACCCATTTGTAGGCAAAGGTCCTATTGTAGATACCTCAATGGACAGTCATAGGACAACCACAGATAGAGATAAAGATAAATCTATGTCAGTGAGTTCAGAGATTGTGATGCCATTCCAGAATATATACTTGGATAAATGTATGACTGCCAGGCTTTTACCATCTCTGCTCAAGAAGAAGAAAACAATCATAGAAATACAAGGTTTCAGATGGCAAATCTACAACAAGAAGAAATGCCACCAGCATGAAGTGCTGAGGAGAGCCCTTTCTGTCACTCAACACATACCTAATTTTTTAAAAAATCTATGTTGGGCTGGAGAGATGGCTCAGAGTTTAAGAGCCTGATTGCTCTTTCAGAGGTCCTGAGTTCAATTCCCAGAAATCCCATGGTGGCTCACAACCATCGATAATGAGATGTAGTGTCCTCTTCTGGCAT
Organism: Acomys minous; assembly: GCF_964271855.1. Classification (NCBI taxonomy): domain Eukaryota; kingdom Metazoa; phylum Chordata; class Mammalia; order Rodentia; family Muridae; genus Acomys; species Acomys minous. Next base: position 31,410,995 of record NC_140498.1, on the reverse strand, counting down.
GCTGGAATACATGCAGGCTGAACACTGTGTACATGATAAATAAATAAATAAATAAATAAATAAATAAATAATTTTTTAAAACTTATGCTTCTATTACAGAGGTCTGTTTGTTCTTTGAGGGTAAATTAGCTTCTTCTGATTAAGTTAGTATTACTCCAAGTAGATATTCATAGACTTTTAGGACATTAGCCATAAACCAGAATTTAAATTGTGTTTTTCTAATTGTTTCACACAAGGAAATGGTGTAGGTATATTCATTCCACCTTAACTCAGGTATTCCTATCTAACATGGCCACAAACCAGTTTACTTAAATATGTGTCATATTTACATTTATTTTTGTCTACTAACATTCTCCTTGTTTGTCTTTCTTTTGGAGGATTGTGGTCCAGTCTGCACAGTGGAGAAAGCTAAGCCATGTGGAAAGAATACATACACTGCATTGTTTTAGAAAGGTGCTGAGAAACTATTTGTCAGAATGCAAATCTGTGACACAGATTCTTACAGTATATTTGGGTGAGTGTGCCCAAGTTTCTTTAGTAAAATACTATGAGCTGCCTGATTCCAACAACACAGGTTAGGTTTCTCACAGAAAGAGAGTCCAAAATTAGGGTCCCGATTTTGTCACGTTCAAGTAATCTAATTTTCTGAGTTTCACAGTAACATGAAATTTCATATGATAGATGGTAGGGGTTGTTGGGGAGGTAGGGAAGGCAGGAGGAAGAGACAAGGATTGATACAAAAGCAATGGCAAAGGCAGAGATAGGTGATATATAGGTAGGTAGATAGAAGGAATGAAATAACAAAAGAATGAAAGAATAGGTGAATGAAAGAAAGAAGACAGATGATACACAATAGATAGATAGAGGAAAATAGATGATAGATGGAAAGATAGAATATATAGATAGAAGATAGACCAGAGTTAATTCTTTGATATCTATTAATAAAAAAAAAACCACCAATCTTTTTTGAAGGCCACTCATTTGCCCTCAGTTTATCAAAATGTCATCACCAGACAACCTTCTATTTAAAATGAGAGTGCTGTGTGAACTGAGGTAATCACATTTTAGATGACTAAAAGTTTCATTCCACTATTGTCAACAAGGGGATTTTCTAATGTCAAACATTAAGAGGTACCTGAAAGTTTGCAAATGTTTCTCACACGTAAGGTAACCACATACGTGTATAATGCATGGATGAAAGAAAAGTATAGAGTGCATGAATTTATTACAACATTAGTTAAATATTTATAACACGTGTATTTGAAGTGTGGGGGACAGGGTAACTTTCATAAAAGAATCATCAACAAGCTTCTTGTATTTCTTTGATGTCAATACTCAGTATACAGTACAGGGACACACACACACACACACAGACACACACACGCACTTATGTGACATTAACCCATATAGTATACCATAGTCAAAAGAAAGCTCTAAGATGTAGTATGAAATGCTAATAATTTTTGAGAACTTTGTTTCTCCTAGTTTCTGTGTTGCTACTCAAACTCCACTCAAAATAAAAACACACAACTGTAAACATATTTTCACAAAGAACATGCTCTCTGAGCAGCTGTATGGAGGTGCAGAGTCAAGACCAATCCAAATCCCTTTGTGCGGTTTGTTTCTTTCTGTGTGTGGCATGGTTTCACTTTCTCTGTTCCTTAATGCCAGGGCTCCTTTCTACTCTAGATGGTAATTGGCTTGAGGGCAAAGGCTATAGTTTCCCTTTGTGGAGAGGAAGTAATCTCAGAGAGCCTGCAGTATTGTGAGCACTCTGTTGATGACTGTGATGTTTCTGAAAATGTCTAAGAAAAGAGGCAGATAGCTGTGGCCTTCTATGGTCCCCAGTTGCTTATACTCAAGTTGCTTTCTTTCCTCCCACAAACAATAACACACCTAGGCAGCATCTATGTGGGAAAGTGAGTCAGAAGAGCAGTTCATTTCTCCAGTGCCCTTATGCGACTCTGTCAGTGCCTTAGGAATCTGGATGAGGACTTAAGTATACCAGCTGTGCAGTGTCTCAACTTCATAAGCACAAGACCCGATCCCACTCCCTCCTTCTCAATCCACACATTCTTAATGCTAAAACTGTGCCCTTGAGACTTTTCTGTTAGTTAAGAGATGTACAACATAGGGGCAAAAATCAATCTTAATTAAGGCGAACTTTGGAATTATGATCGAAGGAAGGTACATTAGCCCAGTGCTTCCACACCCCATACACTGTTGTTATTGATGTTTGGACAGATGGGGAAAGTGAAACAAGACTCAATATTTCGATCTACTGTGTTCTCTAAGGATCTGAATTTTTAACACCTCCATAATGAGTGCTGCTGGTGTTTAATAAATACACAGATGTCCCTTGGCGTGCCTGTGTGTGGAAGACACCAATGAACTCACCTGAGCTTCTCCACAGTGGGAGGAAGTAGACTAGACTTAGTGGAATTGATATGTAAGTTTGGTAGTTGCTAGGGATTTTAACGTCTGTAGTTTCTTTTTAGCCAAGGTGAGAAGCGTTGGTCACTGGTTAATTTAATACAGACTAAAATACAGTAAACATTCCCCACGTTGAGGCATCAAGAGTGCACGAGTGCTTCTACTCAAATTGAGTAGCATGAGTCTTGGATCATGACCCAAGCTCTCTTCTCCTTATCTAGGACTGTTACTGCCCCCTTCTCCATCTCACTTCAGTAATAATTCTACCATAGAGCAACACTATTAATTGAATTACAATAGTCAGCTGACCTGAGACAACCAGTCAAACTCTCTCTCTGGAGCAAGCAATGTGTTAATAGGATAGAAGAAGCCTGCTGGCTCTTTGAGAATGTACTGCATAACTTAACTTAGGCCTGAAGGGTGGATTAGCACCCATGGGGCTCTCCTCTTCAGTGATGAGAAGGGATGGCAGCTGGGGGAGGTGTGAGGGTGGGACCGGGAGGAGAGGAAAGAAGAGCTGCAACCATGCTATGAAGTGATTAAAAGAATAAATTAATGGTGAAAAAGGGAGAAAAATGGACTGTATGTACCAAGCATTAATATGTAGATGCCTGTTCAGTCTTCATTTATATAAGACACAGAGAACCCAGTCTGAAAAGAGAAGGAATATTTGTCTCTGGATGAGATAAGACAATCCAGTGTCAAATTAGTGAGAAAACTAAATTAGCAACTACAAACAAACAGCTACATCATTGTTCTTGTTTGTAATAATCTTTTCAAAAAAATAACTTTTTCAAAATGATCTATTTTTGATCATTACTATGAGTGAGAAAATATTGGTACTCACAAGCTTTTGAGTCAACTGTCTCCTTGATCAAAATTCCACCAATCTTGGGGATAGAGAGATGGCTCAGAGGTTAAGAGCACTGGCTGCTCTTCCAAAGGTCCTGAGTTCAATTCTCAGCAAACACATGAAGGCTCACAATCATCTATAATGAGATTTGGTGCCCTTTTCTGGTGTACAGGTATGCATGAAGTCAGAGCACTGTATTCACAGTAAATAAATAAATAAATAAATAAATAAATAAATAAAAATATCTACCAATCCTTCAGCAGTACTCTTGAACATGGAAAGAAAAGACACACTTTCTGTCTTATGTAGATTATTGCATAGTTGGTCAGACAGAAAGTAAAATTTAAGAACTATATAAAACAATGTTAAAAGTGATATGAAGCAACCAAAACAAGCTTGGAAAATGGGTAGATCTACAACTTGCCGATAGGATACAGAGAAAGCAGTTATTAATAAGACAAACTGTATCTAGTTAACAGATATTTTCCAGGTGGATAAAGAGGTCAATAGTGTTCTTGCTGGAAGGAGTAAGATATAAAAACAAAACAAGAAAAAAAAACCCTAAGATGGCATTAAGTAGTCACAATAAAAAAGTAACTGTGACATATGATTACTCAGACACACAGTATTGTAGCCCATGTGAAAAAAAGAAGTGTTCTGCTATTGTCCTAGTCTTTTATTTTTTATTTTAAATAATTAATTTTTTTATTAATTGTAGCCCCTCCCTAGTCTCCTGATCTCAACCTCCCTGCCTCTTTCCCTTATCCCAGCTTCCCTATATCTCTGCCTTCCATACCCTTCAGAAAAGGGCATTCTCTCCACTCGCCCATCGTAACACACCAAGTCACACCAAGACTGAGCACATCCTCTATCATGGTGTCTTGACAGAGACCTTAAATGAGTTTTCATAAAAATTATGAACTTATTAGGCCAGCTTTATTCCCCATAAATGGCATCCCCTCACTGGGAGTATTTCAAGAAACTTGAGGTCAGTGAAAGAGGCTTAAGAATAAGGATGGGCTCAGAAGTCTCCAAATATCCAGATGATTCCTAGGACCTTCTGCAGATTTCTCAGCGTCCTATAGCTATCATAATTGGCAGTGAATTTAGTACACGTGAGTTTGGCAAGGATATGCCTTCCACTCTTGGCTGCTGGTCAGCCTAAGTATGCCCATTTTTATCTTTGCTTTTCACTAAAACCTCAATGGGTCTCTGGAAAAGATAAGAATCTTGCAGGTGGGGAGTAATCTTGTTTAGAGATTGAATCCATCAGTCCCTGACACTTTCCCAGGTTTCTCAAAGAACACTGATAATTCCAAGAATCATCAATCTTCCAAGGCAAAGTCTGTTGAGAAAAAGCTCCAGCTCAGAGAGATGATTGACTTTTAAAAATATTTATTACAAAATCTAAGAATGATTAATTTGTTGTTGAGCCTTTCCTTAGTCTTAGTCATTAATATCAGTGTATTGTATACATTTTCTAACTATATTTTAAAGAAGTTTATGAAGTATTACTATTATTAACCATTTTTAGAAGTGAGAGAGACAATGATTAAATATCTTAAACAACCAAACTAAATTTATGTTTTCCGTAAGTGTTAAGAACTGTTCATAAACTATATATTTAAGAATTTGAGGTGTGATTTTGCTTTTCTTTATTTCTTCTTGAGGATGACCTTGGACTCCTGATCTTCCTGGCTCTATTTTCGAAGTGCTGGGATTATATGAGGGCACCATCATTCTGAGCACAATTTGAAATCTATAAATTCAGTATTTCTTTTTATTTCTCTGAGTGAAAATCTACCCTCCAGGTTCTATTTAATGAGTCCTATCTACTAAAAGCTGTTTCAGCTGTTTTATTTCTACTAGCTCATTTAATTATTACAAGTATACAGTGATGCTAAGACTATCACTGTCTCTACAGATGGTTACCAAAACAAACCCTGAAGACTATCAGTAATAATGAGCAATTACAAGCAAAAGCATGCCTTGCCAACAAAACTGTTCTCATTCTAATTCCCAGTGTATATGACCATACTAGATCTCATAGTAAAAAGAAACTAAGAGGGCCAACAGACTCAGTCAGATGAGTCAAATTTAGTCAGATGAAGATACAATGATTAGGTCCAGGGAGGGTCAGTGTCATCGCAGGATTCCTTTGAAAAGGATTAGAGATTCCAAGAGAAAAATAGAAGAGATCTGGGTATAGACAGGACTTAGATGGCTAGATATAACTCAAGAAATAGGAATAGAGTGCAAACCAGGCAAGGCACTCTATAGAAGGTGAAAAGAAGGGAGATGTATTATTTTTGTAGAGCTCCAGAAAAATACAGCATTCAAACCTTGATTTTTATCCCAAAGGAACTAGAAGAGATTTAGAATAGTAAAGTGATACACAGGCATTATGCTAAGCCAGGAACTGGTTGTCAGTTTTACCATTTAACCCTCAAATCAGTGCATAGAGTTGGCACTGTTGTTCTTATTTTAATAATAGAAAACGGGAGATTTGGATTGTGTGCATCTGTGTGTGTTCTGTGTATTAGTTAAGCACTCTGCCATAACTCCTAACCCCCAGCCCATCTATATTGTTTTTATTATCAGGAAGAGTCTCATTTAGTTACCAAGGTATCCCTAAACTTGTAATCCTCCTGCCTCAGTCTTTGCAGTAGCTGAAGTTATGAGTGTAATAGACCATGTACATGAAGATTATTTGATTGCTTTTCCCACAAGCATTCACCTACCAAGGAGAAACCACCTCTCTAATTCTGAAAGGTTTTCTGGACACGAAACCACATTTTGCACAACTTAATAAATCTATCATGTCCTAAGAGACATTTTTGAGGATTTATAGATATTCCTGAACAATAAATAATTCTCTAAATTGTTTAACTTTATTCAGAGCCATTTCTCCCGTCAAACTATAGAACTGTTTCTGCATTCCAGTAATACACTAAGAGTAGGAAGAATCAAAACACTAAATATCTATCATATGACATTTCATCCTTTTTCCAAATGTAAAAACTTTAGTTGAAAATATGTTCTAGTCTAATGTTGTTTAGAAGAAGGGATTAGGGAATATGGGATCATAAAGGCAGTATACTATCAAAATATGAACTGTCTCCCTGAAGCCAAAAAAACTTCCAGGGGTCTCTAAGTACCCAGTGTATTCCACGCATGTCCTTCCTGAATAAATTTGAGATTGCAGCATAAGAATATTTAATTTTATACACTACAGAATAATCTTTTGAAGTACTAAATAATTCAGGAAATCAAAACAATTTTCATTTTTTAATTATTCAGCATTTTACTTATTTAAGTAACAGGATGTTGTTCTTAGGAAACATCCTCTTATTCAAAGGAAAAGAGTGATAGTTCTTGGCCGACTGAGGAATGAAAGAAAAAATACTTCCATTTATGTTACACATCTATCCTAAAATGGAAATTTGCTTTTACTGTCCACTTCAGCGGCCAGTGTGTGTATTCATTCTGTTGACTTATCATCCCCCTACCATACGTCCGTACAATCACCCAGGCACCCACACACCCACCCATAGGCAAAGCACAGGGAATTCTGTGTGCCACCACACATCTAACTATGCAAAAAATTTCAACTGGAAAGTACAAGTCACTTCATTTTAACATATAGTGTGCATGGCCACATGTTGGGATATATAAACCAACAACTCTGCGCATACCTTAAATGATAAATTGAAATCTGTCATTAAATGCAGGGTATATTACATACAGGAAAAAGTAAGGGATCTTCCAAGCACTTAAGCATTGAGAAATAGTCATTAAATAATACACTAAATAAATGATAGCAGTCTACGTAGCATCAGAATGGAAATGAATGCTTTACAGGAGGAAGATGCTGCCTTTCTGTCTACAAAGAGGGTAAGTTTTGGGGTGAGATTCCAGTTCGGTTTCAGAGAAATTGATTATGCTCTGTCTTGTTCCTCCCTCTGAGTACCCTGGCATAAAGTCTCAAAAGTAGACAACTGCAGAAGGATTCAGACTAAAGGAACAGAATTCAAAATATCATTGAACAGGCATAGAGATTAGACATTTCCCCTCCAACGCTCTCTAAGTCCACTCTACCATGATTTAATACTAGTGGCCAGACAGAGAAAGCTCTAGGGGAAGATCTACTGATCTAGATCTGGAGAGGGGAAGACATCTAATAGTCACAGGAAGTGTAAAATTCCCCTCCCCCCTCTGTTCGCTTGTCTTCTCTTCCTTTTCTTCTCTGCCCTTCTCTCTTCCTCTACCTTATCACACAAGCAAACTTGCCACCACCATTAATAGAATCCTACAGGGCTCAGATTTGTCCAGTGGACAAAGAATGGTTCTTGAGTGTGGACCCAATCACTACTACATTCTTTCTTTCCTTGGTTTCCCATTGATTGACTGTGGATATGAGAGTAATTGTGCAAGATTATGGCAAAGTGCCATAACTGTCCTCATGTTCCTATCAAGGGACAGAGAAGAGGTGATTCAGGGAAATAGAAAGTGAAAGAGAGATTACAGAGATAAAAAGCAAGAACAGAAAACCCAATATCATGTCATAAAATCCTTACCCCATGCTGGGATTTGTACTCCTCATCAGAGAAAGACTTTGAGAAGTGCAAATAAGGAGAACAACTCCTATTGTCAACACTCACCAAAATTCAGAGTAAAATGTGGCTAAAAATCCTTTTGGATATGAACTGATAGTCCAATTAATCTTCAGAAAACAAGCTGGAACTTGGTCTCTAATTCTACCTAGAACGATTCCCCTGAATATTAACATTGTCCTGTAGATATTAGCAAGCTGTGCAGTTTTGCCGTATAATATTGACAATGTCCATAGGTAGGTTAAACTTTATTCGGCATGTAAACCAGAAGAATAATGTAAGTTATGGAGAAAATCAACAGACATCAGTGGTGAGAAGGTCCTAATGTCATAAGACTAACAGCTGGCATTATACAAATACTGAGCAAGAAACTGGCAACCATTACTAAGTAAGATAGGAATGAAAACTAAACAAATAGCTTAGAACTGACATGTCACTTGAAAACAGGAGCCAAATGGACTTAACAGCAAAAAACAAAATTGCAAAGAGTGAATTTGCAGATTTGTTGATAAGAATAATGAGTCTGAAAAACAACAACAAGAAATAATACAGTTTGAAATGAAGCTGAACTCAGTGATATGGAAAACTAATAAAAATCTCTAATACTGCTATAATTGAAGTCCAGAAGGAAGTGGTTACAAACCACAGCCAAATTAATAATAAGACTACAGAATTTTGAGGCTTAGCAAATACAAAGTGGAATAAAACAAAATAACTTCACTGAAGATGGAGAGGAGGAAATAAGAACAAGACAGACAGACAGACAGACAGACAGACAGAGAGGCAGGCAGGCAGATAGCCAGATAGTGGAGAGATTTATATCATAAGAGCTGTAAAAATATTGCATAATCATAATACAAAGTAATACATTTCACAATGACATTTTAATTAAATATTTTATTTCCTTGGCTTTGTTCACCCAAACTTTTCCCCTCCCCTCCTGCCAATACCTTTCTGCTTACAAAATAAGAGCCCCTTTCTACCTCCATGCCATATGTATGTATGTATATATGTATGTATGTATGTATGTATGTATGTATGTATCTATCTATCTATCTATCTATCTATCTATCTAGTATGCTATATACATAATCTTTTGTATGGTATCATATATAATAGCATCTTTAAAATTTCAATTGTATGTATTCGTGTATGGTCATATACACATTAAGTGTAGATGCCTACAGAAGTCAAAAAATAGATCTTTAATAACATCATGTAGGTATTACAAGCAGCTCCCAACTGCTCAGTATCGGTGCTTGGAAATGAACTTACATACTCAGGAAGGACAGCAAGCATTCATAACCACCGAACCAGCTCTCCAACAGCTAGAATACAACCTCATAAATATACAGGAGAGAATATCTCTAACCCCAAAACTAAGAAATGAAGGAAAATGACAAACATTCTATAGGGAAAGAATAACAGAATAAGCATTGCTGAAGAAATATTTTCAGATAGAATGGAAATAACTTCAAACTTTGAATAATACTAACAACAGAAATGTCAACAAATGACAAATCTGAAACAAGTTAATAAACTACTCATTTCCATTTGATTACACATGATAATGTTCGGCAGTTGAAATTTAACACTTTTCAGTGTGATCGCCAATATATGTATATGTAATATGTAATGCAATGATAATATAAACAAGGAAGGTTGAAGGATTTCATCTGTTAGTAAGATTTTGACAATTCATTTACATTGATTTTAAGATGCAGAAATGCAAAATGTGTACATTATAATCTCAAGAGCATCAATCACAACAAAAATGCTGTGCATACCACAGAAAGATAAAGCATATAAAATAAAAATGGAGAAATGTGAGATAGAGAAATAGTTCTTTGGTGGATGCTGAACTGGCATGTTCAAGCCCTAGTTGTAATCTCATGGACCACGTAAAGAAAATGAAATGATGCTATTATTAAATAATTCAAGATAAGCTAAGGAAGAGATGCTAGACTAAGTCCCCCAATAAGTAAACACAAAAAGTTGAAGTCATAAAATATGGTGGCACCTGTAAGTAAAAATAAATAACAACTTCAATGAACTGCCCCAAACATAAGCTGTGTACAAGGTCACCAAGGGATAAAAAAAGTTCCTTAGACTATATGTTCCATACAAGAAAAATGGCATCCATAAATCTATAAAGATAGATCAAGATGAAATAATAGAAAACAATATGTCATATGCTAAATTTTAAAAAGCAGGCATGGAGTTGGCATGATGGTTCAGCAGGTAAAGGTACCTATTGCCATAGCTGATAACCAGAGTTCTATATCAGGACATACCTCACGGAAGGGGAGTACTGACTTCCTCCAGTTGACCAGTACCACCACAAGTATGCCAAATAACATACATTGGTACCGCATCCCACACATGAACAAACTAATAAAATTAGAAAAGTATTGAGTACATAAATAAAATCTGAAAGAAGGGATTACTTTAGTAATGGGCCATAAGATCAGATATAAGGAATTACATAATAGTAATAGTACTAAATCACCAAATGACATATGATCATACAAGTGTATCTATCTAACAAGCATTTATAAAATATGCAAAGATAAAATAGAAAGGATAAATGCCCATAAAATAAACTTCCAATTATATATTTGGAGACCTCTGTGCAGTAACTAGGCTATATTTAGCTGGAAACTCAACACTGTATATAGAGCTGATCCAAGTTACCAACTGGCGAATTGTAATTAAAATCTGTAGACAACCTCAATAATAATAAAAAGCAACAACAACAGAGAAAACACATCGTTTTCAAGTACTCATGGAACTTATAAAGAGAAAAACCATATTCTGGACATGACAATAAGAATGTAATTTTTTAAAAAAGTAAACCTACTTGAAGTATAGACTTTGACATTTAAGAAATTAAGCCTGGAAAATCAATAACAAAATGATCACCTCAAATAATCTGAACACTGAAAAAATCAGACACTCCAAATTAGTCGTGGGCCAGAAAGAAAGGTGTCAGGAAAGTTACAATCTACTTTGAGCTAAATGAAAATAAAAACTTCAACAAATTAACATTATTGAGATGAAATAAAGCAGTGCTGGGAAAATATACATTACATTAAACATTTATGTTATAAAAGATAAAAGATCTTATATCTATCATCTCATTTCTTTTTTTTAAGGATTCTAGTATTCAATACAAACAAACAAACAAACAAACAAAAAACAAACCTAAGTCCCCTAACACTGAAAGCAAAAGGACAAAAACATAAATATAAAAATAAAGGGATGAACACATTAAAGATTATAAAATAAAAATCTCATTTTATGGGAACAAAATAATTGACAAACTTCAGACTACCCTAAAGCACAGCATACTTAGAGTGCAAACAGAACTTGGTGTACAATGAAGGAGGGGATATGCTGAAGCAGGTGTTAGCACTTTAGAAGTTGAAAGAGGAAGTACGACCTGAAATTATACACACCAGTTCCTTGCAGCTCAGAGCTTCCAACACACTTTCAAGTGGTGTTTCAAGTCAAGTAGAAACAGGAATAGTCCAGTGTGTGCTAGGGTATTGGAAAGGCAGTTGCAAACTACGTATCTAAGGGTTTTACGGACCTCCATGGTATCCCTAGGAAGTTCTAATAAGCCATGATTCTCAACCTTTCTACTGCTGTGATTTTTTAATTCAGGTCCTCATGTTGTGGTGATACCCAACCATTAAACTATTTTGTTGCTTCTCCATAGCCGTAATTTTGCTGCTGTTATGAATCACGTTGTAAATACCAGTGCTTTCTGATAATCTTATGTGACCCCAGTGAAAAGGCCATTCAATGTGATGTGCGAAGGGTCACAACCCACAGGTCGAAGGGTGTCCTAAGGCTTCAAAGAAAAAACAGCACTGACTGTACAATCTTCTCCACGTAACAGAGAAGGTGGAATGAAATTGAAGGCACAGGTAAAAAACCGTATCAAGTGCTTCATACATCATCTACGAAGAAACGGACGACATTTTTCTTTGTGTTAAAACTTGTGTGAATTCTTGGGGCTAGAAAGTAGACTCAACAGTTAAGAGCACTTGCTTTTTCAGAGGACCCAGAATTTTATTCTAAGCTGTACATGGTGGCTCACAAACCATCTGTGACTCCAGTTCCAGGGAATTGGCTGCCCCCTTCTGACTTGTGGGCATCAGGTATTCATGTGGTATGCAGACATGTATGCCACCAAAACTGCATACATAAAGAGTAAATAAATATTTTTTAAATAAAAGCCACATTAACCCATTACAATTCTTGAGTTAAAAGATGGAAGCTAATAGAAAAAAATAAAAATAGTGTATATGTTTTTTACTCCAAAAATTGGTGATATTTAAAACTATACTTTACCTGATATGAAAAAGTAATTAATGTGGGAATCAAGCCATGTGGATTCCTTTTCTCATTAGAACATGAACAGTGAACATTGGTAAATTATAAAGCTGTTTTCCTCTTTCATTTATCATTTTGGAAGATTGCAAGGTGCATGTTCTAAGTGTTTTCTGTTATTTCTGATTTTCTTCCAATTAAGGAGGTCAAACGATAGCTGAAGTAAGTTGGCATTACAATTCTATACTTTCTTTTAATAGCTGAATAGTATTCCATAGTGTATATGTACCACAGTTTCTTTATCCATTCTTCTATTGAGGGACACTTAGGCTGTTTCCATGTTCTGGCTATTATGAATAAGGCTGCTATGAACATGGTTGAGCAAATTTTCTTGTTGTGTGCTGGAGCATCTTCTGGATATATTCCAAGGAGTGGAATAGCTGGGTCTTGAGGAAGCCCTATTCCCATTTTTCTGAGATAGCACCAGATAGATTTCCAAAGTGGTTGTACTAGTTTGCATTCCCACCAGCAATGAAGGAGTGTTCCTCTCTCCCCACATCCTCGCCAGCATGTGGTGTCGCTTGAATTTTTTATCTTAGCCATTCTGATGGGTGTAAGATGGAATCTCAGAGTTGTTTTGATTTGCATTTCCCTGATGACTAAGGAGGTTGAGCATTTCTTTAAGTGTTTCTCAGCCATTTGATATTCCTCTGTTGAGAATTCTCTGTTTAGTTCCATGCCCCATTTCTCGATTGGGTTATTTGGTTTGGTGGTATTGTGGATAAATGGATTGAGCTAGAAATGATCATAATGAGTGAGTTAACCCAGAAGCAGAAAGACTCAAATGGTATATACTCACTTATATCTGCATATTAGCCCAAGGGGCATGTCCCACGAAAGCCTTCACTTACCAGGAAACTGAGACAGAGGAGAGGACATTCTAGTGGGATTCTAGATGAGAGAATCATGGGGGAAAGGCAAAGTAGAAGAACCCAGAGGGTCCTAGAAGCCTATAAGTAGAACATTATGATAGGCAGATTTGGGCATAGGGGTCCCGATCAAACTAAGGCACCAGCCAAGGACAATACAGGCGGTAAACCTTAAACCCCTACCCAGATCTAGCCAATGGACGGAACACTCTCCACAGTAGAGTGGAGAGTGGGATATTACTTTCTCACATACTCTGGTGCCTCACCTTTGACCATGTCCCCTGGAGGGGGAGACCTGATGGCACTCAGAGGAAGGACAGCAGGTTACCAAGAAGAGACTTGATACCCTATGAACATATAGAGGGGGAGGTAATCCCCTTCAGGAACAGTCATAGGGGTGGGGAGTAAGGGGAAAATGGGAGGGAGGGAAGAACGGGAGGATACAAGGGAAGGGATAACCATTGAGATGTAACAAGAATAAATTAATAAAAAAAAAAAATTAAAAAAAAAAAAAAAACAATTCTATACTTTCTTTAATGGAGTTAAAGAAGAGGAAGAAATAGGTATAACAATAATGTGGTAATGAGAATATTCTAAGAAATTATTGGAAAATGTGAACACTCATATTTCATTTCAATTCCAAGTTATTTCAGATTTCATAATGGTTTCAAATAATGGCAGATGTTCAGGGCATATATTGAGATGGGGACTTTGCAAATTGCGACTTCCACAAACTTGGCAAGCAAAACTTGACATTTGATATGATACTGGTTTTTTTTTTTTAAGTTGGATTGTATTTTCAAGTTATCAAGATGGTAAGTGCCTTTAATAGTCTACACTTTTTCAGGTATGAATCAGTTTATGAAAAATGAACTTTTGTGAAGAATTAGTAACCATAGTTTTTAACATGACACCTGACTGCAGGCATTTGCTCTTAATTGACAGTGAAATGAGATGTAGATGAGGCATCTGTCTAAATATTAAGAACAGGAATAAAGCAGGAAGCAGTCAGCCTACATTTAAGTATCATACATTTTCTAAGCACCTACTATGTGTCACGTGTTCTTCAAAGCTATTGGAATGCACCAACAACCGTATGCCCCAGCTCTGAAGCTAAAGGTTTATATTGGTTGTAAAAAGAAAAAGGAAAGAAGAAAGAATTCTACAGACTTATGTCAACCAACGTAAATTGGATTATATTGTCAAAGGGTGGGTAGGACAGATTATGCTAATAAGGTAGTCATGTGCTCTCTGAGAATACAGAATTTGAGATTCGCATTGATGTAATAGAATTATTTAAACAGACATTTATATGAACAATGTTTCAAGTAGGAAAGACTGTTCTACATGCAGAAAATATATTTAATTTATTTGTGGACTTGCAAGGATATGATTCATCAAATATAAACTAGTCAAACAAGTTGTAGGAGACTAGCACATAGAAGTGATGATTGGTAGACTGTGCAAACATTTGGAGGTCTCTGCAACCTGCAGCTAATACAGCATTTACTCTGAAAGAAACAAAGAATCTTTTTGAGGACTAAAATATAGACTATGAATTTGAAGTACTAAAGGAAGAAAGAGACCAGCCAATAACTCCATGACATATGATAATAACAGTTATCCATGGCACAGAAGTAGCCCAGAGAAGCACAAATCAGAAGTGCTTTTGATTTGAATCACCAGGAATTCTTCATGAATTAACCATAGAAAATCAGGCAATATGAAAACTAAAAATGATGCCAAAGATTTTGGTCTTAATCACAAAGGTTATGTATTTGCCATCATTTTGTCAAAAGGCAGATTTAGAAGGAGATGAAGAACTCAGTTTTGAACATATGAATTTGGAAGTTGAGTTTAGAAATTCAGATTCAGCTGTTTATTGAAAATGTTTAAAATATGCAAATATATATATTGAACATATAAGTTATAACACTCAGTCTCAAATACAAATTAAAATGAGACTCAGGAAAATGCTTACCTGTACAATCGAAAATTGGTGATACACTCTATCAGCAGGATGACATAGTCTCATACTGACTACTGATTGTACAAATGCAAATGTAAGTCATATAGAAAATAATTATCTATACCTAACAAAGTATGACATAGACTTTTGTTTCTTAGCCCATCAATCAACTTTGAGAATTTATTCCACAAACATGCATTCAAGAATGTCAACATGGACACACAATAGTTATCCATGATGCTTCACTTTGTAATAAAAAATATTTGGAATACTTACAGTTGGATAACCCATAAAAGCAAAGGCATATACAGGAGAGTATTTTAAAACTGTAAAACTGAATAACAATGAACTTTGATATGGAATGCTTTTCATAAGAAAATTTATGTGGGAAGGGGTTTGACGTTTACCACCTGTATTGTCCTGGGCTGGTGCCTTAGTTGAGCGGGACCCATGGGCCCAAATCTGCCTATCATAATGTTCTACTTGTAGGTTTCTAGGGCCCTCTGGATCCTTCTACTTTGCTATTATTCCATGATTCTCTCATCTAGAGTCCCAATAGGATGTCCTCCCCTGGAGGGGGAGACCTGGTTGCACTCAGAGGAAGGATAGCAGGTTACCAAGAAGAGACTTGATACCCTATGAGCATATACAGGGGGAGGAAATCCCCCTCAGGAACAGTCATAGGGGAGGGGAATAAGGGAAAAATGGGAGGGAGGGAAGAATGGGAGGATACAAGGGATGGGATAACCATTGAGATGTAACAAGAAGAAATTAATAAAAAAAATTTAAAAAGTAAACAAAAAATTTATGTGGGGATAAATGTACAAAATGGTACTGTGTGCTTTCAACAATTAATGTAGGAAGTAAGATGCTATGCTTATCATTTTAAACCACCTACAGGAGAATGAATGCAGAAATAAGCTATTTCAAAAGACTAAAACCAAACACAATGAAGTGATATTAGTTAAACACATGGGCTAGGGAAAATGGTGGCAAAGATAAGGCAAAAAATGTTTGTTTGTTTTGTTGTTGTTGTTGTTGTTTAAGATTTTGAATACATTTTTCCTATTTCTGGAAAAAATCTTGGTATTCTACATTTTAAACATATTTGTAAAAAAAGATATTTGTTTCATACTCATAAAATAAAAGGTGAAAAATAACCTAACACTTAGATAATATTTTAAAAGAAGTAAGCAAAATTTTATTGGGCCCAATATCATATCTCATGCATATGAAAGGATACCTGGAAGAAAGGAAGAAAGGAAAGGAAAGAAAAGAGAGGTACAGAGAAAGGAAGGAACAAAGGAAGGAAGGGACATAGGATGGTCTAAGATTTGCCTGCCTCTCTGTGAGTGTTGTATAGAGAATCAAGGCAGGGCTCACAGATTAAGGGGTTGCTTTGATCCTAGAATAGAGCTTGTCAGGTCCTCCCACTTGGAACTCCTCCCACTCTCTTGACTTCTTTCTCACTTTTCGTTAACAAATCCGTATTCCCTTTGAAAATAAGAAGACAATTGGGGGTGAGTGATTCCAAGATGGCAGTGCCCAGTGTGTACCGTGTATAGGGAGCAGAGGATCAGAAGTTGTGAAACTGACAGAAGGAGACAATCCAGGATTTTGGAGGATCAAAACCTGCATCCCTCCATCGCAGCCAGATGTCCCCTTGGTTCGGGAGTCAAAGCTTCTAGCACCCTGCACTCTTCCAAATACTCAAGCCAATCTCATGCCCCCTGGGGAACAGAGGATTGGTACAGGGAAACCAGTGAGTGAACATGTTACTGAATACAAAACACTAAATCTGGTGCTTCTCTGACAGAAGGGGGGCAAACTGGCCAGTTTCCAGCCCTCCTCTGGTTCAGGAGCTAAGAACTGGGAGTTCCCTGCACTCTCCACATAGGGGACCCTCACGAATAGCATCTGGATCCCAAACACAGTGCTTTGGCCTCCAAGCCGTTATTCTACTGTGCTGTTGATCCCCCTGAGAAGGCCAAGTAGTTAGTGGAATCTTGCTGAATCTTGGATCCTAGGTGGCAGATTTCAGAAAAATTTAAGTTCCTGGAGGACAATTTCTGCATGCCTGTAAGCCAAGCAGCTGCATTCTGAAGGCACTCTTCTCCCTTTTAACTGCCAGCTTAGAAAACCAGAACCAGCAGAGCAGATGGATAAAGGAAGGGTTAAGAGCACAATCAATAATAACGAGAACAGAATGGCTCCACCAGAATTCCTGAAATGACCTTAAAGCTATGCATGTGCAGTTATTTGGGAAATATAAAGACAAAATGAGTAGATCCTACCAAGAATTACAGGAAAATACAAACAAATAAGTAGAGCCCATGAGGGACAAACAGGAAACCACAATCAAACAGGATAAGAAAACAAGTAAAGCTGCTTAAGAAATGAAAATGGAATTAGAATCAATTAAGGAAACACAAACTGGGAAAACTCTGGATATGGAAAACATAGAGAAGAGATCAGGAATTTTAGAGGTAAGTTTCAGTAACGGAATACAAGAGATTGAGGAGAGAATCTCACAGGCTGAAGATACAATAGAAGAAATCGATACATTTCTTAAAGGAAATATTAAAATGGAAAAATTCATGACAAAAACATCCAAGAAATAAAGGACACCATTAAAAGATATAATCTCCAGTAACAACCATAGATAAAAAAGAAGATTCCTCGTTCTAAGGACCAGAAAATATTTTCAAGAAAATCATACAAGAAAATTTCTCCAACCTAAAGAAAGAGATGCCCTTAAACAAAGAAGAGGATTACAGAACACAAAATAGAATATACCCCAAAAGGAATTTCTCAAACAACATAATAATCAAAACACTAAGTCTACAGAACAAACAGTGGATATTAAAAGCAGCAAGGGAAAAGGCCCAATCACATATAAAGGCAAAACTATTAGAATTACATCTGACTTCTCAACAGAGACTATGAAAGCCAAACAGGCCTGGAAGGATGTCGTGCAAACACTAAGGGACCAAAGATGCCAACACAGACTACTATATCTAATCACCAAAGACGGAAAAACAAGATAATCCATCACAAAACCAAATTTTAACAATATCTATGCACCCACCCCAACCTATGGAAGATAATAGAAGGAAAACTCCAACCCACAGAGGCAAACTATACCTGAGAAAACACAGTATATAGGTTATTTCACAACAGCACAACCAAAAGAAAGCAAGCACAGCCACATACTATCACTACCAACTCCACAATAAAAGGAATAATCATTGGTCATTAATACCTCTCAACATAAGTGGCTTAAATTCTCCAATAAAAACACACGGACTAACAGAATGGCTATGGTACAAGATCCAACATTCTGCTGCATTCATGAAACATACCTCAGCAACAAAGATAGACATTATCTGAGAATATAAGACTAGAAAAAGGCTTTAAAAGCAAACAGACCCAAGAAACAAGCTGGAGTAGTCGTTCTAATCTCTAATAAAATAAACTTTCAACTAAAATTAACAAGGAACATAGGGAAGGCTACTTTTTCTCATCAAAGGAAAACTCTACTAAGAGGACATCACAATTCTTAACATCTATGCCTCAAATACAGGGGCACCCCCATTCATGAAAGAAACACCTTTAAAGCTTAAATCACACATGGAATCCAAACATTAATAGTAGGAGACTTCAACACTCCACTCTCACCAATGGACAAATCATTGAGACAGAAACTGAGTGCAGAAATAATGAAACTAACAGATATCATGAATCAAATGGACCTAACAGATATCTACAGAACAAGCCATTAACCAAACTAACTAAAAAGTAGAGAGACGCTATCCAAATCAACAAAATCATAATTTAAAATGGAGACAGAAAGACAAACACTAAAGAAATCCAAAGAATCATTAAGTCTAAGCCTATACACCACAAATTTGAAAATATAAATGAAACGGACAATTTTCTTTATAGTTTCCAGTTGCCAAAGCTGAATCTAGATCAAATAAACTAATTAAATAGTCCTTTTTTCTTTTTCAGAAATAGTCATTAAGTCTTCCAACTAAAAAAAGTCCAGGGCCAGGTGGACTGAGTGCATAATTCTTTCAGACATTCAAAGAAAAGCTAAGTCCAACTATCTTCAAACTTCCACAAAATAGAAACAGAAAGAACATTGCCAAACTCATTCTACGTGGCCATAGTCAACTTGATAACTAAATGACACAAAGACCCAACAAAGAGGATTTCAGACCAATTTCCCTTGTGAACATTGATGTAAAAATACTCAGTAAATATTCACAACTGAATCCAAGAACACATAAAAAATATCATTCACCATGACCAAGTAGGTGACATCTCAGGCACGCAAGTGTGATTCAATATATGGAAATCCATCAATGTAATCAACACAACTGAAAGAAAAACCACATGATCATTTCCTTAGATACCAAAAAGGCATTTGACAAAATCCAACACCCATTCATGTTAAAATCTTGGAGATATTGGGAATACAAGGCATGCACCTAAAGATAGTAAAGGCAATTTACTACACACCTATAGCCAACATCAAACTAAATGCAGAGATACTTAAGTGAATTCCACTGACATATGGGACAAGACAAAGCTGTCCACTCCCTTTGTATCTCTACAATGTAGCACTTGAAGTCCTAGCTCCAGCAACAAGACAACTAAAAGATCAAATGGATCCAAATTGGAAATGAAGAAGTCAAAGTATCACTCTTTACAGATGGTGTGATAGCGTATATAAGTGACCCCAAAAATTCTACCTAGGAATTCCTACACCTGAAAAACACCTTCATCAAGGTGCCTGGATACAAAATCAACTCAAAAAAAGTCAGTAGCCCTCCTGAATACAAAAGACTTAAAGGCTGAGAAAGAAATTCAGGTAACAACACCCTGTACAATGGCCACAAAAAAAAACCCATAAAGTATCCTGGTGTAATTATTTTTCTCTAATTCTTTATAGGATTTATTCAATTCCTTCATCTGTTTGAATATATTTTTTTTCTGTATTTATTTGAGAGATTTATATTCCTCCTTCAAGGCTTCTATCATTTCATCAACTCAGATTTAAAACTCTCTACTTGTGCATTTTGGTTGTTTGTATATCCAGGACTTGCTCTCTTAGGACCACTGTTTTCTGGTGCTGTCAATTTGCTCTAAGATTTGTTACTTCTGTTATTGCACTGGCCTCTAGCCATTGGTTGTCTCTGATGTTAGCAGGCTAGGAAGTTTCTCTAATGAGGTCACTGTCTTTGTCCCAGTTTGGCCAGGAAGGTCAGGAGCAGATGAGGAGAGCTCCACTCTAAAGGTTGCTTGCTAGGACTCCCCAGAGTTAGATCCTAAATGCCGCTCAGCTCTGCTGGCTTCACTCTCTGTGTCCCAGTTGGGTCAAGCAGAAGAGGAGCAGGCTGAGAGAGCTCTAAGCTGAAAGCTG
Organism: Acomys minous; assembly: GCF_964271855.1. Lineage (NCBI taxonomy): Eukaryota > Metazoa > Chordata > Mammalia > Rodentia > Muridae > Acomys > Acomys minous. Next base: position 31,390,432 of record NC_140498.1, on the reverse strand, counting down.
TTAGGGTGCCCTTCAGGCCTCCTTGATATGGTGCACAATGAGGCATTGTAGCCAGTCCCTTTCTCACCTCTGCCTCTTCACTGTCTGTGATCCAGATGGTTCAGGCTAGTGAGGAGTGGGTGGAGAGAGATCCAAGCCCAAAACTGTTTGGGTGTCCCAAAGGCCTCCTCAGCTGATTTGCCGGATGTGTCCTGGATAGGCCAGTCCTGTGTGTAGAGGGAGAAGAAAGAGCCAATCTCAAAGCTGCTGGGTTGTTCCACAGGCTTCTTTCAGAGGGCAGCTAATGCGGGTTGTGGCCTGTGCCCAATTCACTTCTGTTGGTTCATTTTCAGTGTCCCAGATGGTCCAGACCATTAAGGTGTGGGCAAAGAAAGAGCCAAACTCAAAGCTGCTCAGGCCAAAAGGCCTCTTCTGCTGTCTCCCTGGCTGTGTCCTGGATGGGCCAGCCATAACGCTTAATTTTAATAACATCCAAGATGAAGCACATTCACAGAAAGTTAAAACTGACAAAAGGGAAAATGTAAAGGACCAACGTATCTGTCAAGAAATTCAGCTGCAAAATAAAGCTCAGGAAGTTTATATTAATTTCTAAGATTAGGCAATACTAGGGATAAAAATATAGAAGCAAAGCAGCAGCAAGTGTGTGCGTGTGTGTGTGTGTGTCTGTGTGTCTGTGTGTGTGTGAGGAAGTGGGCTAGAAGAGGCAAGGAGAGAACAAGTGTGCCCTGACATTTAGAATTATTCTTTGGAAATGTAAACACATATGATACAGGAAATAAGTGACTCTTAGGAGTACAGTAAGTATATGGCCACTGAGTATTCATAGAAAGATTGAATAGTCTTGCACGTTGACAGTTGGAATTAGATATGAACACTTTTCATTAATGGTGCACTAATTTACATGCCTATAAATTTGATAGAAGCCAGACGAAGTATTCAGCTACTATGATCCGTCAATTCCTTGGATGTCAAAGATGTAAACACAAAGGTGAAATGATCCCTACCCTGTATAGTACAGGATAAAGATCAAATATATATATATATATTTGGCTACATCATGAGTTTGGGATTTGCTCAACAGGGGAAGAATCATCCCACCTGAGACCTTGTGACTATGGAGGGTTAAGGCAGGTTGGAATGTGATGGCTTCTTGGAGTTGTGTTCAGTCTTTGAAAAGAGACAGAGAGACTAGAGTGGAGTACTGAATGCAGATCACCAAGAAAGCATCATAGCTGCGTGCGTGTTTGGACATGGCATGGGATGAATAAGGAGAGCAGCAAAAGTCAAATAACATGTGTATGTGCTTTTCTTGCATGCTAGATTGGCCACCACTGAAAGACAGAATTAGTACATTTAAGAAAGTAGTAAGTATGCCGTATTATCAGTTTGACTTTCACATGAGTACTCTTGCAGATATTGTCCATGAATTTATGGAAGTACGCAAACAGGAAATGCTTTTGCTGGGCAGTGTGACAGCAGAAGATTAGGCTAGCCCTACGCTGCCGGATGTCCATGTGTTTAAAGATCATAATCCAGTTACTGACCAAAGAGCCCTCATGGCTAAGAACCTTTTAAGGGTCTCCTATGTACATTGATACAACTTGCATTTGGAGGTTGGGGGGTCTAAGATTAAATGGGAATATTGGATATGAAAAGTATGAGATTTGGGGCTCTCTCACTTGCTTAAACCATACAAAATAGAAGTAACACTGAGTACAAAATTTAGCTTTTTTTTTTTTGTTGGTGTTTTAAGTTGAGTCATTTTAAGGTGGGAATTGAGTTGTAGTGTATTGGATTTAAACAACTGTACAACACACATGTATACATGCCTACCATGGAGCAGGTAGGCACAGATATCACACAGAGAGCCGGGAACACAGCATAGTGAGTCAGGTCTGATAGAACTTAGGCATTTTTAGAAGAACTGAAAACAATTTAAAAAAGTGAAATGTATCTAAAGGGGATACTATTTGATCAGAGGGGAAAAAAACCTAATGCATAACAAAGGTTAATATAAAGCATGAAGCATGAATGAGGAAGCTGAGAGGATATGCAAATGAGAACTTTGTCAGAGAAAGACTATTTGCACAAGAGCTCAGTGGCACAGTGCAGAATATCCAGGGAACAGTTGTGCTTGTGAAGCCCAATGCTGTGAACAGTTAGAGAGGCAAGCCTGGGAATAAATGAGACATCATGGTGTTTGGCTGCTTCAAAGCACAAAGCACAGAAAGGTTCTGTCTCAGGTTGGAGACAGGAAGAAAGACCAATTGCAGTAGCCTTCATCTAATGAGGATAAATATCCAGGACATTGTTGAAGAGAGAAAGGATGGCAGCAGTAATTCTCAAAGGATCTGGGCATGTTCCAAAAGAGGAGATGATTCAGATGAATACTGTCATGGAAGTCACATTAAAGAACAATGTCCTTAACGACATCAGGTTTATATCAATCATGGCTATGGTGACCACTTCATTTATCATACAACAAGGGCTATTTTCTAGACTGAATGGAGGGATTACTGACTGTGTGAAGAAACAGCAGGCATAAACTGCACCTATTATTAAATGCAGAACGTTTGTTCTCCCAATCACAGGTTGGAGTGAGCATGGCATTTAAAATGTTGAAGTGGAGACTCATTCATTTCTGAACACTGAAAATTAATAAATATGACAGAAGTTAATAATATTGCTTAGAAGATTTTTATTTTAATGTATAAAAACATAGTTGATCTCCTGCAAAGAGATCCTGAGTATAGTGCAGACACTCTGAGACACTGAGACAGAAAAAATATAATTTCAATATTTACAAACACTTGTAGCTGCCAATATTACATGACCAAAAAGGATCAGAGGATGTTGGATAAATTCCTAACTCAGATCAAAACATAAAAACCAAGGATATATGAACATTTGAGACAGATGATCTGTCAGTGAAAAATAGGGCACAGCCATGTGAGTTACAGATTCAAATACTGTCATTTACTACTAATGGAAACAGAATACTGGTTCTTATCAATGCACAGTGGCAGAGTATGAGTCCTTTTCTCTTTGCCGTAAGACAATAATTTTAATGTGCATAATATTTTGCTTTTTATTGTTTTTATTTTTATCTCATATTTTATATAAATAAATAAAGCATCTTTGAAGTTAGGCTGCAACATCCCTTGCTACTGTTGATAGTGATGCAAGGGACAAACCAGGATTAATGAGAAAAATGCTTGCAACCACCAGAACCTACAAGGTGTTTTGTGGTAGGTTAAGCTTCGCACCCAATTTGGGGCCATTTAAATGGTAACACAGTGAAGTTGAGTCAACGGGCTCTTAAAAATTCTTCATTAATTCTTCACTCTTTTTTAAAATATATTTTATTAATTTATTCATATTATATCTCAATAACTCTTCACTCTTTAGGAAAGGCTTTCTTCATTGGCTATTTTGGAGCTTATTCCTTCAGCACATCAGATCTTCTATCACGCCACTTAGAAAGAGAGTTGATTGGGATAAAACGGGAAAAGTAGAAAGAAATACAACCCCCAATTGTGAAAAAAGAATTAAAGGATTGTAGTATATCTTTCTCAGTCACAATACCAGCAAGAAGGTCAAAACTTCATTTTGTCCTCTCTCCCTCTCTGTCAATGTGTAGCATCTTTCCACAGGACACACAAATTTACTCTCTTATTTAGAACTTACCATTAACATCAAAGTGTGAGGATTTATCTTGATTATTGTTTGTTGCTTAGTGTGATTTTTGTCTTACACTACAAATGAAATTTCTTGGTAACAAGGACTAGTGTTTTATTTTGCTTTCATGTGCCTAGGAAACGTTTCCCCTAAAACTTGTGTCCCATTGAAATATGACTTATTAACATTAAATAACTTTACAATGACTCAAGAGTAAGGAGATTCATATCTAGCATCCACAACAAATTCATACCTCTATTTAAAAAGTCCAATTTACAAGGTTTTTATGACATATTTTCTCCTAAATTATTGTGTGAAAAGGTGTTTTTATTTTATTTTTTAACTACAAAGTTTTCCCAACATGGGTTGTAGAGTAATGGAAAAATATGTAATCCCAGTCTAATAGCTAAAACCATGTGTTAGAATTTTGCTTCAGTCTGCCTACCTGTGATGCCGTTGCCTACCTGCCATGGGGGCATCGTCCTGCCAGTATTTAAAAGGACAGACTTACCTCCCCTATATCTCTTATCTATTATGCCTTTCTCCCTCTGCCTCTGTCTGTCTGTCTCTCTCTGGGGTACTCCTTCTTCTTTCCATCTCTCTCCATGCTCATTTAATAAATGTCATGTAATATAATATCTGTTGCCTGGAATATCTTATTATCTTACTGCCTCTTCCTTATTATTAAATGTCAAAGCATGGAATACAGTGTTTTTGAAAACCAAATTTTAAAGCCTAAAATAGCACACTAATGTTTAACAAATATCTAGCATCAAAATTCTACCACAAGCAAACACTATGGGTGATATCTAATAATCCTCCAGCGGCGTGTGAACAGTGGTAAATATTTGCTTTGCTCCCAACAGAAAGTCAGAGAACAGCTAATATTTGGCATAACATGTCAAATTATTGGGCATTAGTGGTTCCTATCCTCAAAAACTGAAATTTCAGGATGAGTATCCTGACTTTATTGAGAGTAGACATTGGCAACGAAACACAAAGTTGATGAGCTTTTGAATGAATTTGACACTGTAAATTGGGCACTACGGCTCTCAGAATAATAATACAGATGATAGAGTAATGAAACTGATAACAGAATAATAACATAGATAAAATAATGTAGATTAAGGGAAAACAAGATGTGATTAGGTTTTGGGTGGCTTTAATTTGAATATATCTAGAGATAGCAATCAAGCAAATGAAAATACAGTTTGAAAGTGACACACATTAAAAGAAGACACTTCATCCCATAAGCATGAATAGTATTTCTCTACTTAAAGGGAAAAAAAGGAATAGAAGAATTGGAAAATATATCCATGAAAGGGAAGGTATCTTCATTGTTTTTGTGTTGCTGTTATATAAATTACCTTACAAGAGCAACTTAAGGAAGAAAGAATTTATTTAGCCCACAGTTCAAGGTTCAGTGTTTCATGGTGGGAAAGTTCCAGAGGCATGGACTCAAGTCACATGATATTGCAGTCATTGTCAAGAAGTAGAGGAAAGGCAGAAGCAAACTGCACGAAGTAGTTCTCTGTCCTTTCTCCATTTATACAGTCCGGCCCTCCTGAGCACTGAATGGCTCTGCCCACTTATATGTACCTTTCAACAGCAGGCAACATAGTCAACCTTCCTCACAGGCAGGCCTCAGGGAGGTTCTAGAGTTTTTAAGTTGACAATTAAGACTGTCACAGAGGGACAAAATAATGATAGGATCATGAAGGTGGGAAGATGAGTGATTCCCAGGGTCAGATGGGGAATAGATAAAATAAAATTAAAAGTGGTGCTTTAACTGAGTGAGGTGATGCCCCCTGTAATCCCAGATACTGTACTGACTGGCACAGGGAATCACTGAATTCAAAGCCAGATCATGTACAAAAAGGAAATTAAATAAAAATTGCATGTGAACTTTGGTCATTGGTCACTCTCTGATGACTGCTATTGGTGCTTTTTCATCAACCAGCTGTAAAATGATAATAATGAATCTGAAAGGAAACTTGATATGAAAATGATATTTCTGATCTTTGCCTTCATTAATGACATTGAATATACATGATAGACTTGTTTTCTTTAGTGAAAAAAAGAAGGGTGTCCTTTTGTGTGAGGTGTTTTTGTCTCTAGATATTGAGTGAAATGAGTATCTGAGGAGTTAACAAACTTCCCTACACACCTGAATGATAAACTCACTGGGGAATACATGACACCATATGTCGACTTGGGGAATTTATAACGCAGGTAATTACTCTCATTACATTGTCACATGTGAGTTATTTCTCAGCAACACATCCAGTATTAGGTCTCCCCAAATATAGTATTATGTAGAGGATGAAGATTAGGCTTGGATTTGATTTCAAAGTTAACAGAACAGGAGAGGAGTATTTTGTGACATCCAGTATCAGGGAACTGGTTACAGGGCAGGAATCTACATTCTAATAACAGTTGAAACCACTAACTTGATTTTAGGAACAATGGTAAAAATTATAATTATATTCCATACTTCCCACCATTCCTTCCCCTACACTTTAACAGTTTAGGCTGTTTTTTGAATGTCATGATATTTAAAGTTAATTTTATAAATTTTCACGACACAAATGAAATAAGGCAGATTATCCCGATAGAGTTTTTTTTCTTTGTCACCTTTTCAAATTTGAGTCCATGTGTATTAGAGAAAATCTGTTGTAGACATAGATTGTTAGTGGGGCTCATGGGGCCTTTTCGATGGTTTTGAATCCCTGAAAAACAGATTGTGGCTGCTCTGACAGTAAAATAGCAGATGGGATTAATTAACTGGGTGACAATTCCTCAGACCCACCTAAATTAATATTTTTCTGCAAACAATGTATTCTGATTATAATAAAACTGAATTATATTAATAAAAATAGACCCTAGTTTCAGTGATTTTTTTAAATGAACTGGTAGATATATTCTTCCTATATAAGAGCTGGCCTAGTCTAGTATTTGCATGTTAATCTTCCTAATCATTTTCGATCATATTGGTGGGAAGTATACGTTGTGTGCGATATTGGAGCTTGTCCAGAGCTCAGGAACTCCTTCCTTTGCAGGAGTAACAGTAGGAGATTTACTCATAGAAACATTTTCAACAAATCAATTCACTGGTGGTTAGTCACCTTTTGCAATAAGCTGTTGCATGTCAACATAATTTTCAGACTTACACAGGGATCTTAGGCCAAATAGTTTTTTTCCAAATCTACCAAACAACAACAAAAAAAAAAAAAAAAAAAAAAAACCGCCCAAAAAAACAAAAGGCAAAGTAAAGCAAAACAAAAAACAAAATGAAAGAAAGAAAAAAAATTTTTTTTCAAGTTCAATGCTTCACAGATTGACAGAAATACCACAGCCTAAACTTTAAAATGTGTCTCTGCATGTATCATCTTTCTCTGTCCTTTTGCTCCCTCCATGCTTCTCTCTCCCAAGATAGTTGAATTTTCAGTTCAGAGTCTTTAGAGCAGTACCAAGTAAAATCACATTTAACGCAGGATTGCACAGACTAGTATAACAACTTGATTAATCAGAAGCATTATCAGAAATTTTAATTTAGAGTCATTTTTGGATCCATTAATGAGAATAAATGTAAGAAGGATTGCCCTAGGTGGGGCATCCCTCAGTGTTATCTAGGATGCTACTAGAGAGGCCATCCATAGAAAGTGGGAGACTATTACAGGAGACATTTGATGAGCCTTCTAGTTGATATCACATAAATACCACCAAGGACAATAGTGCCCTGCCCTATGCTATACAGTCCGGTAATAGTTATGGAGGACACACTGCCTTTCAAGCCAACACAAAGGATGGACGCTCTGTGAGAACTGTGATGTGCCAGTGGTACCTGCAGGAGTCTGTTCTGCACCAATGGAGAAAATTTTTCGCTACTTCTTTTCTTTGTTTATTTTCTTTTCTCCTTTTCTCTCTGCCTCCACCCCGCCCCCGCCACCCCCTCCTCCTCACCCCCAACCACCACTTCGGTCCAGGGCCACATTATGTAGATTAGGCTGGCTTTGAACTCAAAGAGATCTACCTGCCTCTGCCACTGTAGTCCTGGTATTAAGAAAATCATTAGTCACCATGACAAAATTGTTCCTCATTTTTAAAGTTTAAGAATCCTTAGTTGGCTTCTTTGCATTCATATTTTCCTTAGGTCTTTAGATATTATTAGAGTATTAATTGATATAGAGTATTAGTTGATGGTTTATCACCAAAACACAAACATTCATACGCGCGCGCACACACACACACAAACACAGAGTTACACATATATCCAATTTTGTCAGTTTTAATTTTATGCTCTTTTTTGAGTATATGTTTTATTCGTGTGTGTGTGTGTGTGTGTGTGTGTGTTTGGTATGTGTGCATGTATGTGTGCTGCCTCTTTGTATGCTAAATGTACTTAATAGTATGCCATGCAGGCTTGTGCATGTTTGTACATTAAATTGAGATCAGACATATATATCAGATGTCTTTTCTTGATTTTTCTCTACCTTAATTTTTATGATAGAGACGTTCACTGAACTCAAAGATCATCTTTTTGGGGGGGAGCTATACAAGGTTCTACAGATACAAGTTGTCTCGGCCTCGTGCTGTGGTTATAAGAGGGCAACAACATACCAGGCTTCTTGTGTAGGTTCTGGGAATCCCACTCCAGCAGTCAACACCTACATGAGATTACTTTTCCTGCTGAGCCATCACAAAAGCCCTGAGTTATGGACCTTTAATATACAAGAAATCTTGAACAGAAAAATGTTGGTAATAACAAACAGAGAACAGAGAAATATACTAAGACTTTAAGAGATTTGTAACCATTTTCAAATTGCAAGTTAAAGAACATGTTTCAATTATTTTCTTTCATCTTTCTTCCATCCCTCTGTTTTCTCCTTCCCTCCGTCTCTTCTTTCCATGTTCTATTTGTATGCTTATGGTCAACAATAGTATATCTATTTTCTCATGTACTCTACCCCTTCTGAAACATGGTTGAAATGAAGGATTCTAATTACTATTTTCATTAGTAAAAAATAAAATAAAATTTACAGGTGCATAGACAGACAGAGAAAGAGTAGTGAAGGAAAAGTAAGCAAGGGTGTTTGTTTGCCTTTTCTTTTAATCTACTCTTCAACAAAATGCCTATAATAATCTTTCCAAAAACATTTTATATAAGTAAAATATTCAACTTATTAACTGATGTTCCATAGTACTCAGTTTTATAACACTTATAAAGATTTACTTAGGAAATCACTATTAACTCATTCAAACTATAGGGGTCCTACTTTTCAGCTAGCCACCTAAGTAATGCAAAGCAACTTAAGATAAAACATGAAGGCCGGGCGTGGTGGCGCACGCCTTTAATCCCAGCACTCGGGAGGCAGAGGCAGGTGGATCGCTGTGAGTTCGAGGCCATCCTGGTCTACAAAGCGAGTCTAGGACAGCCAAGGCTACACAGAGAAACCTTGTCTCAAAAAACCAAAAAAAAAAAAAAAAAAAAAAAAAAAAGATAAAACATGAAATACACTTTTTTTCAACAATTTTTCCTTTATTTCTTCCTTTACTTGCTTTAAATGTGTTACTTTTTTTCTGCTTCTATGTATTTGGAAGCAACCCATTGATAAAGATCAGGATAGTAAGAGGAGAATAAGAATAAATAGTACATGTTTTTATTGTGACATGTGTCACCAATTTGTGACCAGCTCATCTCTGTTATCTTACTGTGCTGACATTACATGTGTATAATCTAAGTTTAAATAGGCAATGACTTTTTGAATCACTGTACTAAATATAATGTTCTGTTGTTTAATAAAAATATGCCCCCTTTAATTTAAAAATTGTGTTAAACAGAAATATATTAAGATAATATATAGCTTTTAATAACGAAAATTACTCAGTTGCAAGCCTGGTTGCCCACTCTGATTATCATCCTCACACATTCCAATTTATCAAATAAAACTTCATCCAACTTTGAAATATTAACCCCCCCCAAAACCAGCACATATTACTTGAAATGACAAAATATGCAACATAAATTTTAAAAAACCCACAATTGTTCTTTTCTACACAGTTTAAAAGAAAGTGCACTTCAGCATGAAAATTCATCATGTGTCCAATTTTAAAATGCAAACAAAAAACAGATTTTCCCTTTACTTCCATATCCACCATTGTAAGTCTTTCTAACGCAACTATATTTCATTACTATATATTTTAGCCAGTTAGAGAAGAATGTTTACTCTTCAAACCTATTATTTGACCAATATTGACATTTCTAGCTCACTGTATTTCAGTTTTTATCTTATACTCTCTGTATGTAAGTGTTCTGTTCATATCAATGAGGGCAGTCATATGGCCATTTTATTCAATTAACTATAATACAACGAAGCAACTTATACAATTAAAAAATGGTGACTGAAAATGGCTCTTCAAGAAAAAGTCTTTATCTGCTAGGTCCCTTTCCCCTTGTATTGACAATTTCTTTGAAGTGTGTGTTAACCCCCCCACCTGTCTGCATAACCTTTTCACCTGTGGAATACTCGTGTGGAAACAGTGAATTCTGTTGCATTGCTTTCCCAGGAGTAGCACACAGACAACTTATTCACTGAAATAGAATAACAACAGACCAAAGAAACCTTTTCACATGAATCCAGGTTGATGCGCAACGAGTTTATAGTATTCAGTTACAGGCGCATACGTGAGAGGATACTTACAATAGCGTGAGCGACTCTGTGATGGGGGCATCATCAAAAAGCACCAATCTAACATGAGTGATGACTTACAAACCCGCAACGGTATAATCCAAGAACAGTCCTGCCTGGCTATAGGAGGTAGCCGCTTCTGTTTCCATATCCCTGCTGGTAGGCATCTCAGCTAGAGTCATCCTCACATTCTCCCAGGATTCTACCACGACGGGTCTCCATGTTGCCCCACAGATGCTCGCCATGGTTTTTTTTTGTCTTCCAGACCTTTCACCTCCCACCACTGCCCCTTCCATTGCAGGGAGAGAGACATAAGACCACCCACAGAACCTTTGACCAAAAATGTACCCTGCCCACAGCTTGTACCGGGATAAAGATGGCGCAGAGGTTGAGGAAGGGCCAGACAATGACTGGCCCAATTTGAGACCCATCCTATGGGAGAAGCCAAAGCCAGATACTATGCTGTGTTTTCAGACAGGAGACTGACATAACTGTCCTCTATGAGGCTCCACCCAGCAGCAGATGAAATTAGAGACCCAGTGCCAAATACTAGGTGGAGCTCGGGGAATTGAGGGAAGGATAGAAGGACCCAGAGGGGACAAATACTCCACAAGAATACCAATAGAGCCAACTAATCAAAGACTATGGGGGACTCACTCACCGAAGAGCATGCACGGACTAGACTTAGGTCTCCTACACATATAAAGCAATGGGCAGCTCCGTCTTCATAAGGGTCCCCCAGCAATTAGAGCAGGGGCTATCTCTGACATGGACTCTGTTATATGCTTTTGGATCACTTTCTTCTACCTGGGCGGGCTGCCTTTTTGGGGCTCAGAGGAAGAGAACCACTTAGTCCTGATGTGACTTGGCGTGCATAGGTAGTTTGTTAGTATTATTGGTGGGCTCCCCTTTTCTGAGGAGAAGTGGCGATAAGAGGGAAGAAGGAGGTAGGGTGAGGTCAGGCAGTTAGGAGGGAGGTCTGTGATAAGGATGTAGTGAATAAAAAAAAAAAAAAGAAAGAAAAGAAATCCAAGAATAGTCAACATTATGCTCCCTACACTGCTAGTACATCCAGAGCCCATGGGCAGCTGAGCCAGGATCATATATGGCCGATGAAGCAGGAGGGAGTCAGTGACTAGATTCTCAGCTAAGGGACTCCTGATCACCTTCTAGAGTTTATCTGAAGAAATCTCCTTTGAGTCATTAGGCCTGTTCTTGTTGAAGAAGACATTGGCCATTCAATGCCTGATGGAGAGAATTCTGCTAGGAATTCCGATACATTTGAGAGAATTTTGGAGTGTCTACTGAATGGGCACGTGATCAAATCAAGCCAATAAAATCACCCCAGACACACTGAGCGCTGATTTATCAAATGATGCACCAGTGGCTCGAGCGAGTCAGAATAATTACGTCAGGATCTGGGATGAGATTCAAATGGACTTAGTTCCTGTAGGGTTGGTCCTTTGGAAAGAATGTTAAGTAACTCTAGAATTTTTGGCAAGCACACTTCTTATAAAACATTTTCTTTTTATCCCCTTTTTAAATGTGTGTACATGTGTTTGTAAGTGTATGGAGTAGCGTGCGTGTGAGTACAAAGGCTTCAGGAGCCGGAAGAGGGTGTTAGATCTTCTGCATCTGGAGATACAATTAGCTGTGAGTCTCCTGAACATGGGTGCTAGCAACAAAACTCCGATCCCCTGTGACAGCAGCACTTGCTCCTAACTGCTGAAACTCCTCCCCGTTACCATGGGTACTACTCTGGAAACAGACTGCTCACTTTTGTAATACCTTGTCTAGACCCTCCTCACCAAGTTTTATCATCTTCTTAATATCTCTCTCCTTTTTTTCTAGTAGGCAAAAAAGACTAGGAAGAAGACATAGCAAGTACAAGACTCTCAATATGACCCTTTGCCTTCAAATCCTACAGCACATCAACTCTTTTTTACAAAAGGCCTTCAGTAATGTTTATTAGTATGAATTATAGCCTTTGTTTTTCTGCTTCAGTCTCTAGTGCCACTAAGATGGCTATTGCACACCATTCCCCATCAAGCAAAAACATTTGTGTATTCTGCTTGCTTGCCTGATTTTAGGCATGCTCTCCTGGTGTTATGTGCCCCGACAGTAAAAGAGAAGAGTGAACACAAACTTGAAATCCACTTTAGTTTGACAACAGGGGCTGGGAATGAATTCTAAATCTTCAACAAAGAATTTGCAGGGACTTTTAGAGAAAATCAGTTGGCCTTGTTCCCTAGACATGCTGAGATTTTGCATAAGTCATATATGGATGTATGCAGTTACAAAAGCTGTATATAAACTATTGTGGATAAAATGAAGCACTATAGCTCATCACTGAATTCCTACATATTGTCATAACATATGCTATTCAATCAATACCAAATCTTAAGAAATCCATATGAATATATATGTCTTTTAATTTATTATCTATAAATTTAAGATGTTATAATATTTCCACTCCTATCCAAACTAGCATAAAAGTTAGATAAATTTTTATTTCCCAAATACCATAATCCATGTAAAATAACTGAAGATTTTATTCTTTTCTTCATATTTCATGTACTATTATTTTACAGATTTTTTTCTGAAAGTTAACATGAACTAAACAAATAATAAAAATCATATATATCTATTTAAGAAGTGATATAAATAGGTTTGCAAGTGCATAAATATTAAAATATACTAAATTATTTTGACTCAAAGTAATTTATTTGTTAATTGTTACTACCCTTGTGGTTATATTCCTAAATACTATTATGTTGTATTGGCTAAATATGAGCATAGGATATTGTCTCTCCTTCACAGCAGGGAGCAGGTTAAAACTTCAGGAGAGGGATTGTGGGCCTAAAGTATAGAGAGCAGGAGTTAATTAAGCTATGGGTCAAATATGGTGAAAGAAGACATTTGACTGAAGTTTGCAGGAAAAATTGATGCGTAGAATATATACAAATATATATATATATATTACACACACATATATATATGTGTACAATTTGATTAGATAGTGGCTAGACACTATCAGTTAACCTAAAAGAAAAAAAAAAGTGGAGTGTTAACACCTTTAAAGCTTCCACTCCAAAGCACATAATTAATGAAGAAAAGCAGTAAAGAAGTAGTAGAGAGGTCAAGAAATGCCAGTGGGATTATTTTAGTCAACATAATTACTTAGTAGCCTTTGTTTATAAGCAACAAAACTTTCTCTTACTGAATCTGAAATCTTAATGTGTCAAAGAAGCCTTCAAGGAATTCATTAAAAATGTACATGGTTTCCACACTCAAATACTTTAATCTAATTGCTTTGGGGTGGAGCCAATGCAGCTGTGTTGTAGCCATCTCCCTCGGTTCTTCTGCAGTAGGAGTCTCAGAACCATGCTTTGTAAAGTACTGCTTTGGAGTAATGGAAATGGTAACCAATTTCATTATACCTAAAGGATTCTAGCAGATGCCTGATTGCCTCAGGCTTGGTTGAACTGAAGCATTCCAAGGAGAGATGAGTTAACTTCCCCAGCCACCCTAAGACTCTAGGCAATTAACTGATGAACCAAAACCCAACAAAGAGAAGAAACTGGGAATATTCTTCTCTCAACCTCTCCTCCCTTCATCTTAAACTAGTGTTCTTGGCCTTTGTCTCTAGGAAAAATAAATGGTATTGTTTCCCAAAATGCTCCATCTTCATCTATCTGACAGACCTAATTAAAGGGAAAAGTAGGGATGTAATGTTCCATCACTTGATGGGAAAGGGGAATAAAATATATTAGATGTGAGTTCCAGGTGCAGAGATGACAAAAGTACACAAGTTGGGATTTGAAAAAGTGATTTAAAGTCAACTATTGAACCTGGGGTGGGTAGAGATAGGTTAAAGTTTGTTTGTGTGATGATGACAAATGGTGGTTAGAGATGTCTATAAACAAAAAATAAAACAATTAGCAGTTACTTCCAAAATGGTCATTTTCATATTTTTCCATGTTAAAAAACAATTCATTTCAAAATAAATATGTAAAATAAATTGAGTAGAAGTAAAAAAGAATAATTTATTATCTTATTTGCCACAAGCAATTCTTGGGAATCATTTTTATAACTATTGGTAGGAAGCATTATCTGATTAAAATGAAAGTCCAGATATCTTTATTCACGAATATTTTAGCTTATACTTGAATAGATTTTTGTAAAAGTCTTCAATTATTTGCATTTCCCTGATGATTAAGGAGGTTGAACATTTCTTTAGGTGTTTCTCAGCCATTTGGTATTCCTCTGTTGAGAATTCTCTGTTTAGTTCCAAGCCCCATTTCTCAATTGGGTTATTTGGTTTGGTGGTGTTTAATTTCTTGAGTTCTTTATATATTTTGGATATTAGACCTTTGTCAGATGTAGGGTTAGTGAAGATCTTTTCCCAGTCTGTAGGCTGTCGCTTTGTTCTCTTGACAGTGTCTCCTGCCTGACAGAAGCTTCTCAGCCTCATGAGGTCCCATTTATTAATTGTTGACATTAATGCCTGGGCTGTTGGTGTTATGTTCAGGAAGTTGTCTCCTGTACCAATATGTTCCAGGCTCTTCCTCACTTTTTCTTCTATGTGACTTAGTGTCTCTAGTTTTATGTTGAGGTCTTTAATCCACTTGGATTTGAGTTTTGTACAAGGTGACAAATATGGGTCCAGTTGCATTTTTTTACACATAGACATCCAGTTAGACCAGCACCATTTGTTGAAGATGCTATCCTTTTTCCATTGAATGGATTTGGCTTCTTTGTCAAAAATCTAGTGACCATATGTGTGTGGATTCATATCTGGGTCTTCAATTCGATTCCACTGATCAACCAGCCTGTTGCTGTGCCAGTACCATGCTGTTTTAATTACTATTGCTTTATAGTACAGTTTGAGATTAGGTATGGAGATTCCTCCGGAGCACCTTTTATTGTACAAGATTGTTTTAGCTATTCTGGGTTTTTTGTTTTTCTATATGAAGTTCAGAATTGAACTTTCAATGTCTTTAAAAAATTGTGTAGGTATTTTGATAGGGATTGTATTGAATCTGTAGATTGCTTTTGGTAGGATGGCCATTTTTACTATGTTAATTCTCCCAATCCATGAGCAGGGTAGATCATTCCATCTTCTCATGTCGTCTTCAATCTCTTTCTTCAGAGTTTTGAAATTTTCTTCAAACAAGTCCTTCACTTGCTTCATTAGAGTGACTCCTAAATATTTTATATTGTTTGTGGCTAATGTGAAGGGTGTGGCTTTCCTAATTTCTTCCTCTGCAAGCTTGTCATTTGTGTATGGGAAGGCTACAGACTTTTGAGTTAATTTTGTATCCAGCCAATTTGCTGAAGGTGTTTATCAGCTGTAGGAGTTCTCTGGTGGAATTTTGAGGGTCACTTATGTACACTATCATATCATCTGCAAATAGGGATAATTTGACTTCCTCCTTTCCCATTTGCATACCCTTGATCAAAACAACTCTGAGATTCCATCTTACACCCATCAGAATGGCTAAGATAAAAAATTCAAGCGACACCACATGCTGGCGAGGATGTGGGGAGAGAGGAACACTCCTTCATTGCTGGTGGGAATGCAAACTAGTACAACCACTTTGGAAATCTATCTGGTGCAACCTCAGAAAAATGGGAATTGGGCTTCCTCAAGACCCAGCTATTCCACTCCTTGGAATATACCCAGAAGATGATCCAGCACACAAGAAACTTTGCTCAACCATGTTCATAGCAGCCTTATTCATAATAGCCAGAACATGGAAACAGCCTAAGTGTCCATCAATAGAAGAATGGATAAAGAAACTGTGGTACATTTACACTATGGAATACTACTCAGCTATTAAAAACAAGGAATTCCCGAAATTTGTGGATAAATGATCATAATGAGTGAGTTAACCCAGAAGCAGAAAGACTCAAATAGTATATACTCACTTATATCTGCATATTAGCCCAAGGGGCATGTCACATGAAAGCCTTCAATTACCAGGAAACTGGGGCAGTGGGGAGGACATCCTATCGGGACTCTAGATGAGAGAAGCATGGGAGAATGGCAAAGTAGAAGGATCCAGAGGGTTCTAGAAACCTACAAGTAGAACATTATGATAGGCAGATTTGGGCCCAGGGGTCCAGCTCAAACTAGGCATCAGCCAAGGACAATACAGGCTGTAAACTTTAAACCCCTACTCAGATCTAGCCAATGGTCAGAACATTCTCCACAGTAGAGTGGAGAGTGGGATATGACTTTCTCACGTACTCTGGTGCCTCATATTTGACCATTTTCCCTGGAGGGGGAGACCTGGTGTGCACTCAGAGGAAGAACAGCAGGTTACCAAGAAGATACCCTATGAGCATATACAGGGGGAGGAAATCCCCCTCAGGAACTGTCATAGGGGAGGGGAATAAGGGGAAAATGGGAGGGAGGGAAGAATGGGAGGATACAAGGGATGGGATAACCATTGAGATGTAACAAGAACAAATTAATAAAATAATATATATCTTGAAAAAAAAGTCTTCAACTATAACCACTATATAATCTCCTAATTTTTATTATGTATTATAATCCATCATGTGTAGCAGGATACTATGGATTTCACCTCAAATTTAAAGCATGATTATTAATAATAATAAAGCGAATATCAGATTATATTTAATGTGTTCTATTTATCAAGCACTGTTTTTAGTGTTCCCATGTATATTATCTGACATAAGGCAATTCTACATTAAACTACAAAGATTTGATACTAAATATTATTATTTTGAGATAATTTCAAAGCAGTCATAAATTTGTAAAGATCTAGTTCTATAAGAAAAACGTCTTCTGAACTGTGTAAAAGATGTGTGTGATGTTATCCCCAAACCTCTTTGGTAGTACTTAACATTACAGTGAATTTTCAGTAAAAAAAAAGTAAAGGAACATTTTTAAAAAATTTTATCCTCAAATATGAAAAAGAAATTTCAAAAATCAGATTTTTTTCCACACTAGACAGTGTAGCCAGGTTTCTTCTGCCAAATTCTCTGCTTCCTAGCTAGATATTATATGGAAGATGGAATAAAAGAAGAAAAGAGAAGCATGTTTCACCATTAATTTCAAAACCAACAAAGACAAAAACAAGAAATGCAGTTGTCTTGAGAATTTTTTTTCCTGAGGTTTAAGGAAGACCAGAAGACAGCCAGAAGCCTCATGCCATGCAACTTCTATTTCTAGACAGCTGGAGATTAGAAGTGGGTGATGCGAGGCCACAACAGGTCATACCTATGAAGTCTAGGCATCTTTGAAGATGGATTCTACAGGGACCAACAAAGACATGCTTTTGAAACACGTGTCTTAGAGTTCTCTTGAACACCCACACTATTATGGTAGAGTGAGGAGTCCTTACCCCCCCCTATAGATAAATGGTTATGCAATAATTTCTACATAAAGAACAGGTGGAGATCTTCTAATAAGTTCTGAAAAATTGAATCTCATCTTGGTTCTCTTGGGGATTAAAGAAAAAAAATCATCCCTAAAATCCTAAGGAGAGGTAAGGTTAAATTCAACCAAGAAAATGCTTCTATCTTCTCCTTCCTTCTTTCAAAATGAAATGACCTTTGATCAAAATGACCTTCTTTTTAACCAGAAGAAATTATATTTGGAATTAGTTAGCATTTTATACATTTCTCACTTTTACTCTTTCTGTGAAATCATAAATTTTCTTTAGATAATGATCATCTGCCCAAACACTCCTAAAACCATTATTAAGAAAATGTTTACATGTATAAAATTGGTCCCTTGAGTTTGATCAATTTTGGAAGAAATTCTATCATTCCCAGAATCCCAAAAATGACACTGTCAACTACTCCAAAAGAATATGCTCCAGGCGGTTCTTGTAGACTAAGAAACAAACAAAATAAATAAATAAATAAATAATCCATGTTCATTTTGCAGAGTTATAGAACTGTAAAAATTATATGTTATGATTTTGTACTCATGAGAAATACTCAGACACATTCCATCCTGGCCAATATATTACACATGTGCATCACTCTCATGATTTTGTGTGGTGGTATATTAAGTTGAGACAGGCTTCTTGTGAGTCACGCTGGCTTTGATCTCAGTCAGTATATTGCCTCTGCTGGCCTTGAGTTTGTGATCCTTCTGTCTCTATGTTTCAAGTGCTGGGATTACAAGCCCGAGCAACTATGCCACCAGTAGTCCCAATTTTTTCATATAGAGAGCCCTGAGCATGTCTGCCAAAGAGTAAACTATATAGAAGAAGAACTACAAATAAATTACTAAAGGAAATGCATTCAAGTTATATAGTAATAAAAGGGTAAAAAGTAGGAATGGAATAATATGTATTTTCTTCTATATCAGTAAGTACATCAACAGAGGAAATTTAGGAGAGAAAATACTAATGAACTGTATCTTTGATTTTTTCTTTCAATGAATTCATGAATTAATTGCATGCTGTAAAAAGGATTGAGTCTTTTACAAAGAGCTTAGATAATATATATCTTGTTTTTCCATACCATCTTCTGCGGCATCCTCATCTCATGACATCGGGCCACATTGAAGGCAAACAACCAACCCCTATTACTCGGAAAAAGGTTTCATTCTGTTTAAATAAGCTAGATTTGGTTATCACTATAATTTGTTAACCTACTGATAACATCATTCTTTCTCTCTTTCTCGCTTTCTCATGTGTGTGTTTGTGTGTGTGTGTGTGTGTCTGTACCTATGGGATCACCAGATCATGTACAGAACTCAGAGTACAGTGCCAGGTATCTTTATCATCCTCAACTTGCCTTAGCAAAGACACAGGATCTCTCATTGAATTAAGTCATCATTTCAGTGAGGCGGGGTAGTCAACAACCTTAATCTGTCTCCACTCTGCCTCCACTCAATGCTGAGAGGACCAGTATATGCACCAATGTCCAGCACAGGCTTTATGCTGCACTGAACCACCCCCCCTCTACTGCCCTAATAACCCACTCTTGATGCACAATTATAAAATCTTTGAAGAACAGTAGCACAATTAAAGTTTTGTCTATATACAGCAAGGAAAAGTGAAATCTGGTCAGAAAGACCTTCAAAGTGTGAAAATTCCTAGATTCCTTGGTAATATGTGACAGGTTACATCAACCTACCGAGTAATAGTTTTCAGAAGTGGGTAACTTGCTAAGTACTTTACATGAATAAAACACTTTAATATCTATACACTGCTATGCAATGGGGCTATTATTTTTCTACGCATTGGAAAAGAATATGACAGAGTCAAGAAAACTGTTCGTAGCTAAGTTATGTTGATTTCAAGCATAAGATGCTTGTAGCTCAAACCTTGGCTTTTGAACATATCCAACATGCACTGGCTTTCAGTTATTGCAGTGAGAACCTTGGTGGCCTATAGCAGTAGGTAGTCTTTTTTTTTCCTTAGAGAAATGTTCCAGTTGTGTAGATTTTCAAAGCTATAAGCACATTATTGTAAGTGTCTTATATATATCCTTGAATACAGCCTATTTATTTTTATCTTTTCAGTGTGTAAACATTATTATTTAATTTATTTATTCAGATTACATCTCAATTATATTCTCCTCACTTGTATCCTCCCGTTTTCACCCTATTCCCCTCCCCTAGGCCTGTGACCTAAGGGGACCTCCTCTCTCACCATATCTTTGCAGCCTATCAGGTCTCTTTTTGGTAGCCCGCTTATCCTTTCTCTGAGTGCCACCAGACCTTCTCACCAAGGGGAATGGATCAAATATGGGGCACCAGAGTTCGTGTTAGAGTCAGTCCCCATCCCCCAGATAACTGTGGATAATATCCTGTCCATTGGCTAGATCTGAGTAGAGGTTTAATGCTTACTGCATGTATTGTCCTTGGTTGGTGCAGTAGTTTGAGCAGACCCACCTGGGTCCATATCTGCCCTTCCTGATGTTCCTGAAGGTTTCTCAGACTCTCTGGATCCTCCTATTTCCCCATTCTCCCATACTTCTCTCACCTAGAGTCCCAGTAGGAAGTCCTCATAACCATCCCAATGCCTTGGTAAGTAAAGACTTTCATTGGACATGTGGTGTCACTTGAACTTTTGATCTTAGCTGTTCTGACGAGTGTAAGATAGAATCTCAGAGTCATTTTGGCAATGTCTTAGCTGTAGGTAGTCTTTCACAGACTGGACACAGCCATGCTCAATGGGCTGAATCTAAGTGACAGCAGAACTGCACCCACTCATGAGACATGAGGGAAAAATGGATTTTGCCTCACCCAATTGCTAATGGCCACGCTTGATGCTATCCCACTGCCTATCTTATCACATTTTATCTTCTCATCTTCTATCTGTTACAACCCATTCTTTTTTTTTTCAAAGAAACTTCCTATTCATACCTAGAGCCACCAAATACCCAGAGTTAGTATCCACAAAAACCCAATGAACCTAACCACTCTCCCGGCATAGAGGCACTCCTACAAGTCACAGAGATTAGGATCTGATTTTCTTGTGGATACTATTCATCCCAGCCCTCAGTAGGTTCTGTGTTATGCCCATCTCATGTATATAGGTTCTATAAAATTTACCATTTTATTTTCAATTGTGTGTGTGTGGGTGGGTGGGTATGTGCATGTGAGTGCAGGTGCCCATGCAGGAGGCAAGAGTCTTGCAATTCTCTAAAGGTAGCTGTGAGCTACTCCATCCTAGGTATAGGAAAACAAACTCTGGTCCTCTGTAAAGGTCCAATGTAGCCTTAACCACTGAGCCATCTCTCTGCCCCCATTATAGGTTTTAAATGATGTAAATGACAATCTTGTTTCTTCCACTAGAAAGGATGAATCACAAACACAAGTGTTTATATTGTTAACTAGGGCTTGATAGAAAGAACAGATTGGAAAATAGAAAGGTTAAATTTAGGAGATTTCAGAGTTCCTTCCAAAAATAAACTTAAAAGTCATATCTGAATTTCTATCCTGGCAAGAGAAACCCAGGATTTTCAGCTTTAGTAATGGTGCAAAACACAGGATTTGGTAGATTTTAGAACATAAAGCATTATGTTTGAGATCAAAGTAAGAAACTGATGTCGAAAAATAAAAGCATGAGAAACAAAACTAGAGCTTAATTTTAGAAAGGGGGGATAATTATAAAAGGTTAAATATACTTCCCATACATTCAATTTTATGTTCTTTCTTAGAGCAAAGTAGCGTTGAAGAGCACAAAAACACTACTGAAAAATAGAACAGAGGTGAACAGAGATTTCTATGGAAACTCAGCCAGTGACTTCCTTGTTGATGCAACAAACATTTCCTCATTTTCTTTCAAAACAGAAAGCCTGGAAGTCATACAGACATGCCTGCCCCCCCCCCCCAATTCTACACGTATAATCTACCCTCATGATTGCTTATTGTAGTCCTTGCAAATCTCTCAAGCCCATCTATCAACCACACTAACTTTTCTCTGCTGTGAATAGCTCCTGTCATGAGCAACTCAGTGTCTTGTTGACAGGCATTCAAGAGGAGGAATGGTCTCTCTGCACTGACACTTTACAAGCTCAATGTCTACAGTAAAGCTTAACAAAGTAGACCAGTCCCACTTCTGCACCCAGCGGTATCTGGAGATAAAGTGGTGAAAGCAAAGTAAAAAAAAAAAATTCAGGTCACATATAAGTTACTATCTTCAAGTTAAAAGTAAGTAGAACCTAAATGTGAACATCATAAAAAATGTTCCCCAAATATGTGAAAACATTTCCACATTAAGCTAATGTTTTCCCTCAGAAAAAAAATTTCCATTAAAAACAAGGATGAGTGAGCCTTTATCCTTTGTGCAAATTTATTATATGATTTACTAAATTGCATTAAGCTCCTGCAAGAATTGACACATATGGGAGGATGACTTTTTATTTGAAATTTTTTTGCTTATACCAGGGTTCATCAAGCTGTTTCATATTTATTTCTCTGATTAATGATATGTCAAAATTCTAATTCTAGTACCAATTTATGGTGTGTTGGCAACTAGAGAATGAAACAGCAATGTAGACAACAGGCAGAATTGATTTGTATCCATCTCCTTTGAATTCCAGTAAATGTTTCCCAAATGTGCTTTTTCTGTTGAAACCAAACTCAATATTAGAGTCTTATTTTCTCAACTGATAAGTATGTTTCTTCTGAGTGTAGAGAATCTCTTAAAGGAGAACAGTGCAGTGAGTGATGTGATTGAAAATGCCAATCATTCTGAATTAGATGTTGCCTGGCCAGAGTGCCTAGTACAGGGTTTCATCAATTACAAAGACAAATCATATGGTTAAATGTTTATTTAGTACAAATGGATTTTGTGGGGGGGTTTCAAAACTAAACATAAATGTAGAAAATTTCTAGCAAATGAAAGATGCCTGGGTAACTATAACAGGCACAGAACTAATAAAAATGGGAGAAAAGAAATTAACCAATAAATTAAATAATAAGTGGAAAGATGAAAGAGACAAAGAAGAGAAATGAAATAGATAGATATGGATGGAATTGGGGTACATATAACTGGGGGCACCATGGGAAGCCAAAACAACCCAGGCTTTCGGCGAGGCTATAGGTTGCCCTCCCCAAACTGTCAGCCAGATTCCCATTATTGAAGACAACACCGACCCACTGAATTTGGAGAAGTTGATTGGTTCCTACACAGAACTTTCACCCCTACATTCCAGTCTTTAGTACAAGAATATACTCTTCAGGCTCTCAAAAGAGAAGCAGACACCAACCTCGCCACAAACCCTTTATGTGCAAAAGTTAACAACTGAACTGCCATTTGTACCTGCCAGGAGAAAAAAAAAAACACTTTTTATCAAGAACAATGGTACTGAGTATATCAACCACTCCAGTATAGACTTCGAGTTTAGAAGTAGTTAACCTACATATAATGGGACACACTTTTTGTTTGGTGTGTGTGTGTGTGT
This sequence comes from Acomys minous, assembly GCF_964271855.1. Lineage (NCBI taxonomy): Eukaryota > Metazoa > Chordata > Mammalia > Rodentia > Muridae > Acomys > Acomys minous. The sequence goes on along the minus strand of NC_140498.1, from coordinate 31,367,159 downwards.
GTGTGTGTGTGTGTGTGTGTGTGTGTGTGTGTGTTTTGTAATAGTTTATTGTTTTTCAATTGGGGTGTGGTTTTATTTTGCTTTTGTTGTTTTGGGAGGTTTTGTTGTTATTTTGAAATTTGTCTGCTACTTCAGAAAAAACAGTGTGGGGGTTAAGGCTAGCGGAGAGGGTCTAGAAGCACTTGGGATAAGGGAAGAACATGATTGAAATATATTTAAATTAAACACATAAAAAACAAACAAATAAAACAAAGACAAACAAAAATTCATGTTAAGCATGCAGCTCATACATTCAAGAAATGGACCACTTATTTCACCTGTCTAACAAATATGATATCAGGAGTGTTAGAAAGAAATGCAACCTCTTCCAGAGGCCACAGCAGCACCATCAAAATGGAGATTAGGTTACTGAAATTGCATGTGCTTCCAGTGGTCTTAGGGATTCAAGGCATGAACTGTTGAGTCAGACAAGAAAAATAGCTATTGGCATTTGTGGTAAAGTGCTAACAGAACCAACTTCTCATTCCTTTTAAAATATATATCAACTGGTACTGAGAAATAAAGGGAAAACTTATTTGTAAAGATTAATGAGCATATTCCTTCAGACATCACCATCTTTGCTAAAGTTCAAATAGTGTGTCTCTGCTTAAAAACATAACCACTCATACCTGTGAATCGTGCCGTCTTTACAAGTAATGACAAAATTGTTATTTCAACAGTATTTATCAAGCAAGGCTCCTTGGAGACCTGATGATAATGGGATTTTGAATGCAGAGTACAGGAGATGTAAGCTCAGTCCATCTCAAATCACTGCTGTAACAAGTTATCTTATTCCATCAGGAGTTTCTTCATAGCATAGTTAATTGGTGACATCGCCGTTCACCTTCTTTCCATTAGTCAAGGAGAAATAAGCGCCCTGCATACACAATTGGCACAAAGCCAGCGATTGAGAAAGGATGGAATAAGATGTGACTCACACGGAGACTCTTCACTTAAAAGTTTGAGAGATCTCTGATTAGTTTTGTTTCTGTTTTTGTTTTTGTTTTTTTTTCACAGATGGTGTTCAGGTGTAAATAGGAAGGGGAGGGGTGCAAGTGTTCAGGTACTGTTACTAAATATCTGGGGGAGGGGGACATTTAACTCTATTGTTCTTGGTGATGCAGGGGATTTATTATTTTTTTATTTGTTATAATTATTCACATGACATCCTGATTGAAATCCCTTCGCTCTTCTCTTCCTGTTCCCTCTCCTGTCCTAGTCCTGTCCCCTAGACCTCTGACAGGTGTGGAGCTCTCTTCCCCGACCTCCTGACCTCAGACTATCAGTTCCCATCAGAATAACCTCTATCCCCTTCCTCTATGTGCCCGCAAGGCCGCCTGACTGACCAGGGGGCAGTGATCAAATCACGGACACCAGAGTTCCTGTCAGAGGCAGTCCTTGCTCTCCTCCCTCTTGTGAACACGGAAAATGAGCTTTTTGTCTCCTACATCTAAACAGGCGGTCTAGGATCTCTGCTGGCAAATATTCTTGGATGGTGCAACAATTTGTCCAGGCACCCCTGAGTCCAGCTCAGCAGGGCTTGATGGTCTCCTTGGGCACCTCCTGACCACTTCAGTTTCTTCCGTCCCCCAACTCTTCCATGTAACTCTCAGAGCTTGGCTGAGAGTCCAGCTGTGAGTCCCAGTATCTGTCTTGATGTCACACTGGGAGGAGTCTCTCAGAGGACATCTATGTTGGGCTAATATCTGCTTATAAGTCAGTATATACCATGCATGTCTTTCTGGGTCTGGGTTACCTTACTCGAGATGATCGTTTCTTGTTCCATCCATTTGCCTGCAAATTTCGAGATTTCCTTATTATTGATAGAAGAATAGTATTCCATTATGTAAATGTATCACAGATTCTTTATTCATTTTTCAGTTGAGGAACATCAAGGTTGTTTCCAGATTCTGGCTATTACACATAAAGATGCAATATATATATATATATATATATATATATATATATAGTCTAGCTCTTGTTGTATGGTAGAGCAGCTTTAAGGTATATGCCAAGTAGTGTATAGCTGGGTCTTGAGGTAACATTTCCCCAATTTTCTGAGGAAGCACCAGATTGATTTCCAAAGTGGTTGTACAAGCTTGTGTTCTCACCAGTAATGGAAGAGTGTTTCCCTTTCTAAACATCCTCACCAGCATGTGCTATCACTTGAGTCTTTGATCTGAGACATTCAATGCAGGGGGCTTTATAAAAAGTGCTATGAAGAAAACTAGAATTTACTTATGAGCATGATTCCTTGTCTGGTGAAGGCTGAATTGGAAGAGGCTGTTTTGAGGAGGTGACAGATAAGAAGCAAGGAACGAACACACCCAGGTGACAGAGCCTCTGATATTTTGGGCTTTTACACATACCAGCTATTTTCTTTCATCATTTCTAGTACTTTGTGGTTAAACACAGCTAGAAAAGAGTGAATCTGCTTTGGGAAATCATTGCCCATCCCAGCGTTTCTATGTGGTGATATTGACGGCCTGTAATGTTTTAAAATCTGAGGTTGGCAATGGCCCTAGACACTGACTTTTGTTCTGTTGGCCTTTGAATGGCTCTGTGCAGAGCTGTGGAGAGCTGGCATGCAAAGTTCTATGTTTCAACTCTTCTCTGAAATGTCTTTATGTCTTCTGTACACTTAACCTAGGAAGAAAAAGGACACTCCCATGAGGAGAAGGATCTGTTTGATCAGACCAAAACTTGGAAGCAATAGTCAAAATAAATGATGGACAATCTCTTTAGTGGCACTGAATTCTTCCTTCTAAGCCTCCCTGGACAACAAAACCTGCACCACATTCTCCTTGCCATATTATTTTCCTTCTATGCCATGACACTGCTAGGAAACATGATCATTATCATGATCATCTGTGTTGATAAGCGACTACAGTCATCCATGTATTTTTTCCTTGGCCAGCTCTCTCTCCTGGAGACCCTGGTAACAATCACAATTGGTCCCTTGATGCTTTGGGGACTGCTGATCCCCAGATGATATCTCTGACGAGATGTGTTATATAACTCTTTCTTTACCTCTTCTGGGAACCACAGACTTTACAGTGCTTAGAGCAATGGCTGTGGACCATTATGTGGCTGTCTGCAAACCTTTGAGGTATAGCATTATCATGAGCGGCTGCACTTGCATCTGTGTGGTGATTGACTCCTGGGTGTTTGGGTTCCTTTCTGAAATCTGGCCAGTCTATGCCACATTCTAGTTTACTCTCTGCAAGTCAAATCTGTTAGATCATTTTTACTGGGCCCAGGGTCAATTGCTCAAATTATCTTGTAATGACACCTCTTTCAGTGAGTTCATCCTTTTCTTAATGGATGTCTTTATTACTATTAGATCCTTGATTCCAACAATTGTCTCCTGCACCTATATCATCTCCACCATCCTCAAGACCCCTTCAGCATCCGGCTTTCAGAAAGCCTTCTCCACCTGAGCCTCCCATTTTACCTTTGTTGTAATTGGCTATGGCAGCTGCTTGTTCCTGTATGTGATACCCAAGCAAGCACAGGCAGCTGAATACAACAGGGTAGCATCATTGCTGGTTTCTGCGGTAACTTCTTTCTTGAGCCCCCTCATCTTCACTCTTTGGAATGGTAAAGTCAAAAAGGTGCAGGGGGCTTTTAAGTGACTGAAATATGGTGATTCTCAAGGCTAATGTTGCAAAGAGGAAGAAGTCTGAACAGACCACGATTACTACCATGTCATCTCCCATCCTGGATACACAGCTTCCACTATAAGATGGTCTCTGTCCCTCTTCATTTTTGGTTTTGGCTCATTTCCAGCCCAGCCTTCTATTGATTGTCTGAGCCTTCTTAATGATTCCCAGAAATTTACCTTTACATACTTGCAGATATCATCAACAAATTTATATGGACATGAACACAAAGAGGAAAGAATAGAGATGTATTTACTGCTGAGTCAATAATAGGTAATGCTAACATATTGAGTCTTGCTTGAGTCTTGTTCACTTTTAAAATTAAGCAATTGATTCTTCACTAAGGTAGGTATGGACTTTTCTGAGTAAAAATGTTTAAAACTTTTTGGCTTAATTTCTTATGGTCAATTTCCTTGCTTCTGTATCAAAGTGGAGGAAATGTAGATTATAAGAATATGACCACTCTTTGTGAATAATATTTTGAGTTGTTTTGTAAAGAAGAATAGAAATATAAATAAATATATTTATGTACATTATCAAAAACATATACATAGAAAAATTAGTCATTAAAAGGATAAAATGATATTTCCTGGTCTTGCTCAATAAGATGGCACATGAAATAAAGGTTTGTAGCAAGAAGACCTTCATAACTTAGGTTTTCAAATCTTTAAATCATGTAAAAGTGAAGAACAAAGGCCTAGAGAGATGGTTCAGTGGCTAAGAGCACTGGATGCTCCTGCAGAAGATCTATGTTAAGTATTAACAGCATGCCTTACAAATTCTAGCAACTTCAGTTCCAGTGGATCCAATGACCGCCTGTGTTTTTTGAACACTGTACACAAATAAGGTATGTGCAAACATACATGCAGGCAAAGCACTCATAGACATGTCTTTTTACAAAGTAAACTAAATGTAAAAACTAATGACTAGGCACTGAACTTTTGAAATATTCTTCTTTATGAAACATTTATTCAAATAATTAATCATGTTATATAAAACCTACAGAACAAAGACATAATGAATGGTTTATGTTTCTTGTTTTTTTTACTAGGGTATATTGTGAATTGTGATGCTCTATTAGATAATCCAGTTTAACATTACAGTGCAGACTATACAATGGTTGAGTGCAAACTTATCTGTAGCAATACACTCTGCATTTTATTGGCTATGATAAATATTTTTGTGTCATAATGGAAATTAAAAACAAAATCCTCTACTTCAACCTCATGGGATAGAATTTGACATGGAAAAATATACAAGCAGAAAACAGTGGCATGTGTTTAACAAAAAATATTCTACATAATTCCTGGTGTGTGTGTGTGTGTGTGTGTGTGTGTGTGTGTGTGTGTGTGTGTGTGTGTCCCTCTTGAGCCCCAGCCAGTTCATCTCTCCAAAACTACCATCAAAAGTTTTTATTTATGCAGATTTTTGGTAAGAGAGAGCATATTTCAAATCTATATGAGCTGGCTCAAATACTGTGTTAGATCTCCTTTAAATTTTGAAGACTACTTGGTATAGCTGTTGCTGATGTCCATAACCCCAAGACAAGAAGTACATGAATAAGAGTTGTACAGACCCAGAAGCTTGGGAGAGTTGCAAATATTCTTACAGAAAAGGCTGGGAGTTCTTCTCATTCTGTCTAGCTGAGAGCATCTCCCATATCTTACTTCCCTTCCCTTGTTCTTTCCCTCTGTTGAAAATGCTGTTCTGAATGCCTGCTTCATTTAAAAACTAGACAGAAGATACATACTTATTTTAAAATGCACAGTGAGTTTCAGCAGCTATTGGAAAGAGGGAAGCTCCCATAGTGTTTAGCAAGTGGATACATCTGTGATTGGAGGAGTCAGGCAGATGCATCACTGTTAAAGTTGCTTCTTCAGATCTTGGGAAAAGCAACATACTTCCCCTTCCTTTTGGAAATGAATCATGGCCATCCCTGCTTATGGTGTTGTAACAGTTTTCTATTTTTATTTCAAAGATACATTATCTGGCCAGAAAAGTGAGATAACATGAATCAAAGGAAAAAAAAACCCGAAAAGGAGAAACACTAATTAACTTTCGTAAGCTCCACTTGATGTTCGTTGTTTAACTATTACTTTATTAAATGAACGATTCCTCCCATTTTCCTGAGTTATTGTTTAATCTATGCTGTACACTTTGTGGAAGGACTTTGTAAATTGGTGAAATTAGATAGAATGGGTGCACACCTTAAGCCTTATTTTCTTTTAGTTTTGGATATTTGGGTATATTAAACATAATTAGGCAAAGGGGTATAACTGTTACATTTCTCTAGAGATTTGAGATACTTGTAACTGTGACAATTACTATTTTTAAAACAGGCTATGACTCTGTGACGGAGCTGTAGGGAACGTGGTCTGAGTTGGAGTGTGAAGGGGTAGCTGTGATGGAAACACATTGCACTCATGTAGGAAATTCTCTAAGAACCCAGAAAAAAAATAGAATATCTCTTATTTGATTCACTGAGTCCAATTAGTCCTACCAAATCAGAGTTTTGCAACATAGTGTCCCTGGGTATATCA